>NC_085843.1:111808453-112137828 GCF_035594765.1 Anolis carolinensis
AAACCTGCTGATCTGCAACAGCATTATTTTATTTTACAAGTATAAGAGATCTCAGATACCTTAACAATACTTTGTCGATATTACTCCTGTTACAGTGATAGTTTACTGCCAGACAATGACAGCAACATCAACATCAACAACATATCTGAAACAGAAAACACATGCACACATATAGGGTGGGGAATGAAAACCCACTATTTTAAGCTAAGGCTCTGGGGATGTGGCTTCTAGGGTAAGTGGAGAGAAGGAACAGATGAAAGGAAAGCTTCCACTTCTCTTGTTCTGCCCTGTAAACATAACCCTTTCTCCAACAGTTTCTATGGGTAATTGAGTCGAGGATGAATATTTGGGGAAGGGGTGCAGAGAAAGAAGGAGCAAAATCAGGCAGGCCTGTTGACTCTGAACCATTTGAAACCCCAGGCTTTATGGTCAAACCTTCTCTCTGGGCTTCTCCAAATGTCTACAGCCCTTTGGATTTCTTAATTGCAGTGTGGGTTATACTCCATTCTAAAAACATACTTACTTACCAGCAGAGAATTTTTGCTTTTAGTTCTACCCAAGGCTTTTCTGAAACTGAATTCAGCTCTCAGTTTTAAAATGGCCCCAGATTTCCTTCAGTTCATTTACCTTAAGATAACCAATGATATCTCAATGGAGATGAACAATGATAGTACTGCTGGAGACTGGACAAGTACTTCTGGAGACTGGACAGGATGCCCACAGACAGAGGCATCTTAACATCACAAGGAATGAAGAGCAATTCCCAATGGGTGAGGCCACCCACTTTCATCACATCACTTGTTGATGTTGCAGTTCAGCTAATCACAGTCACTACTTGCAATCTTTTATTTTGTAATCTCTCATATCCCACCCATTGCTTCTTTGATCTTTTTTTCTTACTGCAGAAATCCAGAGGAAGAGGGGCCTTTTATCTGCTATCTTGATCATCCCTCCACCTGGAAGCCGCTAAGCAGATGGTGAAGAAAATGTTGCTAGTCATCGGTTTGGGGCCAAAGGTGTACTAAATTCTAGCCATCTGCCATTGCAGGATGCACTCCAACAATCATGACCCCAAGTAGATGGGTGACACTGTTAGTTACCACTTTTTTGCTTCTAAAGAAAGATTGTGGACATATTGTGCACAGAGCTTATGAAATCTGGCTGTGCAAAACCCTGAGGTTCAGAGTTGCTGATACACACTGTTAATACCAACATGAGTGACAAGTCTCTTTGCAGCTTTTCAACTTAGCACAGGGGGTAGACTCCACAATTCAATATGCTTGAATAACACTCAAGAGTGTCCACTATCAGAGTGATAGTGGGGCAGAGAGATGAATACACATGCATCAAAATCTAAAGCAGACATGAAACAGCCACTTGCTGTATTTTGGCTCAAACAATCTTTCAGAACGGTCAACTGGCTCCCCCTGCTGTACTTTTTTGAGATGACCACAAATGAGCCAGGGAATATCAGGCATACCCGTTCTTTCCACCAATAAACCAGAAAAATCATGAGCAGCTCAATCAATCTTTGGAAAAACAGTTAATGTAGGAGTATCCAGTACACCTGTTTCAGCAGGCTTTTGATCTCGAGCCCTAGGGGAGTGGCGGCATATAAGTTTGAATAATAAATAAATAAACTACAGAAAGTATTTGGAGAGCATTTAGCAACAACAGCTCTTTGAAACTATTGTTAAATGCATTACGTTTATCTCTTCAGGAAGTCTCAAGGCTTCACATATAGTTTTCCCTTCAATTTTATTCACAACAAACCTTTGAGGCAGGTTAGGTAGAGCAAGAATTCCAATTAAAGTCTCCTCAACCCTAACTACAGTGATGCACATACTGAAAATGTTTACGTCTCCAATCTAAACCATAAAATAAAGGATTAAGTGCAGAATTGTGAGTGTAAGTTTGTTTACTCAGAAATAAGTCTCATTCAAAGAAATATAACTGGACTATGGTCAGAGCCATCCTGAGGTAATTTTCCTTAGTAGGCAAAGGTACTTTTTGGCACTCCCCCCCCCCCCCCCGTGGCACGGGTGGCGTGGGCAGTAGGGCAGGGCCACGCGACACAGGAGGTGGGGCCAGGCCTTCCCACCGTGGCCTGGCTGGGCCTTCCCGCCGTGCAGCCTGGCCCCGCCCCAGCACAGCCCCGCCCCTGCACCGCACGTCCCCCACATGGCCACACACCCCACACCATGTGGCCTCCCCTACAGGAAGGCCTGGAAAGGAGGAGAAGGAGGCGGGGTGGCACCATCATCCCGGGGCCTCGACAGCGCCCACTGGATGATGGCGCCACAGGCAAATGTTTCCCTCACCTGGCGGTTGGACCGGGCCTGACTATGGTAAATGAACATTTTGCTGCTCATGGACTAAGCTATTAAAAACAGTCACAGTCAGTACAGCAGGAGCTTCCCTCCTGAGGACACATTCAAGAAAAATCTACACTGCAGAATATATGCAGTTGATTCTGCAGTGTAGATTTTAGGAATCCATAGTATTGAGCCATGACAGTTAAAGTGATGTTGGACTTCATTAATTCTACAGAATAATTGACCTAGCAAATTCCTAGATGATATATTTTGTTGTTCATTTCACCTGAGTTTGCTATTGTTGAGGGTTTCATGTTTCCAAGGTAAACTCAGCAATATATCCCCCTCCCCAACACCAAACTAGGGTTCACACTTAGTCCCCTTCTACATCCTAGATTACTTGCTTCTCCCAGATTATCCAGCAGTGGAGACTCATATAATCCAGTTTAAAGCGGACAATTGGGGATCAAATCCTGGGATTTAGGACAGTGTAGAAGGGACCTATGGGCCCTTTCAAACAGTCATATAACCCAGAATAGCAAGGCAGAAAATCCCACACTATCTACTTTGAACTGGGCTATTTGAGTCCACACTGCCAGATATTCTAGTTCAAAGCAGATAATTTGGGATTTTATTCAGCTGTGTAGAAGGGCCCAATGTCTGCTCAAGTTGACACAAACCAACAGGACTCACAGAGCACTCTCTTGTTTCTTGGTATATAGAGAATGCAAATAGTTCATCCGCAGCCAACACAAACTGCCTTGACTCTTGGCCCCATAAGCTGCTTGTGTCATACACATTTTTGTCATCTCTCTAGAGAGACGTTTGGCACTAACCTCAAAATGCATTTTCTTACCTCAATATAAGAGCAAGGTGTCTGAGAAGGCCACAAAGAATGAGACTCTGAGTAACAAGATCCCAGACCAAATTTGGCCTAGTCCTGAGGCTCAAAGGAGAGGTAGGAGAAGAATAGGCAATAGTTCAGGGTGCCAAAGACCTTTCTAACAAGATGCCATGAATAGAAACAGGTCAAGCAAGCTGACATTCTCAAAGAAGTTGAGATGGGGATTTCTAAGGTCTGCTACAATCAGCTTATATTGTATAAATAGATGTGTGTTTATCCTTTTTAATTTATTTACAGTCACCATCATTATCAATGTACATAGAGTCATCACTGTACATGGTTCCTTGCTTTACAAGTAAAAGAACTACAAAATAGTTCCCTACCCTCAGTTTGCAATGTAATTAGGACATGATACAAAAGAAAAAAAGGGGGATGGCAGTGCGGGAGGGGATTAAGTCCAAGGCCAGGACAGTGGCATTTGGGGTGGAGGGAGGGCCTTTCATCTGCTTTTGAATTTAATTTTATTTAATTTATATACTCATGTATAAGTTTAGAAATATTAGATGAAAATCAGCCAAAATGGGTCATCTTACCCATAGGTCAATTAAATACTGCTCATTAACTCTTATCAAGAAAAGGACCCATTTATTCTCTCTGAGTAGAGTGGTGAAATGCAAGAGCTTAGTCTGTATTTGGAGAATCTAAAAGAAGTACATCCCTCTCTTCTCTCCACCACAATGATGCTTCTTGCCCTTTTCAATGCCTGGGCAGGAAAATGGTGACCATGATAGCTCTTTGGTGCTTCTTCTCAAAGGACTGGTGCTTTTCCCATCTGTGGAATGACCCTGGACCTATCCATGAGTCATATCAAAATCCATAAGTCTAACATCAACATATACATGAGGCTGATTATAAAAAGTATATATAGTAATTTAATTTATATCCCAATTCTCTCCTGAATAGAACCCATGGTGGCACCTAACATAAATTAAAACAAATATGCAGACTAAAACCTAATAAGAAAAGTTTTTAAAATGCCAAACTATTGTATTAAAGCATCAAATAATTTAAAACAATATCAAATCATTTATACAATGGAAGATATGGTCTTTGTGTCCAATCATTTTCTACTCTCCCGTCCCAACAGAAAGAGCATGTGGCTGTTGTTTCTCAGCTGGCCTAGACCTATTAGGACATTGTTTTAGAAATGGCAACATTTTGAAGAACGAGACCCAGACATTACAGATTAGTGTAGTAATTAATTGATAATGCTCTAAAGGGCAGCCAGCTTATAATATTGCTTTGCCTGGTTCATAGACATTTGTGTCATTTCCCTATTGTTTATATTAATGACAAAAAAAGACAAGAAAAATTGCATAGGTTCCTAATTCACTTACTTCAATAGAGATATTTCAGCTGGGATGTCTCAGGGTCAATGCCAGTAGCCAAAACTGAGCACAGCAGGAGCTGTCAGATCCAATAGATCTTTTTCATCTGCCACTTATTCATGCTGAGTAATACAAGCATTTCCCATCCAGTTTAACCAGGCTCAGAAATGGCAATCAAGTGTAATATCCCTGGGATGTATAGAATACAGAAATGTCATGTCCTGTCTTGAAAGATCTCAGATCTGGCTTCCACAAAGACAATTTTCTTAGGTAAAATATTACTCTAGCTTGGCAGTTCATATTCTGCAAGGTTCTCTCTAAAGTTTTTCCTTGCAAAACAAGTGCATCATTGCCGGCTTCCTTCTTCCTGCTCTCTTTTCTTCCTTGACATATACTTTTGAAAAATTCTACCCATCTGTACAAAAAAATGAAAGAAGCATACACAAAAATAGTGCAGCTTTGTTCAACCAGTTCACAACAGAGCCAAGCTCACAGCTTTTCATGAAAACATTTGGGCATAAACTAGAAAAAAAACTCTGAAATCCCATTTCAAAGCTTTGGCTAGATCATGTCAAATGGAGCAAGAAATTGTTACAGTTGTGGCATTGTACCTTCAAATGATTTACAACTTATGGTAACTCTAAGGCAAACTTATCATGCATTTTTCCTGGAAAGGTTTATTCAGAGGGGTTTGTGGTTGCCTTCCTTTGAGCCTGAGAGAGTGTGATTGGCCCAAGATGACTCACTGGCTTTCCTTGCCCAAGCAGGGTCACCAGAGCTGCAATCCAATGCTCAAAGTGCAACACCATGCTCTTTCTTCAATTACTAAGATACATAATGTTATTTTGACTTGTCCCATTATCTGGATAGGAAGGAAAAACACTCTCCTCCATGAAGAAAAAGATCTCACATTTGGGTCTATATCACCAAGAGATGCATTTCCAGGTGAAATATATGCCAACTGGCAATTAAAGTAAAGGTAAAGGTTTTCCCCCGATATTAAGTCTAGTTGTGTCTGACTCTGGGGGGTTGGAGCTCGTCTCCATTTCTAAGTCGAAGAGCCGGCATTTTCCATAGACACTTCCAAGGTCATGTGATTGGCATGATGGCATGGAGCATTGTTACCTTCCCGCCGGAGCGGCACCTACTGATCTACTAATGTTTGCATACTTTCAAACTGTTAGGTTGGTAGAAGCTGGGGCTAACAGTGAAAGCTCACCCCGCTCCCTGGATTCAAACCACTGATCTTTCAGTCACCAAGGTCAGCAGCTCAGCAATTACTCTCAAAACTAACGATCTCTGGGGACTACCATTGAGAGAACAAAAGAAAAACCCTTGTGGATAATCAGTGAGACATTCTGTTTCCACAGTGGTTGTCCAATACCAATGAGACATCCACTACCAGAAGGGCAATAGTGCCTCCCACTCCTGTTTGTGCCTCCCACTCCTGATTCCATAGGGTCAGCATGACTACTGGCCTTATGGATCACTTTATTTTCCATGGGGATTTAATGAGGAAATCACCACTCTGGCTCAAACTATCTTTTCTTGGGAGTAAAAGACCGACGTCCCCTTTGTCTCAAATCTGTATCTGAAATTGTCTTAAATCCTACTGTTAGCCCCAACTACAGTAGACTCGCTGAATCAATAGGTCTTATATAAGTATTGACTAACCATGGAACAATCAATTCAATGTGTTCATTGTATCCGGAAATAATGAATTAAAGGCAAAAGAAATCTCTGCCATTTGATAGGAAAGTAGACATGATATCACATACCAATTGGTTACATGGTGGTCATAGCGAGTGACGATGATAAACTGTTTCCCATCTTTATTCTGCAGTGGAACAGACTACCTCAGTGGGCAAAGGAATTTCCTTCTTTGGAACAGAAACTTGGAGGTCATCTTTCAGGATTCCTGTAATTCCCTATTCCTGCATGGTCAGTGGTTGGACTAGACAGCCCTTTCTGCCCTTTCTAACTCTAAAGATTTTATTATTCTATGTTTCTATCCAATTACAGATTCAAAAGAATTTCACTTCCAAGTACACATCACAACTGAAGATTCTCCAATTGCATCCTCACAATTTTCTATAGAAAAAAATGACAGTAACATATTTTTCATTGTAGATGTAACCTTTTGCATTCATTAAACGAAATCCTGAAGAACAACAGTGGAAGAAACGGGAATTGGTCTTTGATTTTGGACTGTGCTTCTTTGATGTAAAAGTTCATCAGTAATCACTGCAACAAAGGCACAAAAGAGGGTTGCCTCATGTACATTGTGCTTTATTACAAATTTTAGTTGTGTTAATGGAGATTCTCTTGTAGGAATTCTAGAAATAAAAAGTGCTGTAAATCACTGGAACTCAGCCACTAAAAGAAAGTAATTTTAAGTAGGTGCTTTTTCCTTCCTTCCTCCTCCCCCCCCCCCCTTTGTTTCTGGAACATAGTGCTTTAAAGAAGAGCTGAAATAAACAGCTGTAAGAATTCCCTGTTACTCAATTTTGTCAAATGCAAGCCAGCTTTAAAATTCACTCACATGTACCTTGACAATTAACTTAAATATTTTTGACATACAAGAAACATAACTGCTAGCCAGCTCATAAAGTTATGTTCCTTGTTCACAGTGCATTTTCCTACTTCCAAGCAAACACTACGCATTTCAGTGCCATGCCTCCTATTTCTAATTATGGATCCTTAATCTGACAAGACAACATCATTTTATAATCTTCTGTGCAGCAAAAATAATAATAGTCTGGTAGCACCTGAAAAGACTTAACAAGTTTAACTTGACATAAACTTTTGTGAACTCTAGCTCCCTTTGTGAAATGCACGAAGTGTAACCTCCGCTGATATCCCAACACTTGCTGGGGTAGAGTGACAGTAAATGAAGGCAAAAGGTACTTGCAAGTGATTTTCTTATGTTTGGTCATTTTACATTCATTGGCCAAGATCTAACATCCAAGGGTAGGTCTCCCCATACAATTCTGCATCTTTTTTCTCCAGTGGAAACTGCCAAGTGGCTAAAAACACCAACATCATTCTAGGCTGCATCAATAGGAACATACTGTCTGTTGTTGTTTATTTGTTCGGTCACTTCCGACTCTTTGTGACCTCATGGACCAGCCCATGCCAAAGCTCCCTGTCAACCATCGCCACCCCCAGCTCCTTCAAGGACAAGCCAGCCACTTCAAGGATACCATCCATCCATCTTGCCCTTGGTTGGCCTCTTTTCCTTTTTTCTTCCATTTTCCCCAGCATCATGATCTTTTCCAAGCTTTCCTGTCTTCTCATGATGTGGCCAAAGTACTTCATCTTTGCCTCTATTATCCTTCCCTCCACTGAGCAGCCGGGCATAATTTCCTGGAGGATGGACTGGTTGGATCTTCTTGCGGTCCAAGGCACTCTCAGGATTTTCCTCCAACACCACAGACTGTCTAGACTGAGGGAAATAATACTATCACTTTAGTCTTCTTAGGTCAAACATCAATTGGAATGCTGTGTCCAATTCTGGGCATCGATATCCTGGGCATCAAGATAGGCATTGATATCCTGGAATATGTCCAGAGAAGGTGACTAAAATGGTAAAATGTGTGAGAAGTATAACTTATGGGGAGTGGATCAGGGAGCTGGGCATGATTAGTTGGAAAAGAGAAAACTGAGGCCCCAACTACTCTGCCTTATAATGCAGTTTGAAACTGCATTATATGGTCAGTGTAAACTCACAGAACACAACTGAGGCCCCTTCTACACTGCTATGTAAATCAGATTATCAAAACAGATCCACATTATCTGATTTGAACGGGATTATCTGAATTTACACTGTCATATAATCCAGTTGAAAGCAGATAATTTGAATTTTATATGGCAGTGTACAAGGGGCCTCAGTGCAGTGGAACTGCATTATATGAGTCAAAACTGACAATATAATGCAGTTTCAAACTGCATGATATGATAGTGTAGATGGGGCCTGAGAAGTGATATGGTGACTCTCTTTTAAGGTCTAAAGAGAAGCCATATAGAAGATATGCTGTTCCAGAAACTGGGACATGAATCAATGGATTTAAATAACAAAAAGAGAGATTGTATCTAAACATCAGAAAGAACGTCTTTACAGAGGCCTCTTCTACACTGTCATATAAAATCCAGATTATCTCCTTTGAACTGGATTATCTGGCAGTGTAGACTAAGGCCCCTTCCACACAGCTGTATAAAATCCACATAGAACTGGATTATATGGCAGCGTGGACTCAGATAGCCCAGTTCAAAGCAGATATTGTAGATTATCTGCCTTGATATTCTGGGTTATATGGCTGTGTGGAAGGGCCCCTCATACAATCAAGCTTAAAGCAGATAATGTGGATTATCTGATTTGATAGTCGGGATTATATAGCAGTGTAGAAGGGGCCTGAGGCTGGATCTACACTACCCTATATCTCAGGATCTGATTCCAGATTATCTGCTTATCCCAGATTATCTGACAGTACAGACTCATATAATTCAGTTCAAAGCAGATAATCTGGGATCAGATCCTGGGATATAGGGCAGTGTAGAAGGGGTCTCAGGCCCCTTCCACACAGCTGAATAAAATCCCACATTATCTGCTTTGAACTGGAATATATGGCAGTGTGGACTCAGATAACCCAGTTCAAAGCAAATATTGTGGGATTTTCTGACTTGATATTCTGGGTTATGTAGCTGTGTGGAAGGTCCCTAGGATAGCTGGGAGACAAACCTCCAAGTGTGGCGGAATTTCCTTTGGGGGATTTTAAGCAGAGGCTGGATTGCCATCTGTCAGGAGTGCTTTGATTGTGTGTTCCTGCAAGGCAAAGGGTTGGACCGTATGGCCTTGGTGGTCTCTTCCATGATTCTATGGGCCCTTCCACACACCCAGGATATCAAGGCAGAACATCCCACAATATCTGCTTTGAACTGGGTTATCTGAGTCCACACTGCCATATTTACCCAGTTCAAAGCAGATAATGTGGGATTTTATACAGCTGTGTGGAGGGGGCCTATGATTCTATTATTAGTCTGGGAGCTGTGAAATTCTCCAGCTTCCCTGCAGATAAGAATCAGAGTTTCTCCCTCTCCCTCTCTCACCTAAAAGAGCCATTGTTTTATATCAATATGTGTAGCCAGTGCTCAGAGTGCTTAACTCAAGAGTGCCATGCCCTTGTGATAACCGGATAATCATTTGGTAGTATTGGAAAAACAGAGGCAAAGAGAGGAGAGTTCCCTTGCTGGGAGAGAGACCGCTAAAGCCAAGGAACAGAGAAGGGAGATCACTCACCAGCTGTGGAGGAGGATGTCTTGGCGAGGTCCTGGCCTCCTTGTTACAAACCTTAACAGGCAGCCTGCTGGCAGTTGGTAATCAGCTCCTCTGAGGACAAACGCAGTGAGTCAGAGCTTTGAGGTTACACAAGCCTTGCAAAGTGGCGGGAGAGAGGACTGCCTCCAGCAACGAGGAGAGAGCTTTCATTTAAAGCCCCAGCAGGAGCATCTTTTGTGGCTTGTTCTGTTTGTAGGAATAATTCCAGAGGGGTTTTTTTCCTTGCCTTTTTCTTTTTCTTTTTTTAACAGCTGCAAATAGATAAATTGGGGACATAGTCTCTTGCTGGTTGAAAATAATTAAAGATGGGCCTGAAAATAGAGAGGAAAGACTTGGAAGCAAAGGCAATTTGGGTTTAGCATTAAGATAGTGTTTGCTTTTAAGGGAAATAAAAAAGAGAACAGTCCTCAAAATATTCTTATGCTGCCTCTTTTTGGTCATAACTGGTAGAGTACTTTTTTTTTCTGTGTCAGGAGCGACTGCAAGCCTCTTCTGGTGTGAAAAAATTGTCCGCCTGCAAGGACGTTGCCCAGAGGATGCACGGATGTTTGATGTTTTACCATCCTGTGGGAGGCTTCTCTCATGTCCCCGCATGGGGAGCTGACAGATGAAAGCTCACCCTGTTCCCCGGACCTTTCGGTTAGTAATCCTGTCAACACAAGAGTTTAACCCATTGTGCCACTCCAGGTAGAGTACTAAAAAAAGATTTGTCTCCCAAACCTTATTTTGTTGAGTCCTCCCAATACTGATGTAGCTTATTTCTGACTGAGAAAAGAGAGGGAAATGGATTGCCCCTTCTGGAAAACTCAAGTTGTGGGCGTGGAAGGTGCCACAGCTCCCTCACATACTACTTAATATAAAACCTCATTTTCAATAAGAGAAGGTGACTTCCATTCACGTTGTGGCCCTAGTAAACAAAAGGGATGGTGTTTCTGCAGTGTCGGGTGTTTGTTCATCCACTGCACCAGTGCTGAATGTGAACTGAGGAGAAGGATAAATCCGAGGTCTCCAAACATCTACATGGACGGAAAGACAACATCAACATTCCCCCCTCACACCGCAATATAGTTTTGCACCGAATTAGAGAAGAGTTTATTTCAGGAGTTTCATTCGCTTAAACCAGAAGTGGGAAGCACACTGCACAATTTCCCACTTTAACTACTAGAATTCAATCCTCTGATATCCTGAGGTTTGCAGTGTAGGATTCCAGACCCAGGAGCACCAGTGTCCCATAAAACCACAAGCAGTTAAAACTAATACGGGCAGTCCCCAAGTCATCTTGGGGAAAAGGGGTCTCCACTGAAGCGTTATCATCAGTCCTTTTTTCCGCAACAAGCCGCATTTTTCAAAATCCAATTCTCACAGGGACAGAAAGTGAGGTGAAATCTTCTGAACAGGGGCACAGACTGCAAAACAAACATCACAACCTGGGATGTTAACCTATGCTATCTAAAGGAAAACTATATATATATATATATATATATATATATATATATATATATATATATATGTGTGTGTGTGTGTGTGTGTGTGTGTGTGTGTGTGTGTGTGTATGTGTGTATGTAAAGGTTTTCCTCTGACATTAAGTCTAGTCATGTCCGACTCTGGGGTGTGGTGCTCATCTCAATTTCTAAGCCAAAGAGCCAGCGTTGGCCATAGATGCCTCTGAGGTAATGTGGCTGGCATGACTGCATGGAGCGCTGTTACCTTCCCACAGAAGTAGTACCTATTAATCTACTCACATTTGTGTGTTTTCTAACTGCTAGGTTGGAAGAAGCTGGGGCTACCAGCGGGAGTTCACCCTGCTCTCAGGATTCGAACCACTGACCTTTTGGTCAGCAAGTTCAGCAGCCCAATGGTTTAACCTGCTGCACCATCGGAGGCCTCCATATCTATATCTATCTATCTATATAAATCCATATATCTTGTGTTATACTTAAAAATATACCAGTTATGACTTACAATCAAATTCAACCTAAGAACAAGCCTACAGAGCCTGTCTTATTCATAACCTGGGGACTACCTGGAGGGCTACAATTGTATGTTGTGAATGTAAAGGCCAAAGACAGTTCATGGAATGTGGAACCTAGGGGTGGGGGTGGGATCCAGGGGCTAGTTATTTTTAAAAGGGTTTTTGTTTGATAAGAACTGTTTAGTAACTTTGTAATTGAGTGTTGTGTGATTTCTAGGTGGTATGGCCATGATCTAGCAGCATTTTCTCCTGACATTTCATCTGCATCTGTGGCTGGCATCTTCTGAGGATCTAATTTCACAGTGATTCCAGCCATGAAAGCCTTAGACAGTTTTGTAATGGTTTTCCTTCTGACACATTTTAATTTAAGAAGAGATGAGGAGGAATCATCCACACATTACTACTCTGAACTCACTGATCAACACATCCAGTATAGCGGCCATTGTGAGGCTCAAGTACTAGACCAGGAAGAAAGGTAAAGGACAGGAGGAGTGATAGGAGCCCTATGGTTAAACTGTGGGGTCAGCCTGCATAAGGTTTCAGTCACAGTGGGCAGCTGCAATAAGTCATTGGGGGGGGGGGGGGGGAGCATGTTCAGCATGGTCCATAGTCATGTTCTGTTTTGAAAAGCTATGTTTAAAGTTAAGTCAAGCAAATGCATGCAATCTGTTTAAAGGGGAATTGTCATCCCTATGCTCACTTGGGCAAAGCAATTCATTTATTACCTTTCCTATTCTTTTCTCTGATCAGAAAGGGGGGAATTTGGGGACTATGGAAAAGTTAAATCCCTCCCAAAACAGTCTTAAGGGCTATATGTGGCCATGGAGCCCCAACATTTTCCAATGCTGCTTTAAATCTATTATTCTTGTTATTTGTTACATAATCTGAGTGTCTTTTTCTTTAAAAAGACAGGTATAGCCATGTTTAATACAAAGGTTGGAACCCTGCTATTCAGTCTGAACTAGAGTTGCTGAATGAAGATTCCACTCATATGTAAACCCAATGGGTTCAACAGATCTATTCTAATCTGAATGAACAATAAAATTTAGACCAAAAGCAATAATAACTTGTAATATTGCCCCCAGTGGCACAATGGGTTAAACCCTTGTGCAGGCAGGATGGCTGACTTGAAGGTTGAGTTGCTGACCTGAAGATTGCCTGTTCGAATCCAACCCGGGGTGAGCATGAATGAGCTCCCTCTGTCAGTTCCAGCTCCATGCGGGGACATGAGAGAAGTCTCCCATGAGAATAATATCTTGGGAGAAGTCTGGAAACAGCCAGTACACCGAGTAACATTGGAAGAAACATGCCTAAAATGTGTTTTGGCTTATTATAATACAACACTAATTCAGTTCTGTTGTGTTGTGTGTGCGGGGTGGATTAATGCTTCACCCTAATTATTTACCCACTTGGGAAAGAATTATTAACTCATAAAACGCCAGTATGCTTCCACATATATCAGGAGGAACAGCCAACTCTGCTGAACTCTGTCCTCTATATCATAGTGACAGACTGCCTTTCCACCCCAAGGTATTTGCTTAGTTCACTGCTAGTATTTTTTTTAAAATAAGGATCATTTTGCTGTAGTTTTGGAGCTTTTGACTTCTGGCTCTGTTGGTATTATCCAACTCTATTGCTGCCCAGGGGGATGTTTAGCTACACACTTAAGCTTTGGGGGAAACCATTTTATTCGATATTAGCTCATCGTTTTTGTAATAATGGTGAGAATCTAAGAGACAAGTAAAAGGAGTGCAGAAGCCAGCGCTCTGATCCCCTCGGTGCTATGGTTCATTTCGAGATGTAATCAGATTCAGAAGAAGTCCCCAAAGAGTTTTCACACTGATGCTCATAATTAAAAAGGGAATGTGATCTCGGTGGCAGCTCTTGATACGGCTGGCAGGCAGGCAATTGGACGCCAGCATTCGCTGTGTCCTCAAGAGGCTGCCTGCTTCTGTCGTCACGGATTTTCTTGGCCAAAGCCCAGGGCAGCCAAATGCTTCATACCATTTAATGTTGCAGCAAGAAAGCTGGGGACGAGGAGGTTTTGTAATAAAAAATGAATCAGGAAAAGCAAAGGGTTGCTAGTACAAACAGCATCATCTCATTTGGAAGAGAATTTTATTAAAAATTCTGTTTGTTGCTTGACACATCCTGCCTTAACATCTCACATTTTACCGTCCTTCTTCGCATTTTATTAAAGTGTTTCACACACTCACACACATGTCAGGACTCTTCTAACAAACAGCTCCAGATTACTGTTCAGGAAATACAATACAAATTCCTCAAGGAATGTTATTCACACTAAATAAAAGCTTTTTTCAGCAACTGTCAGGAGAGAAAAAAACACTCTTGCTATCAGAATCATCTCATCTTCCAACTGATAATTGACTTTCTTACTAGTCATTTTTTTAATCCAGAGCTGTCTGATGTTTCCTGGATATATTCCACTGATACATAAGTTTTTTAAAAAAAAAATGATAAAAGACATGTGGGTCTGCCTAAAGCACAGATACAAAACTGTTAAACATAGTTAGGCATGGAGAATAAGGAAACTTTAGTACCCTTAGTAAAAAAAAAAAAAAACAGAGTTATTGGTTTAGTCAACCAATTAAAATCTGTTTGTAACCTGCATTATCATCTTTAGATATTAGTCATTTCTAATTGTCCCTGGAGAGAAGAAGCAGGATTGAATTATTCTGTTCTCTCTAGGGCCTCTTGACAGCTTTGTGTTGCTCCCCTCCGCAGGGCCCAGGACTGGAGAGAAAGAGAATGCAAGAGAGTGCAGATACACTGGGAATGGCAAGGAAAAAACAAAGGAGAAAAAGAGTGATGAAAGGAGAGGAGAAATAACAGAGGGAAGGAGAGTTCAAGATATGGGGAGCTAAGGGGGTTCTAATCCCAGTGGTATTGGTACTTCTATTAGCCTGATACTATAATAAGGCTTCTTCCCTACATTTCATATGACACACATATCTCCTTGCAGAGTCCTTCTCTCCATGTCTTTGCCTTTTAAAAGTCTCTGAAACATTCAGTAGTCCCAGGAGTATCTCTGAAGAATCTGGTGACCCTAGAGATTGCAATCCAGAAAGTGCTTGTTTCTTTGAGCAATCTCTATAGAAAAGCAGTCACATATTAATGGGATACTGCTTTGCAAATGTACCGTCCGTGGTTCAAAGACATTGCCTGTTTTTTAAAAAGTCACAGAAGACTGAGAATTCTTGCCAGTGGTCTAAATGGACCACTTGATAGGATAGCTCTTAATAACTTGCATACGGTCCCTCTCACCACCACATATTTTAGCATCATGATCATGAACCCACCTCACTTTATAGATATATAAATTTTTACAATGCCAATAGAGTATTCATCCCAAACAATGGACTTTGGAGAAGCCACCAGTGGGTTGATATTGAAGCGTCTACACACATATGAAAGAGCCCTGATGGCGCAGTGGGTTGAACTGCTGAGCTGCTGAGCTTCCTTACCAAAAGGTCAGCAGTTCAAATCCATGGAACAGGGTGAGCTCCCGCTGTTAATAATAATAATAATAATAATAATAATAATAATAATAATAATAATAATAATAACTTTATTTTTATATCCCACCACCATCTCTCCAGGGGGACTCAGGGCAGCTTACAAGGGGGCAAGGCCCGACAACACAATAAAAATAAAAATACATAAAAAGCAATTTACAGTATAAAAATAGGATAAAAGCAGCAATATTGTAACAATAAATAATGATGTCATGTTAGCTCTAGCTTCTGCCAACCTAGCAGTTCAAAAACATGCAAATGTGAGTAGATCAATAGGTAGTGCTTCGGAGGGAAGGACAAAGCCGGCTCTTCGGCTTAGAAGTGGAGATGAGCACCAACCCTCAGTGTTGGACATGGCTAGACTTAATGTCAGGGGAAAATCTTTACATTTACCTACCTACATATGATTTGCCATTTTGTCACTTCTCAATATGCAGGATGGAAAGGTGATCAGACAATGCTCTTCTCAGTTCTCCTCATGGTCTCGTGGGACAGAATGACCTGATAAATATAGGAGCCTAGATGGATTAAAACTGGATCTAAACCCTAGAACCTTGAAGCAGATAAAAAGAAGTAGTGCTTAGAAATGTTCTTCAACAGACTACAACTCCCAGAATTTCCCAGTCAGCACAGCCTAAGCTGGTTGGGAGTTCTGGAAGGTATGGCTCAAAAAAGGTAGCTTTTACAAATTCTGGAAATAAGTATGTGCTCATAAAATCCCAATGTTTCAAAAGTAGGAAAGAACTGTTATCTGCACAATCTGAAAATGCATTTTGAAAAATGAATTCTCTAACTTGCTCATATCAGTGTACATTTGTAATCCTTTAACTGCATTAATAGAGCAAGGTTACTAGATTTTTTTCAGGGACAATTTCATAAGTGTCTCTGTAAAACTGTCCAAGTAAGCAAAATAGCCATGGCGGGGAGGGGATCTATTCCTCCCGCTTTCTGACATATACATGCAGCTGATAACAGCAAAAATCAACGAAACTCTCAGAAGCAGAAACTTGAATAGCTGAATGAGGCAGTTTTCAACTACGACCTCGAAAATATTGAAAGATTGCAGGTTGCTGGATGACTTTGGATGACTTTAGGATTGCAATCCTCCCAATCCAACTTTCTGTGAAGGACATACAATTGTAACATTGATGTTGGTAGGCTCTCTCCATGAATGTTTTAGTAGTATATTTTACAAAATCAGAAGTGGATTTTTGATCAACTCCAATAATATTTTATGGTGCCTTTGCAGCTGTGAGTGGTTTCTGGGGTGAAGCATTAGCTGCTGAGTCCCACATTTGCCCAACCCGAGTGTGATAATCAGACGATTGGACTAAACACTGCTCAACCATAAGAAGTTGAGCACCTTTGGCCAGTCGCTCTCAGTCTGACCAACAACCATGGAATATGTGTTGTCGAAGGCTTTCATGGCCAGAATTATTATTAATTGTTGTGAGTTTTTCGGGCTGTATGGCCATGGTCCAATAGGATTCTCTCCTGATGTTTCACCTGCATCTGTGGCTGGCATCTAAAGGTTCTGTTGGCAGTGAAGCAAGTGGAGTTGTGTATACACACACACACACACAGTGTTCCCTCACTACTTTGCGGGTCGCTTTTTGCGGATTCGCTGTTCCGAGGTTTTTCAATGAACTCTAAAATAATATTATAAATCATTAAAAAAAATACAATTTACAGCCTAAGGAAGGGAGGGAGGAGAAGCTAAAGGGAGAGAAAAGAAGCCCAAGTAGCAATAGTAGGAGAAGGAGGCGATTTATGAACACACGATTGGTTGATAAAGACTTAAAATAGTGTATAACTACTAAAATAATGTATAAATATGTAGTGTCCCTACTTAGCAGATTTTCACTTATTGCAGGTGGTCCTGAAACCTAACTCCCGCAATAAGTGAGGGGACACTGTGTGTGTGTGTGTGTGTGTGTGTGTGTCTGTGAAATGTCCAGAGTGGGAGAAAGAACCCTTGTCTATTTAAAGCAAATGTGAATGTTGCAATGAGCAAACTTGAATAGCATGGGTAGCCGTGAAGCTGCAAAGTCAGTCAGTGGGGCCAGTCAGATGGCCTGGTCTCTGTTGCCTGGGGGCATCCCCTGTTTGGGAAGCATTAACTGACACTTGATTGTTAGCTATATGAAACACTCAGAAACAGGAGAACAATTAATATCTCCCAAACAAAGGATGCAGGTCAGTACTGGTTTGAGCTTTGGACTACAACTCTACATATCAGGTTTGAATTCCTACTCAGCCATGGAAATGCACTGAGGACCTTGGGCAAATCACACTCTCCCAGCCTCAGGGGAAGGAAAGGGCAAATCCTCTTTGACTAAATCTTGGTAAAAACCACATGATGGCATGATTTTAGAGTCACCACAAGTCAGAAACCACTATAGGGCACATAACCACAACAAGCAATGGCCTGTTCGTTTTTGAAATGCTGTGACTTTCATTGCAGCAGCTTTTTGCTTCAACACATTTTCTGCCCTTCTAATTCATTCCAAGTATTTGCAATGTGATTTATGAACTGTGTGTGAGAGAGAAACAAAGGGGTGCACCATTGATGTGACCTTCAGAAAAAGGCAAATGAAATACAGGTGCAAAACTCTTAGCAATGACAAAACAGGGGAAATTTTAAAACAAAGCTCAAGGTGACTGAAGTACATTCCTGGTTTTTGGAAAGTGGTTAGTTTTGATGTAAAACAGCATGAGGGGAGACCTGGAACCTGTTTCAGAGGCTAATTGCTGCTCCTGGGGCGTTCCAAATGTTGGAAGCAAAGAGGCATCAACACTTGTATAAAATGATTAGTGAGAGAGGGAAATCTAGAGAATACCTGCCCTTTATTTCACCTTTCTGTACTTTTGGTCTATACGCTTAAGCTTTTCTTCCCTTCTCAACTGCAGAGGTCACTTCCCTCTTCTTTAAGGGATTAGTTAGTCTCGTGTTCCCTTTGTCTGAGAAGAAACATCCATAGGAATCCAACCCTAGTAATGCCTATTAACATACACCTATGTATAAAAGCTAGTTCACAGTAGTTCTTTTAACCAAGTATAGTCATGATCTTTTTTTCTGTATCCCTTTTTCCTATCCTAAAATGCATTTCCTGAGATGATAAACATATATGTTTTTTCTTTGTTTTGTAAGAGCATCCACAGTAATTTTGATTCCTTTTTCTATCACAAACTCATAGTACACTAACTTTGCTGAATTCAACCAAATGTAGATACCCAATATATCAACACTAAGTAAAGTAATGCATCCTGGTTTGGGCCAAAAAAGGAATGGTCCATGGATTGAGGTCTGCAAACAACATCTTGAAGGACAGCATGTGGCTGCATTTTCCTTGGCTCTGAATAGATCAATTGATTTATCTCCTGCAAGAGCTGCTTTCTGATAACAGTATCTGGATCTGCTCTCAGTCATCTGGCATCTACTCCCCACCATGAGATGCACACAGAGCTACCTCCTACATAACCCATACATGTTAGTAACAACCATTACAGTTAGTGCTGCTTGTTTCTCATCCACATTTAAGTGCCCTTTAAGTAAATTTGAAAGCACAGCATGCATGGTGCCTGTGCTTCCAAGTCCTTAGTCTGCAGTGTTAACACTGCTGTTAGAGAAGTGATGGGCATGCCGGAGTTGACAATTGCCTGCCCTTGCTCCACGAGCACAGTATAAGACCACGACTGGTGTATATTAAACAGCTATCAGGCCCCACAGTGAGAACAGCCATATCCCCTCAAGTGTCTTCCATGGCAATATTTGCCAGCTGACATATACCCGCAGTTATGTCACTTCTACCCACTCAAAATGAGCTTTTGGGGTGTCTGAAGAATCAGGTAGAGTGGATTTCTGGGTTCCCCTGAAACAAATCCCATACCTAATCA
The DNA here is from genome assembly GCF_035594765.1 of Anolis carolinensis. NCBI lineage: Eukaryota > Metazoa > Chordata > Lepidosauria > Squamata > Anolidae > Anolis > Anolis carolinensis. The sequence continues at coordinate 111,827,741 of NC_085843.1, forward strand.
TAATTCAGAATTAGTCCTGAAAGATAAGGTTGGATTTGACTCTTCAATTCTTCTCATTCTTGGGTAACTAAATCAGGACTATGTTGTTCCTCAAGATTTCGGGGCCAAAACATGAGATTTAGGAACTTTAGGAATTTCTAAAGGGGTAGTTCTCTGGAATAAGTTACAAGGCTGGTGTTATGAGGACTGGTTCCCAGTGCTGTCATTAAGCATTAGTCAGTTGCTCAGAATATGATATTCCATCAAGAAAAAGGCCTTTGTAAAAGCCCACCAAGAAGATAAGGCCATTTCTATTTTTGCACTTGAAAGTTATTTGCAAGTTTCTAAAGGAACAGATCTACTTTTATGTAATTTTTGAAAGGCAGGACATTTTCTCTTTTCATAATTCTACAAGGAAACTGAAAGTGGTGAGTGAGATGGGTGCAAATTTTACTATTGCTCTCCAAGGTGCTGCAGTTGTAAGGATAAGCTATTCTGAAAGTCTGGTGAATCTGAATCAAAAATGTTCATTGGATTATGCATTTATTCACTCCTAGATCTGATAGGGGGAAATGATATGGGTGGGTGACACAATTTTTCCTGAGTATTCTTTCCTCTATGTGGGAGTCCCATACGTGGGAGAAAAGCAGGAGAAAAGGAAATTAATAATAATACACAGTCCAATGAACTCCCTGGGTTTTTAGGAGCAGAAGGTGAGTTTGATGCCAGCTAGATCAAGTTCCAGATAAAGTTTATTTTAGGTTGGGTGGGGGAGTCATATCTTTTGGTTTGTACAGGATCCATAATGGAACATCTAGCATAGAGTTTTGATTTTTGTGCTCAAGGGAATGCTCCAGATAAAGTTCTACCAGTGTATCTAGTCATCCGCCTCCCAACGATTTTGTAAGAAAGGAGGCCTAATCGAAAGAAATCACTTCCCAAGAAAAAGAGTTGGGCACTGTGTTTTGCTACTCCTGTAACTTTTGGTTTCTCGTTTCTGATTTATTAGCCCCCAACACTTCATGACCTCCCATATTTCTCAGAATGCCTGTGGGGTGGCTATTGCATCATGGCAGCCTTGCATGAGAATTCCAGGAAATGTGGATAGGCTGGAGATTATTAGTAGAGAGAGACTTGGTCTAGTGTGGTCTTGTGAATTTTCTTTTCTTTGTTTTTATTATAACCCAGGAATTGTAGTCTGATTAGCGATGGAATTTTAGTTCATATATACTGTGTACACACTCTTTAAAAATGTTTTAAACTGCTGTGACTTGTTGTAAACTGTTGTGAATTGCTGCTTTAATGGTTTTCAGTTGCCTAATGCTTTTTTTATTGCCTACATCCTCATCCTAAGATAATTGTGTATGGTACAGGATATCATAAAAGAAAATACTCAACATCTTTATTTCCAGGTACTTGGAATGCTCTTGATGTTGGTTGAGACTGACTTAAAATGGGAAAATAGTCTCTTTGTATATTTTATTTCATTTAAAAAAATTTCCAGGTTTTTTTTAAAGAGTTGCCAAACATGCTTAGCACCAAAACCTTTTGGGGGTGGTGAACACTGAAATTGAAAAATGAACAGGGGGCTTGTGTGTTTTCTCCATTTTGCCTGGTTGGAGTGAATGATGATGAATGTTAGGAATAAGATGGAAGGGACCGACTATAGTGTAGTAAGACAACATGGCCCTGCAAAGCATTTTGACCAGGAACACCTTCAAATGTGGCAGTATGACTGATAGACAAATTGTTATGTTTCCACCTCAAAGACTGAGGCAGTACTAAGGGATACTTGAACTATCGTTTTCTGTGCAAATAATAATGCCATCCTTACAAGTTAAAGTTAGAGTCTTATTGTGGATGGGCTCTTTTGGGACACCAACATTTCCTGGTAAATCAAATTTCACTGCTGGGTAAATAATCAGCTGGCCATCCATAGGACATCAGTTCAGTCTGCTTCTGGGAACACCTTCCTTTGCACTCCATCAAGTCCATTTTGTACAAATTCCATGCAGCACTGTTTATAGTGAAGAAATCCATACAAACTGACATATTAATAGATGTTTTAATGGAAGCAATTTTATTGACTAAGCATGTTTCTGAGCATTTCAGAAATGTAGACTACATGTTGAATGCATTGTGGGTTTCTTGTTTCTTTTGCAAACAAATGGATTTCAAGCTGAGCACTGTGTCCCTATCCATGTGAGGTCCAAGAAGTATTTTAGATAAATCCCTCTTTTTAAAATTAAAAAGTATCCTCAATGGAGTGAAATTCTCACACATCACTAGAATTCTCTATTTTATGATATAACACTAGTGTGGCTCTTGTTATGAACCATTCTGAGCACATATCTGCTGATGTGGCAGTCTTACTATCAGGCTAACAGGCTTGGTTTCAATCAATGTTTACTGCTCGGGTTCCTCTGAACTTTCTGTTAGATCCTGCCACTTCTATCATACACGCATAATATCAGAGTGACAACTGTGAAGAACACTTTGCTGTCACTTTAATGATAATAAAATGTCGTTGTGCATGAGATCTGCTTAAACTGGAGGCAGCTCCTGCCATCTACTGGTAAAACGAAATATTACCATTTCTGACTGTATTGTAAACTGCATTTGGCTGACATTTCCCCATATTCATTTATTTTGCCTTGTCCAATAAAAAGTTCATTCTGATGTCAACCTCATTTCTGTGTCTCATTAACCCTTTTCAGGTATTCCTCCTTGCACAATTATAATTGTGGGAGAAATTTGCCTTTGCCAGAGTTAACACAACTTATTTTGACCTACTGGCTCAGATGAGAGAGTTATCTAGATCAACATTTGGTCTGCATAGTGACTATCCTGATGACATGATTCCAGATGCTCCCACCATCTCATCTTCCTGAAACTGATATATGGGGGTATTACTATTATTTCTATTAACTACTGTAAATAGAAATACTTCGACTTATGGTGAGAGACCTCCAAGTCAATCTATCACCAACAGCCCTGCTCAGGTCTTGCAGACTCAGGACCATAGCTTCCTTAATTGAGTCTATTCATTTGTAATGTGGTGCTCTTCATTTACCAAGCACCACTGCCTTTTCTAGTGAGTCAGATCTTTTAATGATATGTCCAAAGTCAGATAGTCTCAGTCTAATTATCTTGGTTTCTAGAGAGAGCTTTGGTTTGTTTTGCTCCAGGGCCTATTTATTTATCTTTTTAGATATAACAACAACAACAACAACAACAACAATTTTATTTGTATTCTGATCTCCCCAAGGGGACTCAGGGCGGATTCCAACATACAATGACAAACATTCAATGCCTCCATAAAATAAACAAATACAGACATAAAATCCCAGAGAAACCCCGCATATTAAAATAAAATTAAAACCTAACATCAAATTAAACCTAAGCATCAATACATTAAACTACACGTAGCCAAACAATATTACAGTAGAGTCTCACTTATCCAACATTCGCATATCCAATGTTCTGGATTATCCAATGCATTTTTGTAGTCAATGTTTTCAATATATTGTGATTTTTTGGTGCGAAATTCATAAATACAGTAATTACTACTTACCGTTACTGCATACTGAACTAATTTGTTGTATAACATGATGTTTTGGTGCTTAATTTGTAAAATCATAACCTAATTTGATGTTTAATAGGCTTCTCCTTCATCTCTCCTTATTATCCAACATATTCGCTTATCCAATGTTCTGCCAGCCCATTTATGTTGGATAAGTGAGACTCTACTGTATATGAAAACATAAAATCTAAACAAACATATTCATTAATTTACAACAGCTGATCACTCCAAGACTAAGTTGTTACTGTTAAGAAAGCCATACAGCAATACAAAACAAAATAAGTAGCTGACACTAGGAATAGAACGCAGGAGAGCATCCTAAGCCAAAATGTCTAGTACAGTAGAGTCTCACTTATCCAACACTCACTTATCCAACGCATTTTTGTAGTCAATGTTTTCAAAACATCATGATATTTTGGTGCTAAATTCGTAAATACAGTAATTGCTACATAGCATTATTTCGTATTGAACTACTTTTTCTGTCAAATTTGTTGTATAACATGATGTTTTGGTGCTTAACTTGTAAAACCATAACCTAATTTGATGTTTAATAGGCTTTTCCTTAATCTCTCCTTATTATCCAACATATTCACTTATCCAACGTTCTGCTGGCCCGTTTATGTTGGATAAGTGAGACTCTACTGTATTTTAAACTACTGTTTACAGTGAGCTGACCATGGTGCTGACTTATTCCAAAGCTCTAGGCTGAACTCCAGATGGGCTTTGCTAGAACCCCTGCATGACATACTCTGGAAGATGCTAGTTAGGCAGAAAACAGAGATCCCCTCCTTCTGGATTTGTATTACTTTGACACAATCTAGGTAGGAGAGTACCCTGAGCCAGCCCAAACTATTTTACTGCCTGAAGTGAAGTACACAATATCAGAATGCCTTCTCACTTCAATACTAGGGATAGTACATTGTCTTCCACTTCACCTGGAGCCAGAAACCTTGCTTGGAGTGAAGCAGGGAAGGCCTCGTGGTACAAAGACTGCACTCCTAACCCTTGCCACTACTGTGTCACACATCATCTGGTTCCTGTGGCTAGAATGCAGTTAGTGATACACGTATGCCCATTTCTCATATATATGTCCATGAACATTTTCAGTAATTGTACAAGGCTCCCAGTTGCTCCCGGTTGCAGTTTAATTCTATTTTAATGTTGACTTTTTCTATGTTTTTTCATTACACTGTAATTTTAATTTGTAAGCTGCCTTCATTCCCAATATTGAGGAGAAAACATGATATAAAGATGTTGATAATTTCTACCAGTGTAATTGTTGCATATATAGTTACACTTTGGGCTTGTCTACATGATGAAAAAAACCTATGGCCACATTTTCTCACTCTGCATTGGCCTTGTAGTCATATATATGTTAAGGTCATATATGTTGTGGTGAAATTACCATAACAGGCCACACAGAGTCTCTTAGGGTGTGGTCCACATTTCTAATTCTATGCATTATTTTCAGTTGTGCCATGCATGTGAATAAATAAATTTTCTAGTAAGTGCAGGTGCACAAATTCTAATAAACTGATAGGTTATTTTTTAAAAGAAAATCTAGGAAATGACCACTTCTTGGTATCAATGTGCACCTCCCACCAACCAGTTCTGCCCTCCACAAACTTTTGTTTCAACCTCCACAGCAAAGTGATGCCATTTAGAAGGCTAGCCATACACCTAAAAGTCTGGATATTTTCTAAAACCTCAGGGTAGAAGGGTTTTTTTTAATGGATTAAGCCCAAAGAAACAACTCATTGTGGATGTTGTGCATCAGGATCAGAGTGCCTATATGATAAGTACATTTTTATTCAGTGTAAATAAGTTCTTACTTAACCAGTGCATAACTATTTGTCATAGCCTTCAGTTTACCACTCCGGTTGCAGAAATGTAGCTTCATCATCATTTGATGGACACTACACAGTGCTCATTGTTCAATGAAACAATAAGCATACACTCAGTCAGTTGTGCCATGCTCTCATTCATAATAAGGATAGCATTGCAACATCTGCTCAGCTAATTCTATGGACTTCGGTTTACTCTAAAAAGCTGCAATGTAAATTCTTGGCTTGAGGCAATTGCTTCACTCTGCTTCATGATAGAACCAATCTCCCCCATAACGGCCTGCAGGTGAATTTCACAAATCTGCAAGGTTTTCCTCATTCTAATGGCACCAAACACTCCAAATTCAACCAATATTTTACATAGAATCTATATCGGAAAACACTCCAATTTCTCAAAAGAAAATTACCACTGACATCCAGTCACTTCTGACGATGCATTATCTAGTGACTTGTACTGAGAAGCTTCTACTAGTACTTTCCTATTCTCTCACTCCCAGTAGGCAAAGCCCCTCACAAAACCATGGAAGGTGGCAAAAGTCCTTGAAAAGAATTCCTTGAGAAGTAGTGATATTCATCACACCTGTGAGGGGACATGGAATGCAGCATCATTCACCTCTGTCATTTCAGCTTCCTTGTTCAACAAAATGACACAAAAACAGAAAAAAAATGACCTAGCTGGATGAATTCTATTCACATAGTTGCCTCTAGAAAGCCTATAAGCAGAACATGAACATCACAGCATTCTTTGGTTCTTGTTCTTTGGTATCTTAAAATTCAGAGGCTGGAGGGGTCTAATAATAATAATAATAATAATAATAATAATAATAATAATAATAATCTGCAGACTGTGCAAGGAAACCAACGAAACCATTGATCATATCCTCAGCTGCTGTAAGAAAATCGCACAGACAGACTACAAACAGAGGCACAACTATGTGGCCCAAATGATTCATTGGAACTTATGCCTCAAGAACCACCTCCCAGCAGCAAAGAACTGGTGGGATCACAAACCTGCAAAGATCGTGGAAAATGAGCACGCAAAGATACTGTGGGACTTGTGAATCCAAACTGACAAAGCTCTGGAACACAACACACCAGACATCACAGTTGTGGAAAAGAAAAAGGGTTGGATCAATTATGTTGCCATCCCAGGTGTCAGTCGCATTGACGAAAAACAACAGGAAAAACTCAGCCGCTATCAGGACCTCAAGATTAAATTTCAAAGACTCTAGCAGAAACCAGTGCAGGTGGTCCCGGAGGTGATCGGCACATTGGGTGCCGTGCCAAAAGATCTCAGCCAGCATTTGGAAACAATAGACATTGACAAAATTATGATCTGCCAACTGCAAAAGGCCATCCTACTGGGATCTGCACGCATCATCCAAAAATACATCACACAGTCCTAGACACTTGGGAAGTGTTCAACTTGTGATTTTGTGAAACGAAATCCGGCATATCTATCTTGTTTGCTGTGTCATACAATAATAATAATAATAATAATAATAATAATAATAATAATAATAATAATAATAATAATAACTTTATTCTTATAACCCGCCTCCATCTCCCTGAAGAAACTCATGGCGGCTTACATGGGGACTAAGCCCGGCATAAACAAGCAATTCAAATTACATAATTAAAACAGAAAACAGTTAAACAGTATAATTAAAACTATTAAAACCAGAAAAGTAAAAATATCTTTAAATACATCCACCTGGCTTGTAAGAAAAGCATTATCCAAGGGAATTAAGGCCACAGAAGCCAATAAATCTGATGCAGCCCTTTGTTTTGAAAGTACAACACAAAGCTTTGGTCAGCATAATGAGGAGAGATAGAGACAGTGGTAAAAACAGACAAAAAACAATTTGATGTTTATTAATACACAAATGAATATTAAACCTTGAATTGTTAATTGATCATAGCTATGTAAAACAATAGTCATTCATTCCTTTCACTGTCTCCTGTCTCAGTTCCAGCTGTTCCCTGTCTGTCAATTTCAAACTCTATCTCACTCTAAAAAATGCATTCCTGTTTTTGCTGTATTCACTTTCCTCACAGCCCACCTTCACAGTATTCCTTGAGCCATGATTGAGCCAGATAGGCTCAGCTATTCCTTTCACAGGTATAAAAAGAGGCCATGGGTTACTGGCTGATTACTGTTAGTGTATATTATTGTAAACTTAATAAAACAACAATGCAAATTTAGCAGGTCTATTCAGAAGATCTATTGTATTCATTAGCATCAATTCCCAGGAAACTCTGCATATGATTGTACCCGAAAGCAAGTAATTCTGCATTCATGTCAAACTGTATCCCGTCCATGTACATTCACAATATATGAGTATTTTCACCTTTGTTTTCAAATTTACCCATATTTCTGATTAAAGCACACTCAACTAATATAAATATTAAATGACAGGAAGAACATAGTGTGTTTATGATCCTGAATATGTCCATGAAGCATATATTTAACAGCAACCAAAATGTGATGAGCTTACATGGTAGAATTTGGTCATAATGTGCCGTGTGCAATTATGGAGCTACAGACATAACAAAAAACCGTACCTCTAGAGACTCTCTCTTCCTCCTAATTCAAGGAGAGGAGCTCTGCCCTTTACTGCACTAGGTCACCTTATCATTAATATATGTGAGTGGTGGAGAGAATATTCAAAGGAAAGGGATGTTACAAAACACAGTCCTTTTGCAAATACAATACATGTTTCTTCTCTTTTCGCAAGGTCACCATAATATGACTGCTTTTTTATTTCGACATTCTTTCTTTTTAAATTGAAAATCTGTGTCAATAAAAGCTGAATTGCCTTGAAAAATATGTCTCAATAAATACATGGAAATTGTATTAAGGTTTAAAAGTAGATAAGTGATATTCTAAGCTGCAAGGGAAACAGATAATTTGGAACAGGGCACCAAGCAATCTCCTTGTTCGTTCCCAAATCTTCCATGTAACATGTCTAATAGGATTAACTCTAATTGCTTCCTGAACCAACCTGGAACTGCAGAGAAAAAAGTTAGTAGCCTGGAATGAAGCCACCAAACTACTTATTGGATATCCAAGAGGCCAGTTTACCCACATGTAAACAAAGTAGGTTTATCACTTTCAGCAAGACTACAAGGATATTATAAACTTTGGTCAAGATCCAAAGTAGAATGAGTGCACCTGAATTTTATGCAATTTCCCTTCTAGTTGCTGTAACCAGACCATACCTGCATGTTCACACACACACACACTAATTGGTTTTTAAGTCTGGGATTAAATACAGGATCAGGTTTAAAGGAGTTTCAAAGGACTACACATGGCCTGGTGGGAAAATACATTTAGTAGCACCAGGTCAATGAACTTGGCACTCAGAGTGGGACGCTTTCTTAATTGTGAGGAATAAACTGATTAGTATGAAATGGCTCTGCAGCTGCTGCTATGCACTGGCAAGATTAAAAGCATATGGATTGTTATGACACTAATAAATCATGGGTAGGAGAATAAAAGCACAGCATAGCTCTGCAGAAAGCCAACAGAGGCATCACTCCACCTATGGGCATACTGTGTAGTTGACTTAGGATGCATCTACATTGTAGAATTAAGGCAGTTTGGCACCACTTTAATTGCTATAGCTCAATGCTATGTAATCATGGGAGTTGTAGCTTTACAAGGCCTTTTCCAAACTACAGCTTACATGATTCCATAGCATTGAGCGATGGCACTTAAAATGCTGTCAAACTGTATTAATTCCAACATAGTAGATGTGCTCTTAGGCTGGATCTATATCCCAGGATCTGATCCCAGATTATCTGGCAGTGGAAACTCATATAATCCAAAGCAGATAAACTGGGATCAGATTCTGGGATATAGGGCAGTATAGATCCAGCCTTAGAAACATCAATAGGACCCAATATTTAACTGAATTGATTTCCATGGGCTTACTTTGAGTATGACTGAATCTGAATCCAACCCAAATGTGTTTTCTCTGGTATACCAAATAAATGAAATTAACTGATATCTATTAACCTATATAGGCTGGCCAGGATGATATTGTTTCAAGAAATGTTGCTCTGATGTTTGTATTGCCTAGTGACCGGCAATTTGTCCAGATTTCAGCTATATAGGCACTTCTATAACCAGTATCCCTAAAAGGAGAACCCTTCTCTCAAGAAGGCCCACTATTCCCAAGACATCCTTCCTTGCAGCCAAACTCTTCACCTGGTAACCTCAAACCAAGTTTGTGGCATCTTTTTCATCTATTATTTTCATGAAGTGGAAAGTGGCTTTTCTACTTGCCTAAGTGTCATGATTCCTCATTCTAGGGTTGCAAATCCTGTTACCTCTGAGAATTCTGGGTCTTTAGGTAACATGCTTATACAACTCACTCCTCCACTAGGACCATGGCCCCTTTCATATTACCCAGTTGCAATGCCTTGTATGTATCCCATGGAATCCTGAGATTTGCAACTAGTTGAAGCACTGAAGTCCTCTGTCTGAGAATTGTAAATGTCCCTCCCTAAACTGCCAATCCCACAATTTTATCATAGCTTTCAAAGTAGACTCAAAACACTATGATTAAGAGGTGTGAAAGGACACAATGATGTCCACCTCGGTTCTACTATCAAGCCAGAATCCAGGCCCTGTCTTTTAAGTGGTTTTGACTGGGCTATGCGTATACAGAATAAATGAATGAATGAATAAATAAATAAATAAATAAATAAGGCTGACAACTCTAGATGAGAGTTAATGATTCGAAGAAGCCAAGGCTTCCCAAGACATTTCTCTGTGTTGTTCATATCACCTAAAACAACTCTTGTCAAAATACAATAGCCTGGAAGTAAATATCTCTGAAGGTGATCCAACTAACTGGGTTTTTTCATTTTTACAACCCTTTCTGCTTCTGGGACACAAACTAGTGATGTGTGCCTTGGTCTCTTCAAAGGACCCGTACCTGGGGAATCACTGTATTACATCTCACATCACAATTCCTTTTCATGGTTTCTGAAATGCTTATTGACCTTGGTCCCCTGGAAGAACAATCTTATATTATTTTCCTATCCAAAAGAACCCCAGAGGTGTTTTAAAAAAGAATAACAACCAAAAGTAAATATTAGGAGCAACAAGGGCAACTTTGGCTGGTAATCATACAGCCTTTTGCCTTAAAACAGATTCTAAAATATGACAGAACTAAAATACCAAGACAATAACAAGACACTCTCAGAGGTTCAACATAGTGCATAGCCTCCAACTATGTCAATTAGACAGGGACGGCCCCAATTAACCTTCTGTTATTTTAAAATATCTCACTTTCTCTTCTCTTCCCCACTTTCTCCCTTTGTCATCAGCTTACTTCAACTGCTGCAAACTGAATTCAAAGTGTAAAAATAGTTTGCATTCAATTCACTCAGAGAGGAAAGAGCAATAGGGAGATGAAAGCTTGCCCTTCCCTGTAGACTTAGCCAAAAGTAATCTGCTGAAGCCTCTTCTAGCTTGTCGGTTCTTCATTAATGCCTTTGGCCGCACTGATCCCTTAGGCACACATGCCTGAGTTGTCACATGTGAAATGTTGAAGGGTATGCATAGTATAGCAGTGAAACAAGGGTGGTCCATCATCCCATCTCTGAGGGATTGGGAGTCTTTTGCCATTCGTCAGCTGTTCTGTTTCTGTGTGAGGTTATCTTTGTTGCCTTCTCACCTCCTGGGCTTCCAATTCATGATGGTGGTTAAAACCAGATATGCAGATTTAATGTGCACTTTATTTAAACATTCTTAAGTATGAAATTTGAATGATATTTGTGAGTAGGGTCTCTAGCTATTTATTAGAAACAATCCTACACACACACAAACTTGCATATTCCCTTTAGGGAGAAACACAGACAAATGACTTTCTGGGCACTTATATTCCAGCGCACTGTATTACAGGTAAGACAGTCATTATACAAGTCAGCTGTTAGATTTCCATCTTAACCCATATATCATAATCACTTGTCCCTTTCACTGTGATGGAAAATATATTTTGTTATCAGCCTATCTGGATCATTTAGCAGTTTATCATGAACAGTACAGCTTGAAGGCAATATAGTGACCTTCTCTTCATATGGTAGAGCCTGGCCTAACCAGTCTAATCTCCAATTCACTCTTTTGATTCTTTCTGTAGACTCCACCCAGCCTATTAGCTGTTCCATCTGATTCAATGAAATAAGAGATCTTTAGGGGATGTTTGTGTCAGCCATCCTCTCCTCCAATTAGATTAATATAAACAAATTGTCCATAGTTAAATCTTTACTTTTAGCTATGATCTAGTCTGATTGCATCAGCTAGTCAATTGCATCACCCATCATGGTACCTGCCATGTTTTTATTCTCAGTCATGTCTGGTGGGCACTCATTTTTTTAATACTTGATTGATACACTGCCCAGAATTACTCTGTCTCTGGACCCTCAAACACTACTCACATTCACATTCTAATTATATATGTATCTATGTAGCTTTCTGCATTGTATCTTGACTCTCACATTTCATGCGCTATATGTTAAGTTTTGAAAGAGGAATGGGGGCGCCCCCCCTTCCACTACTTCAGGCTCCAAGAGCCTGAAAGACTAGGACGGCAATGGGGATTGACCTTCAGGATCGTGAAACGTGGTCCCAGAAGTCAATCCCCACAGGCCTAGCACCTCAACAGACCCAGACCTTCCAGGATGGTGCAGTAATCTGTTGAGGTGTTTAATTAACCCAAAGTAAACTGGGAAAACCAGTTTACTAATTGGGTTTACTGGGTTTACTAGTTACTAAACCCAGTGGACTAATCTTGGTTTACCTGAGGCATAATTTGGATGCCTCAGGTAAACCCATTACCTATCACAGATTTTGAGCCTGTGTAGAAGGGTCCTAAAGGTCTGGACTTTGTCTGAAAGTTTGGATCTTTGGAGGTATTGGGTTTGTGGGAACATACTCCTGGGATTACCTTCCATGACTCTAGTATCTGTTAATACAGCAATCTCTCCTCCCCAGGCTCAGGCTGCCTGGAGAAGAGGTATGGCACTACCAGCCTGCCCTCCATTTCCTCCTCAATATATGGTTAGAAGGCTCCAATGGAAACCTGGAGCCTTTTCCCCTCTCTCTACAACAGCCAACAGAAGAGGGCCTTGAGGGAGGAATCCCTCTCCCCTCCCCAAAGCCCTCTGTCAGCTCTTCCGAGAAGGGTGGACAAAGCCTTCAGGCCTCAATCGGAGCCTTCCTCTGGTAAGTGGAGGGGAAAATGGAGGGCAGGGAGGGGAAGACTGGCAGTGCCCCTGCCCACTCGCGCTGATCTTAGATCAGAACGGGTGGGTATCTGGACACAACTCTTCCTAAATTCTGGTATTTGGGAGTGCTGTTTGGTCTAAATCCAAAGAGAAACTGGGATTTCAAATCCTAGTTTCTTTCATAATTTAGCCCTGTCTGGAAGGGCCCTTAGATGCCCTCATGGTTCCTGTGTTAGATTTTGTTCATCTTATATTCCATTAGAAATACCATCACCCTTGATTAACTGTTGCCACCATACATTATGGGTCTGAACTTAAGCTTTCCAGCATCCCTTCTGTAACATTTTCAGAGGCAAAAAGATATAATTTATTAAACAGAAATTTAACATAGCATTAAAGATTGTGAATTTAATGCATAAGTGACACTAACTCTCATCCGCATCTTTCATTTTCTTTTTTCACTCATATCCTAACTAACTCTGACTGCAACTAATCTCTGTCTCTGACCTTGACTCATGCTACTAACCTCTCAAACTCATCTGCCATGCTAATTCATAATTTTGGCAGATTCACTTGTTGAACTACTGTTACCAGCCTTTTAAACTTCTCAGCCATTCAATCACCATTCACTCCTCTCACATCAAATTCTTACCCTAAAACATATTCATAAGCTGTAGATCTATGGATCCAACATCCTGCAGATTGAAAAAAATGGAAAGTATTGGGGAAAATAATCTTGCTGAAGCCAGGGAATGTGCAGTTATGGGCGGCTGTGTGCTTTCAAGTGAAACAAACATGAGCAGAAGCTCATGTAAGCTCATACACATGGGGCTTCACGGATTTCCAGAAGATGCTAGAGTGTCTGTGTTTATGTTTCCACCATTTTATAATAAGCACTATGACCATACACAGATTTTGGTATCTACAGAAGTCCTGGAATCTCACAGATACTGAGAACCAACACATTGCATATATACTTTGCCTTACTTTAATCTAATAAATTGAACAATGTTTTCTGTGTAAATTCAGAACATCAAATCTTCCCTAACCATTTTGGCCAAAAGCACCACCACCCAGAGGCTACCCATGACACACCCTTATTTAATCACAGAACTTTAAATATGTAATTAAACATCAAAGTGGTGCTCCTGAGGTGACTTCACAAAGTATTTAATTTGATAATTGCAGCTATCTCTTGAAACCATTGAGCATACCAAACCAAACATAGATCACTGCAACTTAGCTTCCTGAGCAATTCTGCAACCACAGAAACCAAGCTACTAGTAGAGAACCAAATGATCTCTACTACAAACATCACATTTAGTTCATCATAAATGAACATAAGAACTGCAAGTTTCTAAGGAAATCTTTGGAAAATAATTTCATTGGAAACAGTTCACTTCCCTGCTTGCATACATTCCTATCTTCTATTCTATTACTCTAGTCATTTTAATGAAAATGGGATCTCTTTTCTTTTAAAAAATTCACTGCTCTTCCTGCTTATTTCCCACTAGAATTCATAATCTTCTACCCATGGGAGACAGTATAATTGGTTGCCATGGAAGTAATTACAATATTAAAATGAAATGATCATTAATAACTAGAATAAGGAGGTTATGTAAGAGTATTTGGTGAAATACTCATCGGTTTTAATAATACCTTTACAGGGAGAATATCTATGTGGTGAATGAAGCAAGATTAGTAATTTGGTCTCGGGGTAGACTTTAAGCTAGTGGGATCTCTTTTATTTTCCCCTAGAATAAGCATGTCTACCAATGAAAGTTGGTCACAAAATGGTAGTTCCACAAGCTAAATCCATTATCTACTGCACTCCATAAAACTCACACAGGGCATCCAAACTTTTCACACAAAACTATGAAACTAGCCAATAAAACAAAGTCCTAATCAAAGGTTTAAGAAATCACTCCCAATGTACAGTTAGGGAACAACAATGATGATAAATAAATCATTAATATAAGGTCAGCCATGACAGGTATGTATTTTTTTCTCTCACACAAATCAGGGGTAGTCAGCTTTCCAAGTCTTTAATGGCAGAAACAAACATTGTAAGGAAAAATTACAGGGACTGCATTGTTACCACTAACAGTTGAAAACAGACTAGTCTGGAATATCTGTATGCATCTGAAAAAGTAGATTTAGGCTGCATCTGTATCTTTCAAAATAATCTGGATTACTGGGCCCCAGAGCTGCCCTGGATACAGAACAGGGGCATCCCAGAACTCTTTTCACATCCAGATAGATGGATGGGCCAATAGCACATTGGGTCCAATTCTACTGCTGTTTCACTGGCTTCAAGCTGCTTCTTAGCAGCAACTTGCTATTGGCGTCATCATTGATGACGTGGTCCCACCAACTGGTGTCCAGCCATGTGATCTGAAGAAGCAATGCCATCAGCAAAGAGGCAGCAAGGATTGCCAAGGGGCTGCTTCTAGATGGTGATACAGAAGAGGATCTGATCCAGCCCGATCCATCTGTCCGCATCTAAAAACATCAGGGTCACTCCAGAGCTTCCTGGAAGCCACAAATTAAATTGTGCCAATGTACCAGATCAATGAGTAAAACTGTTTTTTTCTGTAGTTAAACCAGCTGTATTGCATGTGGGCTTCTTGCTCTATTTGTTTTATTTTGCCTTGGCAGGACAGCCTTTGTTCTCTCAGTCTCTGAGATGCTACAAGATCCCTTTGCATGCTGAAATTTGGGGGTGATGGTGCACTCTCCAGCACCATGGAGCTCTGCTAGTATGCAGGCCACAATGTCCCCTTGGACAAGAATGGTGGCCATGGCATTTTCTGTGTCACCATTGATTTTCAGTTGTCAGTAGCAGCAAGTGGAGGCAGCAAAGATTGCCTAGAAGGTCGCATGTTGCTCCCCTTATATTAAATTAAATTCTTGAGAATAAATCCCACTCTCATTTCTGACCACCTTTGCCCTAATCTGGCTGACAAATGACTTGTGCTATTGTGATAAAAAGAAAGATCTGTCAAAGATCAGACAAAAATCAAAGAGCATTTGACCTGACACTTGGAGAAGTGACATTTTTCCAAATCCTTGCATGTTTAATTGAAAGCCAAAATTATGTGACAGAGCTTGAGTGTTGTATTTTGAAGTCATGGTAATTGATGGCTCCCGTATCAACTGGGCAATAAACCTGAACTTTAGTCTAAACTTTAAAGAAGCAACCAAAGGGGGTGATCTTATTTGGAGAATATAACTCAGGGTCTTGGATAGCTCCTTTAAAGTATGAATCAAACTCTGGAACAGATTTCCTGTCCCATTGATGTAAAAAGCAACAGCTTCCACGGTGCAGATGTTATCAGATCTAATCCTAAATTCTCTGATTAATACTAGGAAAATTGCCTACAACCTCAGACCACTACTTTTGATCATTAAAAAAAACACTGGATTAGAGAGAGAAATGGGTTACCTCGGAATAAAGCAGCTTCCAAGTATCTGTTTTATGCCACACTACCTATTTTAACATTATTTTCACTGGGTCAAACCAGCTCTTGTATTCCAAAGGACATTTCTCATACCATGCAAACAGTATTTCACATTGTCTGCTTGGCAAAAAGTCACTTGCAATCCCAGTCTTTTGTATTTTGTACGTCTATAGAAGCTATTTTTACAAATCCATGTCTCATACATTCATAATTCGTCTTTTTAGAGATCTATTTCCACAGTAACATATAGGGAGGGTCTCTTCTTAACTTTGAAGGTCAAAGTAGACAACAGTTCAGCACATATGTAGAAGATGTGTCCCTCAAGTCTCACATATTGTCTTTCATTGAGAATGCTTTGCTCATTGGCCAGTGGAAGAAAAAGAGCTGAATTTGCAAATCTGATTGCTGAGCCATGGATTTTTTAGGAAATCCCATTGTGGAATGGGTAATAAATTAATCAAAGGAAATATACATAATAATAATAATAATAATAATAATAATAATAATAATAATAATAATAATAATTTTATTCTTATACCCCGCCCCATCTCCCCGAAGAGACTCGGGGCGGCTTACATGGGGCCAAGCCCGGACAGAACAATATAAAAACAAACAATAAAACAGATCAATCAGACAATAAAAGCAAGTCATAAAAAACAACATACAAGATAAAATGATAAAATCATGGATACATTCCTCTTAGTATCTAGCTGTCAAGACACAGACTCCTCTTAAAGTGCCACACGCACAAATAGTGTTAAACGTTTTTTTTAGATTAAATTCTCATTTAATAAACACTTAACTTCAGTGTTATAAACAAAAGGAAGTAGTTTCAGCAACAAAAAGGCACTAAAATAGGAGTAGAAAGATAATCTGGATTATCTAGCCAGATAATCCAGTTTAAACACAGTCAAAACGTTCCAGAAAACAAACACCACGCAACGCTGTAGCACAGAGAGAGTCAAAAGAGCTAACTGCTCTTAAAACAAAGCCAGAAACTGCTGGGGATGTCCAAAGCCATTGTCGAGAAGCAAACTGGAGTCAAGAGCCAAAAACGCCAAACGGAACGCCAAAGCAGGGAGTGCGGGAGCGAGCGATGTCGTCACCAGAAAACAAACCGGAGTCGAAGAGCCAGAAGAGCCAAACGGAACGCCATACGGGGCGCCAAAGCAGAGAACACTGTAGCGGGAGCAAGCGAAGTCATCACCAGGAAACAGACCGGAGTCGAAGAGCCAGGAACACCAAATGGATTGCCAGAGCAGGAAACGCTGAAGAGGGAGCAAGTAAAGTCATCGCCAAGGAACAGACCAGAGTCGAAGAGCCAGGAACACCAAACGGATTGCCAGAGCAGGAAACGCTGAGCAGGAGCAAACTAAGTTGTTGCCAAGGAACAGACTGGAGTCGAAGATCCAGGAACACCAAACGGATTGCCAGAGCAGGAAACGCTGAGCAGAAGCAAACGAAGTCGTTGCCAAGGAACAGACCGGAGTCGAAGAACACCAATCCAGGAAGTAGACCAGACACAGGAACACATGAAGCTGTACAGCCAGGACCCAAGGGGACAGGCAGCGACAAAGCAACGTCCCAAGAGACACCTTGCCTTCTGCAAGGCAACAATTCTCCAAACTCCACTTTTAGCTTACTCATTGGAGTCTGATCCTGATAAGACCTCCGCCCTCTCCTTATTCCTTGCAGCTGATCTTGATCTTGTTAGAAGGCCTCACCCCTCATCTCTCCAGTCCCTCCATCTCCGTTCAAGACTTAGATCTCCCCATATCCCAGAAGTATGAGAGGCTTGCCAATCCCCTGATGCAGCTCCATGAGCTGGCTCATCATCCACACTTACTTGAGTCCAATCAGCATTCTCCATCTCACTCCCAGACCCATCATCCCCGGAAAAACCCTCAAACGTTTCATCTTCCGTGGGACCCATAAGTATTTCCCGGATCTTCTTTCTTTCCCTCTCCCCATCAGACTCTTGCTCCCGAGTTGACCTTTTAATCCCTCTACTCTCTGTCAACTCATCATCCTCTAGCTTCTCCTCTTCCACACTAGAGAATCCTTCAAACGTTTCATCCTCAGAGGGAGCCATAAGTATTTCACGAATCCTTTTCACTTGCTGTTCATCAGACACCTGTTCCCTGTTATCCCTTTTTCTCCTACTAGCAGTAGTACCAGAGCTGCCCCTTGACCCAACTACAACACTACCTTGTTCTTGAATTCTCTCTAGCAATTCCCATTTTTATTCCTAGAGCAACAATTAAATGCTTATCTTAGGCTGTTAAGCTAATCAAGATATAAAGTTTCTCCATGCTTTCCATGAGGCAGCATGCTACAGGACTGATAATATTAACTACAATTCCCAGGATTCCCTAGGAAGGTGTCATGGCAATTAACGTGGCATCAAGGCACTCCAGCTGTCCAATGTGGATATGGCCCAAGGCAGCCAAAAGAAAGGCAAGAAAATAATCAACCAAATTGTTCCATATTCCTTGGAAATCTTCAGATACAAGAATCCAGGCTGATTCAGAGACAGCAGCCTAATCTATAATTGGATAACACATTGGGCTGTAGTAACATTAAATCTGAAGTTATATAGAGCACTATTTTTGAACTGATGCCTTTGATGATTTGCAGCATTCAGTGCTTTTGGTTTCATTCCCTCATCCAGGCAAAGTTCATAAAGCAAATGTATCAGCAGCTCGTAATTGTTGGCATAGAAAAAGATACCAGGCTTAACAATATGCCTTATTTCAGAATGCTTTGCACAAGCCAGGCAGAGACATTACCACACCTACTATTAACAGATCTTTTTCCATTTCCATAAATCCATGCCAGAAGATGTGTAATTTTCAGCTGCAAAGCATGCTCTTCTTTTGCCAGCTAAATAACAAGGAAATTAATTGGCATTGGGGAGAGGTGTCTTTTAAAAGCGTTGGAAGGATATCTGTCTGTGGAAGACAGAAATAGCAACAATTTTATCTGCATGGCCTAAAAAATTCTAAGAAGCAAAATGATTTGACTTCCCACAAATTATGTTTCCAAGATTGTAGACGATCTTTTAATTGTCTTCCATGCACACCTACATGTTGAACCATTTACATACGAAACATATTAATTTGGCTCTGGGGGTTCAGATTTAGTTGAGTAAGGAGCCCGCTTGAACAAATCACACATCAATATTAATAAACTGATTTGTAAAATTCAATGACACCTGGATAAGAACATGAGAAAGTAGTGCCAATGCATTCTAGATAAAGATCTACACCTGGATCAGAATTTCAGTGAGGACAAGGCACAATGCCAAATGTTGGGTCCTAAACATAAATGAATGTTATATTTATACATTTGTCCCATTTCCAATATATCTCATTTTGTGCCCCTTTTTAAGCTCTATAATACTGAAGGATATGCAGTCTGGTGTGCGTCTATACAGTATGTTTATTTCATTACTTGTTACATTTATAGCCCACCTTTTATTCAATGAGGTTAAATGTGGCATACATGACTGTCATATTTTATTCTCACAAAAACGCTATTATTAAAAATGGATTTTAATCACATTGGGCCAAGATCAACCATCACCTTTCACTTGTCACTATTGACTAATTGTGACCAGATATTTGAGAGCCTAGTGCTATACTCTAATCATTAGACCACACTGGCTCTAGGAGAGGCATCTTATCCTTTCCTTCAGGTAACAAAATGTCTTGGTCCATCCCTAACTGTAGCCCAGGTCCCAGACTGACAGGATCTGCATTTGACTTTATATAATACAAAGAAATCAACATGCCTTTTAGATTCTGACAAGAAAATAACTGCTATACAAAGGCTCTTCCATCTTTGGGTACATTGTACTGCCATTCAGTACAATGTGTTACCAGGAAACAGTGCGCTTTGATATTGAGTCAGATACTATTTCACATAGAAAATCTAAGCCATGGCCATTTATGCCTCTTCAGGACAGTCATGGACCATGGACCTCAGCAGACAGATGCCCCTGACCCCCTATTTAGTTCCGTTTCCCTGGCCAATCATGTCATGGCCCATGAAGACCCCCACTGTTTATCCTTAGTTAAGCCCTTTTTAGTTAGAGGAATTAATATT
This sequence comes from Anolis carolinensis, assembly GCF_035594765.1. Lineage (NCBI taxonomy): Eukaryota > Metazoa > Chordata > Lepidosauria > Squamata > Anolidae > Anolis > Anolis carolinensis. The sequence goes on from NC_085843.1 coordinate 111,847,954, forward strand.
TTATGTACAGTTTCTGGAGGGTCAGTCTAGACAGCCTCTTTGCATTTGAAGCCTCCATCTCCCTGCCCTTTTAAGATTTCTCTCAGGGATGGAAGCTCAGACAAGGCATTTCTGCTTCTTGGAAGAGTCAGCCTTTTCATGACTGGAAGGTGAAGGGACAAGAAGGCCAGAAGGTCTACAAAATAGCACGCCCAGTTGGAGCTGTATTCAACTCTGGTCAGAGTTAAAATTTTGGGACCATCTTAAAGACAGTTGAACACCATACAAGAAAGAGACAGTAAGAAGAAATAAAGATTCAAGAGCCTCAGTTCAGCCAGAACTGTGTCTATTTCTCAAAGATTGTAGCTCTCCTCAAAAAGACTTTGTAGTGAGACTCAGGAGGAGAGAAAGTCTAAAATTCTTGTCAGTTAATACATTCTTGTTTGATTCAACTATATAGTCTCCAATCTGTTCCCTGCACAGCCAGTTCACCTTCCAAGTAGTTAAGATAGCATGGGGGCAGAACAGCGCATGTGGGGCAACGTCCTATGGGGCATTGGGACAAGGCGTTTTGGCGCTCTGTCCCTGCTCCCATCAGACGGGCATTGCCATGAATCCCAAAACCCCCAGTGTGATGAGGTGGTAAATCGAATCCTTAGCAATGACTTTTGTACTAATGTTACTCATAAATTTGACAAAATGAGTGACAATAAAAAAAACCAACAGAAATGCAAACAACATTCCATATTTATAGCACATGCAGAGAAAATCACATGATTCAAAGTGGATAAAAAGGACAGCTCTAATCGAAGCACATACGCACTCTGGTATTGCTTGGCTATACCAGAGTCCTAGTTTCATCTATGAAATGTTGGATGGTATGCAATCCATCGTAAATGTATCTGCTCAAGATTATTTTTAATGTCCTTCTTTAGGTATCTATAGCATTATAGATTTACCAAGAGGTTGGATCACCAAAAAGAAAAGCACTTCTCAGTGGTGGCATCAAGACTATGGAATTCCATCAGGAAAAATATTGGCCATACACATTCATTGCCCTTGGTGAAGCAGTTGGCAAAATCTGTCCAGCTTTTCCCATAATAGAAAGATGGGGAAAGTAGTATTTATTCTTCTTGGTTGTGTTTGCTTTTTAAAGGGATGTTAGCTGCCTTGCGGCTCATATATATAATTTGTAAGCTCATATACACAATTTATAAATGAAACAGATAAGTAAAAATAAGGATACTTTCCAGGCTAATTTAGGCATCTTTCAGGTTCATTGATTTGACAGAATGCTAACTCTTCCAATTCGTATCAAGGGAACATTATTTAAATTGGCTAAATCAAGCTGGAATTTAAAATAAGACACTAATGGAATGAACTGAAACATATTTAGCAATTTCATTAAAAAACATAATATTGCAGCATGGTAATAAAAATGTAGCAAATAAAATATACAGGGAATCCACATCTCTGCATTTAATGTTATCTTCTTTTGAAGTTCGCATTCTTTTGTTCAGCAATGAAAATTGCATGTTTTGAGAAAACATCTGCAAACAGCCCTTGAGAATGTAGCATACCAAATGCATATCCAGGCACTCAACGTTAGAATTATATGTATAATTAACATCTGAATTAGTCTTCAGCCTACCACTGTTTTCCTTTTTTATTTATATGATTCCACTTTGCCTTCTGCATCCAGAATTAGAATATGCAACAACATTAATCCAACATAGTGCAGTATACTCTAATGAAGCAGTGTTAAAAATAGAAAGTGATATAAACCAGGACTGACTAGTGTCTCCAAGGATGAATAAAATCATGTTTTACCTTTTAAGAGCCTTTTCTTAGCGATTTCTACCAAGGCCATACTTCAAGCAAATCTTGGCCAAGTGCCTTGATTCAAATGCTTGCATTCTGCCACTGAAACATAAAGAAATCTCTAATGTATAAAAGCCATATTCATGGACAGAGGAGCACCCTCTATTATATACAAAAATATATATAATAACTTAGCAGAATACAAGAATAACATTTTTATGACATCAGAAGAGCTTAAAATTAACATTTATTAGACTACAGTTTCCAGAACTACCAAACAAATATGGTTAATAATCATGTCAGCTGAGCGGTGTGTGTGTTATAGGTGGTGGAATTCCATCTTTTTCCTTCAAACTCTAGAAATAATTTTTGAGCTAGTTTTAGGTCCAAGTACCTGCAGTGGTTCCTATGACCCAACAGGATCCATCAGATTTTGCATAGTTTTCATCATTTTGAACACTAATTGTGCATTTAATGGCCTGATACACCTAAAGATGAGGAAGAGATGGCAGTCCTCTAGACATCGGACTACATTTCCTAGTATTCATAAACAGCATATCCAATGGTATAACCAGATAAGAACTGTAGATAAGAGGACTACATAGTTTCCATTCCTCATCTAGAAGCACTAGTTACCTGCTCACATTGAAGAGGCTTGCCTAGCATGGTACATATCTTGGAAGCTGGGATCCCTCTCAGCTCCATTCATCATCAGGCAGCATCCATCTTCATCACAGGGCAGAAACATTACATGATGAGAAGCATAACATGCAAACTGCCTGTTGGCAATCAGACTACAATAGGCAATTGATTCCAAAGTGTGCCTGTGCCATGGAAACTGAACTGAGAGCCAAGAATGACTGGTAGCAGAAGCAGGGAACAATAATAAACTCTGGCATTTCCACCAGGAGACTATGGTGGAGCAACTAAGGGTGCATTTACACTATAGAATTAATGCAGTTCGACACTACTTTAATTGCTATGGCTCAATACTATGGAATCATGGCAGCTATAGTTTTACAAGGTCTTTGGCCTCAGCCAAAGAAGGCTAGTACCTTATCACACTGCAGCTCCCATTATTCCATGACAGTTAACATGGTGTCAAACTGCATCGAGTCTTCATTGTAGATGTACACAAAGTTGTCTCCTGGGGGCAATGAGGGGGGGATAGCTTCACTGTGCCCACTCAAGCCTGACACCAACATTGTCTTAGTTACAAACATGAGCAGACCAAGTTAAAGGAATATACCACAATGTTCCGGGAGAAGGAATGCCATGCTTTGAGAAGAATGTGTGTGTTATGATTGAGCCTCATGGCTCTGCTTCTGGCAGACGTGGACGTAAGACTCCTCGAGAGTCAGATACTCTCGAGGAGCGCGAAAGAAAGAGGCTGCGAGATATCTTTGCAGAACCATCTGACGAAGAGTCTTTTGAGGGGTTTACGGAGAGAATGGAGGAAGAGCTGGTTAGCTCAGAAGAGGATGAGATGGATTGGACTCGGGTAAGGGAGGAATTGGGTGCCACTGGCAATGATGGGATGGAAGATGATTGGGGACCTTCAGGACTAGACCCATGGACAAGCTGGAGGGATGGGACGGGATCCACAGCTGGGGATGCTGTGGGGCGTAGTCAGAGGTGTTCCAGTTCTGATGAGGAAAGTGATGAGGAAACGCCCGGGTTAAGGAGAACAGCTGATAGTGATGAGGACTTGTAACTGGCATAAAATGGGGCTTGGGAGCAATAGCAAATTGCGTTGGGCAAGGTAATCTGGACAAACGCTTGGGATCTGTGTGGGACGTTTTCCTGAAGACGGGTGTGTTTCGTGTGCTGATTACGTAAGTTGTTTTGGAATTTGCGTTCAGACGGCAGGAGGAATTGTGTGGGCTTTTGTTTGTGCAAACCTCTGCTTAATCTCAATAGCTTTGACCTTCCGTCGTCTTCTTGACGGATGCCATCTGCTACTCTGGATTTACGGACTGAACTGACTACGGGCTTGGATTCTCCTTCTGGACTTGGAAAACTGCAAACGTCTGCTTCTGCCTATCGACCTTCGGAAAGAACTGGGACTACTCTACTGCTTCAATCCTCGGCTGTTGTGTTTGTATTGGAAGTTTGCCTGCTGGGTGTAGGAGTGACTTCTAAGTTACTCAAAACATAGTACTGGCAGCAGAGAGGCATCTGCTGCCAATTAGTTACATTCTTTTGAACTCTTTGTTTCCCAGCTTCTGTTTTGTTTGTTCCCAAGCTGAAGCAAGCTGTTTTGATTTTACCCGGATTAAACTCCGGTTTAATCCGGTTTATCTTTTGAACGTTTTTCTTGCCCCTTTTTGCTTTTTGAGGCTAATGTTGCCTGGCCCTTGTCTTTTACGGGCATTTTGAGTTCTGTAAATCCAATAAACTCTGTTATCTTTGATCTTGTGGCGTTCTGTCCTTGACAGTGTGAGTGGAAAAGGTATTCTCTCACATTCTCTTCCTATAGTGATCAAGAAAATTATACTTAGAAATGTACACATAATAGAGCATCTGTATGAAAATCGCTGAGGCCTCATCTACACTGTCAGTTTCTGAATACAGATTATCTGCTTGGAACTGGATTTTTTGGCAGTGTAGACTCATAAAATCCTGTTCAAAGCAGGTAATCTAGATTCAGAAAATGGATTATATGGCAATGTTGATACAGCCTAAGAAAGCTATCTCACAGTCAGTTCTCAAGAGAGATTCCTCAATTTTGAAAGTAGTAATTCAAAAAGTAACTTTCCAAGTTCTGTGTTACTGAGTATTTTGGATGATAAGCAGGCTGAAGTCTTGTTATGATCAGAAGAAAGAACCAGTCTGGCTTGCTCTGTTCTCTGGACACATGTTCTAGCACTACATTTTTTCTGATTTCTCACATACAGTAGAGTCTCACTAATCCAAGCCTCGTTTATCCAAGCCTCTGGATAATCCAAGCCATTTTTGTAGTCAATGTTTCCAATATATCGTGATATTTTGGTGCTAAATTCATAAATACAGTAATTACAACATAACATTCCTGCATATTGAACTACTTTTTCTGTCAAATTTGTTGCATAACATGAAGTTTTGGTGCTTAATTTGTAAAATCATAACCTGATTTGATGTTTAATAGGCTTTTCCTTGATCAGTCCTTATAATCCAAGATATTCGCTTATCCAAGCTTCTGCCGGCCCGTTTAGCTTGGATTAGTGAGACTCTACTGTACCTGCCTTTACTTTGAGATCTGCTAGGATGGCCTTTCTCTCTGTCCCACCACCTTCACAGGAATATCTGGTGGGAACATCAGAGAGGGCTTTCTCCACAGTTGTCCCCAACTCTGGTACTCCTTCCCAGAGAAGCTAGACCTGCACCCACTCTACTTTTCACAAATCTTCTGTTTCCTGTTCCTGTCCCAGGGTGCATCTACAGTGTAGAATTAATGCACTTCGACACTACTTTATCTGCCATGGCTTAATGCTATGGAACCATGGGATTTGTAGTTTTGCAAGGTCTTTAGCCTTCTCTGAGAAAGAGTGCTAGTGCCTTCCCAAACTCCAACTCCCAGGATTCCATAACATTGAGCCATGGCACTTAAAATGTGCCAAACTGTATGAATTCTATAGTGTAGATGCACCAAAAGGAAAACCTCAACCTCTAGAACTGGGAACAATGTGGTTTATCATGTGAAGGCTGTTTTGGATGCTTCCTTGCCCACCGTACAGCTCTGACTTGGCTCCATTCAATTTCTTTCCCAAAGCTCAAAACTCACTTCAAAGGACATCATTTTGGGACAGCTGAAACTCCCAGGCAGTTGCCACAACGACTTTGAACATCTCAAGTGAGGACTTCCTCCACTGCAATGAAGAGTGACAGAAATGCTGGAGTTCTTGAGTTTATTTTGAAGGGAATAAACTGCACATGCATGTAGGTTCAATAATTTAAAAATAGTAATTCTCATTAGTTTTGGGACAGACCACATATTAATTACATTCCCTGCAACACGAACATCAGATGAACGCAATTATCCTGAATGCAAACCAATGCTTCTCTCTTATGTGGAAACCATTTACTCCAAGTTACTGGGTTATATTGCCCTGTAGCATGACACAAACTACAGTTTATTTCTGAATAACCAGATGAATTACACTGCAGTTGTGACACCCTGCTCCAAACAAATAAAAATCAAACAGATCACAGGGTTGACAGTATAAATCCACTGACATTATTTCTGTTTGCTGGTCATGCACCATAACATAATAAGCTATTTTTCCTACTTGTGTTAAGTCATTGTGCTTTCTTCCTCCATTAGAGTCACTGTAAACCCTTCAGCTATGCTCTTCCAAACCCTTTGCAACATCTATTAAGTCCAGGTGTAAGAGCTAGTCCAGGGGTCCTCAAATCTTTTAAACCAAGGGCCAATTCACAGTCCTACAGACTGTTGGGGGGCCTGACTTGGTTTGAAAAAAACATGAATGAATTCCTATGCACATTGCACATATCTTATTTGTAGTGCAAACAACCATGCAAGAACAATACAATATTCAAAGGGAAGAATAATTTTAACCAACATAAACCTGCCAGTATTTCAATGGGAAGTGTGGGCCTCCTTTTGAATTATGAGATAGTCAAGTTAATTAGGATTGTTGTTGTTGTTGTTGTGTGCCCTCAAGTCGTTTCAGACTTAGGGAGACCCAGAGACTAAAGTTTAGAATGGGGGGCAGGTGGGTAAATGACCTTGGAGGACCACATCCAGCCTGTGGGCCTTAATTTGGGGACCCCTGATGTTGTGATGGAGTCTTCAAGTAGAGACCCTACTAGTTGTATTAGAAGAGGCAGGAAAACTGCTCATGAGCAAGACTCTGATGAGGAGCAACAAAGGAAGAGAATCCGGGAAATACTTATGGAGCCCTCTGATGATGATACCTTTGAGGGTTTTGAAGGGGATTGTGGGACTGGGAGTCAGGAGGATGGGATGTCAGACTCTGGGAGTGAGGTGATGGATTGGACTAAGGTTCAGGAGATCCAAGAGATTCTTGAGAAGCCCACAAGCAGTGGCACATTTGAGGGATGGCACGGAGAAGATACAGATGGATCCTGGGGAGTTATGGGTTTGGATAGAAGGTGGTCTGGCTGGAGAGATCGTAGAAGGGCTGCAGCTGGAGGTGGGGCGTTGGGTGACTCCAGCTCTGATGAGTATTTGCAGCAACCAGCTGTGGATGGGGCGTTGGCTGGCTCAAGTTCAGAGGAGGACTTGTAGATAAAAGTAAGTTTGCTGCTAATGTAACTTTGCAATCGGCAAGGTGTTTTGTTGGGCGCTTTTCGGGATTTCTGTTTCAGAAGACGTGTTTGGAAGACTGCTTTGGGACCTACCGGCTTGCCTCCGTCGCTTTGGCTCTTTGTGTTTACCTTGGGACTGGAATTCTGTGACTGTGACTTCTCCCTGACGACTTGGACTGGAACTCGACGCCTGTGACTTCTCCCTAACGATGTGAACCGGACGTAGCAGCTATGACTTCTCCTTTACAACATGGTTTTGCTTTAGCAACATTTTGGAGCATTGTGTGGCCGTTGGTCACTGTGTGTTACTGCTGGTAGCTTTCATGTGTTTGTGAAACCAGCAGGTGGAGCTTGTTTCCAGCCTTTTTAACTAAGTTTGTTTTAATCTGGATTATTTCCCAGATTGGGTCTTTTGAGTTCTTTTTGGACATTGTTACCTCACACTGAAGAGAAAGTGTTTTGAGCCTCCTTTCAGTTGTTTCTTAGGCTCTTTTGTGTTGTGTTTGCAATAAACTGAAAATTACACACACAGGCATTTTGCCACATTAAAACATTTTTTTTTCATTTTTATAATAGGTCTTATTAACACTGTTTTTCTTATCATTGAATTGTTTGACAGGGTTATTATTCATACCTGAAATCAAATTTTCTACATTAAAATTAATGACACATTTGGAACTCTGAAAGGCTTAGAGTTTTGGGGATTTTAAAAAATCATATATATGTGCACAAAAATTCCCATGTTACTATTTTTTCCCGTTATATCTATTCACAGAGCATTCACCTTTTTTGCTTTGTTATTTTCTTCTCTGGAATAAATTTGATTTTTTTCAACAGTTCTGTCTTGTGGTCTGATTAATGTATGCATTCGTTATATATGTATGCCAAAAGCATCCTCATCTACTTTGCATTTGGCATATTCCTGGCTTTTTATAGTTCGGCTTTCTTAATTTCACTGACTTTATCACTCCCAACTCTGCTCAGACTACGAGTCAGCATTCCTCTGTAGCTATATTTAATTTGTTTTTAAAAACAACCAATTTTTATTTTATCTGTTTTAGAAATGACCACTATATGCATATCTTCTTCAAAAAAAATCTCCCACATCAATATGATATTAAGAGTTGAGAGTTATGTTGCATCAAAAACAAATCTTTCTTCTTTTCATTGTTTCACTTTAAGTACTTATTTTTTCAATAATAACAACCTCAGTTGTTTACAGATATACCTCATATCTTGAAATGCTATGTTTAATCGATACTTTCTCCTGCTTTCTTTCACTATACCCTGTCAATGTCACATGTCGGTCTTTGCACTTTTTCACTGTTTTGTTTGAGATTATCTTTTAAAATGTTTTTTTCCAAACACCTTCATATCACTCCTTATTACATAACAATGGTGCTTTATGTATGGTTTTAAATTGAATATTGTTTTCCCTTATAGCGAGTGTTTAGGTAGATATTCTCCTAGGGAATATATATGTGGCTAGCCAATCTTCTTTAATGCCTTTGTCTGTCGTTTTGTGTGTGCCTGCCTCCACTTTTGGCTGAATTTGCACTACTTGCTTCCAGAATTACTATTTCTTTTCTTCTATAAAAGCACTTCTGTCAATTCTCTTTTTCATATTCATTTATCTCATTCCCCCTTTCTTCCATTGCTACCATATATATTTTTCTAATCGCATTGCTGCTCTCCAGACTTAGAAGCTAGACTTCATGATTTCCAAACTACCTTTCTTTTATTTCCTTCCTTTTTCCCCTTAGATTTACAATGTTTTCATTTTTTTTACTTCTGCTGCAACTTTGCTCTAGCATTTTTATGATTTTTCATTATTACCAATGGACTATTACCTGCCTTATAGCCCTTTGTCTTATTTTTCCGTTCCATCTCAGAAACTGGTCCATGGTTCAGAAACAGCTCTCTCTTTTCTCATAAATTTTAAATGAGTCCTGGGAGAAGAAGTTTGGCCATATTAGGTTGCCATAACATAAAGACCAACAAAAGTCAGGAGGAGAGATGTGACTTCTTGAGTATTTTGTCTTCACAGATGGAGACAAATAATTACTGTAGTTTCTTCCTGCTGTAGATGAAATCGGAATATTCCTCTGCACTATTCTCCCTGTATTTGAAGGTCACAAAGTGTTGCAGAGGAATGATGGTGCCTACACATGTGGGGCTTTTGTGCCAAAAACGTCAGTGTTATTTGAACAAACAAACCTTAAGAATTTAGGTAAAAGGTTAGATAAAGTTTTTCCCCTGACATTAAGTTCGACTCTGGGGGTTGGTGCTCATCTCTATTTCTAAGCCAAAGAGCTGGCGTTGTCCATAGATGCCTCCGAGGTCATGTGGCCATCATGACTGCATGGAGTGCTGTTACCTTCCCACCAGAGCGGTACCTATTTATCTACTCACATTTGCATGTTTTCGAACTGCTGGGTTGGCAGAAGCTGGGACTAACAGTGGGAGCTCACCCCGCTCCCCAGATTTGAACCACTGACCTTTCGGACAGCAAGTTCAGCAGCTCAGATTTAACTCACTGCGCCACTGGGGGCTCCAATTTAAGAATTTAAACACCCATTAATATCTCCACAACTTTTTAGATGCTCAAATACCAGGGAAAACTATGAGAAGGTCAGATAATTCTGGCATTCTTTCAATCTGAAGTCTTTCAATCTAGAGTAAGGCACTCATAACTGGTTTGTATTCATCATAGCTCTGTATCCCCTGTTTAGGAGATGTTCTCCAAATCCCATTTATCAGGAAGTAGTTGCTGCAATCAATTGGGTATGCTATTCTGTCAATTGGGAAGCAACTGGCTGACAGTTCTATACCTTGTAATCTCCAATGCAAGGGACTGGGAAGGTCCTTTCTGTAGTCTCTATAGCCTTGAAGAAAATATACTACTCACTATTGTGGCAGCTTAATGCTAAACAAATACATTAGAAACTGTCTGCCATTCATATGGTGGTAGCTGATAAGTGAACTCCTTAATCACTTATTTGGTAATAGTGTGTGTTGGTTGATAAAAGTTGACTGAATGTTTGTATGCTGCCTGATAACAGCTGACAAATTTTAAATACACTGGGATGAGATCTTCAGTTGAGTCAGATTTTGTAAAACATTTATGCCTTTATGCACTTCTGAGCAGTGCCCTATTAATGAATAGAGTAATTGTTCATAAGGAAAGAAGTGTGGGAACATTACAGTTGGGTACAGAATGGAAGACTGAGCTAACTTATTGTATTACCTGCCATAATTCTTTAAAGCCGTTCTCTATCCAAGATGTTTTATAGAAGTTCATCCATTTATGTTTGTTATGTGGGACCTTATCCTACCCGCCCCCACCCATTTCAAAACAGTTCTAATCCACTGAGGCAATGAAAAGTGATGGAGCCCATCCCACGACGCAGGGGGACTTCCTGTCTACATCCATCATGACTAGTTATGGACATTTTAGAAACAGTCCCAAAAAAGAGAATGGGGACAATATGGTCTGAGATCGTCTTCTGGACTCAGGAACTGGGATATTCTGTTTCAAACCTACAGAAACACGTGGGACGAAAGCTCTTAGAATCTCACGCATTGAATTGAATCAACGACATAGGCAAACGGGCTGTCCTGTGGGCAGTCTGCTAACCAGCAGTGAGTCACCGCTACTCTGCCATAATGCAGCCGCTCAATCCTTTTCAGTAATTTTTCTAAAATTAAAAACTAAACAATATTGCTACTTTAGTATATTGTTATTTTCTTTGCCTTTGATGTTTTCTGCTTTTTCTATCCTTTTTTAACACAAAGCTCAATATCACGAAAGTTTAATTTCAAGCGATGTCGAAGTTAGACCCAACTTTTTTAAAAGGGAGGGAGGAGGGAGAATCCACTTGCTTGTGGGAAAAGGATAAAAACGGTTAGTAATGGAGAAACCAGCAAATTTAGATGGCATGTGATAAGTAATGAATAAAGGAGCATTGTTATTTGCAAAGCTACTGGACTAAACACCACAATTACATGATGCTACCACACACACCACACACACACACACACACACATGGGATAAGATCCTGATTGGTCCATCAAGTGATTACTTGTGTGCATGAGTGAGATAAAAGAAACTTTTATGTTATCTGATTTCAGCAATGCCTCTTAACTAGTGTCAATTCTGACATTCAGCTGCAAGTTGTCCTATGTTCAGTACTTAGATGATAATACCATAAGAATCCAAGTAATATACTACATAAGCAGACTGCAGACTAGGATGCGGAACAATGGCTTCAAACTACAGGAAAGGAGATTCCACCTGAACATCAGGAAGAACTTCCTCGCTGTGAGAGCTGTTCAGCAGTGGAACTCTCTGCCCCGGAGTGTGGTGGAGGCTCCTCCTTTGAAGGCTTTTAAGCAGAGGCTGGATGGCCATCTGTCGGGGGTGCTTAGAATGCGATTTCCTGCTTCTTAGCGGGGGGTTGGACTAGATGGCCAATGAGGTCTCTTCCAACTCTACTATTCTATGATTCTATAAGCATCTAGACAATGCATTCCTTCTACTTCCATGACCAGCTTGTCTTACTAAATCAGAGGTGGTAAACAATTGAATTCCAGATGCTTTTGGTCTATGATTTTGTGTATTTTAACTACTATTTTTCTATATTTTCCTCTGATTTTATTTGTACTTGTTCTGGTTGCTAAAAAGCACCTTGAGTTCCAGTTCTGAGGAAAAGACTGGATATAAATTAAACAAACAAATAATACAACTGTCAGGAGAAAATAATTATTTACCAGCCCTTTTCTGTGTCTGATGAGTAATGGCAGCAAAAGCAGCATCGAGAGGCATGAAAGGATTGACCACATGCATGTACAACTGAAACGTCAGAAAATGAACTAAAAATGAACAAATGTGCCATTTCCAAGCATTTCTAAGTGCAGGGAGATATGTGGGGTCAATTCCAGCACATCTTTAAAATCTACCTGTTTCTACATACTGCAAAGACAGAATCCTAAGGGCAACTGATTGTGCACTGATTGATGGGATCCATGGGATTTCATGTTTGAAGTGTGTAGAAACGGAGGCCAGGTTGTTGTTGTTTTTGTTTTGTCTGGATTCTTATCCAAGAAGGAGAACCAAGTTATACCTGAAATAGTATTCATTTGAAGAATGGTGCCAATGCTTACTAATTTTCAAATGAATACAAATATGGGGTTTTTTTCCAGTCCTCAGTCTGGGGGTGGAAAAGGCTTTAAAGTGCACCTGCTCCATTAGAAATTTGTTTGCATAATTACCATTCTACGGCTGGGATGCAACTGCTTCTAGCTGCAGGTGTAAACGCCTGAGTAACATTTTCACATCAACAGAATTATTATTTTCTGTGCAGTTTTTTACAGTGCTAACTTTAATAATAGAGAAACAACCTTGAGAGACAGATCTAGATCTACATATATAGAAATCTGGTCTGTGTTTACATGTACCACTTAAAGTTCCTGTTCCTCCATTGATACACATGCATGAAAGAAAGAAATGTGAAATCATATAGAAATATGAATTTACATTTGTATTTTCTGAAAGGATAGTAATGTTCTTCCACTGTAGGAAAAACAACCTTCTGTTATTGTATCACTATAAAAATAATTTCTAACGGTGTAAGCTTTTGTGGACTACAATCCAGTTTGTCACACATACTGGTGCATTCCACGCCAATGGCACACCAATACTTTTATAACCAATATAGAATTTCTTCCTTTCCATATAAAGAGCAATGCCAGAGAAGCAATAGTTGTCAGGGTCACAGCAGGGGGGAAAATAATAAAGACCACCATCAGCAGCAGTTTTGAAACATTATCAAATGCTACTTGTGTTTGTTGCAGTTATTTTCATACCAATTTACTGCCAATTAGTTTCTGATCAAGGTACAAAGAGTTAGTTGTCACTTTTAAAGGCCTACATGATTTAGATCCAAGGCTGCATCTACAATGTAGAAATAATGCAGTTTGACAATACTTTAGCTATTGTGACTCAATGCTATAGAATCCTGGGAACTGCAGTTTGGTGAGGCACCATACATACTAGTCACTTATTTTATCTAGATAGATATGCCTTTTAAAAAGATGTTATCTGTCCTATTTTTTGTTATTTCTTATTTCAATCATAGGGAGATGTGGGTAAGAAATTAGTAGTGGGTTTTTTTTTTGTGTCAGGAGCGACTTGAGAAACTGCAAGTTGCTTCTGGAGTGAGAGAATTGGCCGTCTGCAAGGACGTTGCCCAGGGGACACCCAGATGTTTTGATGTTTTTACCGTCCTTGTGAGAGGCTTCTCTCATGTCCCCGCATGGAGCTGGAGCTGATAGAGGGAGCTCATCTGCGCTCTCCCCGGGTGGGCTTCGAACCTGGCAGCTTGCAGATCAGCAGCCCAACCTTCAACCTTTAATAATAATACTCCACCGGGGGCTCCATTAGTAGTGGTGAGAGTCAGGTAACAGTCAAGGTGAAACTTTTTTTAGCGAATCATGAAGAGTAGTTCCATAACACAAAATAATTTAGAAATTGAACTCCATCGATAAACTTCAGTGGACACTCTTGGGGATTTGGTTAACCAGTTACAATTCATGAGTAAATCAGGTTTTATTAAAAACCTGAAAATTATCAGGGGAGGGAGTGTTTAACTCCTAACCTCCCTGCCTTGGCTACAGCCCTGGTGACAGTAGTATTACGATTGTTCTTGTATGTCAGGTCATCATTTAGCTCTCACCTGGCATGTACAAATGTGTTTCACTATTTGTAAGTGCATGAGCCCCTTGGTATCCACTGAGGTTTGGTTCCAGGACCCCTCTTGGATATGAAAATCAATAGATGCTCAAGTGTCAATTATATACAATGACATAGGAAAATGGTGTCCCTTATATAAAAAGGCAAAATCAAGGTTAGCTTTTTGGATTTAATATTTTCAAGCTGTGGATGATTGAATCTGTCTGTGGCTGCAGAATCCATGGATACAGTGGCCAACTATGTGCACAGTTCAATTCTATGTATGACTTACCCTGAAGTAATTCCCACTGTGCTCAATCAGTCTGGTGTTCATCACAGTACATGTGGATAGAGTTGCAGCCTGGGAAGAATAAAAGTAATGTTCTGCTTCTTCCAGTCCTGAAGCTGCCCCAATTTACCTTCCTAAACACTGACAAATTCAACTTCCAAGCCCCAGTCTCCCCTGAGTTTAATTTATTCACTGTCATATATTCCAGCTGCAGTTAAACCCTTAGAGCAGAAATATTCCTTTGAGTGTGTCAGACAGGCATTTTGTTAAGCGTGGAAAATATTTTATAATGACCTTCAGTGGAGCTGAAAGGAGTGGATGTACAGTATATCAAAAAGCGAGTCCGTTTCAAGGGATACAAAACCCACAGACATTACTTTGTGAGCGAATCTTTGAATCAGTAGAAATGATGCAGTACATTAGCTGTATATTGACTTATTAATTAATTTAATCACAAAACTCATTACAGTGTATATGGGGAAAATGTATTCTGCATAGTGAAAAATTCTGCTCTTCAAAAGATCTGGTCCAGCAGTCTTACAACCTTCATTGTGGGTCAAAAGGTTATTGTGCTACTAACAAGCCAAATTCAATTATATCTAAAACGTTACCTTGGATTTCCTTCATTAACATAATCACCTAAATCCAATGTTACAGCCAGAGCTGGTCAACTAAAAGCAATGAGATTTCTGTCAGTGACATCAAATTAATCCCTCTATTTCAATGGATTTCTTCCAATTGGTACTAACATTGGATTTAGCCCATAGATTGGATTCTCCTCTGGGTTAAATTATTATTTGATATAGTTTTGACATGGTATAAATAAATAAATAAATAAATAAATAATAAGTTTATTTATATCCCGCCTCCATCTCCTCCAAAGGGGACTCGGGGCGGCTCACAGATAATACCAGATAAAAACAATAACAATATACAATACACAAATTATATAATTTAAACATTAACCTCTAGAAATAAAACACACTTAATAAAACATGGAATTAAAACAGCGAGGTTATGATAATATACTAAGTAAAGTGCACATTATAAAAGTTGTATGTGTTGTATACCCTCAAAGTCATTTCCAAAATATAGCTATTCAATGACAAACCAATCGCATGGCAAGATTTGTTCAAAAGACGAAATCAAGTTACTAGCTTAGCTCATAAATATGCCAGCTTCTCCCATATCAGTTGCCTTTCATCAACAGATACAACTAGGCGCATCTGTATGTACATGCTTTTCATATCATAATTCTAACTATTATCAAACACAATCTGAAAATTCAATTATACACCTTTAGCATAATGGTTTTCCTCCATCCAACTCAGCACATCAAGGCAAAAATAGGTGCTATAAAGCCTTGTTGAATTACAACTCCAAGTATCTAATGACATGACATAAAATAAAGAAATGAATTTTTGAAATTGCAACCAAAGAGCATTTGGAGAGCTACATGGTGCCCACTTTTAATCTATGCAGTAGGTATGTTGACCTATGGTATGTCTTTCTGTCCACCAAGATGAGTTATCAGTGGCTCAAAAGAATCACGTAAATATGGTAGGAACTGCCCCCACACTGATAGCCCTTATATGACAGTAGTTTCATACAAAAGCAGCATGGTAGCAGTTAAATTAGAATAGCAATTTTTCAAGATGTTCTTTTTAAAAATCTAACATCGCATGCCAAAAGTTTGAACATTTGGATGACACATAGTCACTTCACTAAGGAACAGAAAAGAAGTAAACATTACAACTAACAAAAATATTATTACTTACTTTGGGGATGAAAAGGGATTGCAACCTCAGGGTTATCGTAAGTCAGAAACTACTTGAAGACACACAACAATAACAAGAACGACAGCAACAGAAAGTACAATATCTATTAAGTCTTATTTCCTTGGTTACTGGTGTGGCGGTTTTATTTATCATGTAAACAGTGACATCTGCTGGTAAAAGTTAAAAAATGACACAACGGCTCTGTACTTAATTTTTTACATGAGACAGACAAATGCTTTTCTGCCTGCGTATTTTATGCCCTTTTGCATAAAAGTTTGCGTGAGGGAAATTGGAAGCCATTTAGATATTAGAGGATTCCTTAAACTAAATTAGATTGGGCTATATAGAACATATGGAAAACAGAAACTTTTAAATGTGCTTTGTGATGAAGCAAGTAATTGCTGCCCAATTTACTGAGTTCAAATTTTAATCCCACTATGTTCAGAGCAGAATCTGGCACAGTAATTTGAATTCAGTTGTATGTGTCTATGTGTGATCAGATATTGTTTACTTCTTTTCCAAGCATTTGAGTCTGCCACAACTTAGTGCTCTCCAGAGTTTGGGTCTTCATTTCCCATTAGCCCCAGCCAACATGAGGCTCTACATTAATGCGGTTTGAGTGTGTTTACCATATTTCACCTCATAATAGTTGCACTCCCCCTTTTTTAAAGCCAAAAAAGGGGAAGAAGTGTGACTATTATGTGAGAGACTTCACCCACCGGAGCCCCTCTCCCCTCTGAGATATGGGGCTTCTAGCCATGAGAAGCCTTATGGCTCGGAGGAAGAAGTGCACAGATGGGTGAAGCCTTGGCCACCCCCATGCCTGTCCCCATTGCAGCTGCAAAAGGAGCAGCCACATGGGAAGGGAAGGCTTCATCCACTCTATCACCTGTTCCCTTTGGGGGCAGGCAGGCAGGTGAAGCCTTGCCCACCTGTGCATTTGTCCCATTTGCAGCTTGGAGGAGACAGTGTGCAGAAGAGTGAAGTCTCACTCATCAAGTTGCACCCTTCATTCATTCCCCCGGGTGTGAATAAAGGGTGCAACTATTATGCATGGAAAAGCAAAAATATCAATTTTGCCTCCCCAAAATTGGGGGTAAGACTTGTATGTGATGGCAACTATTGTGTGATGAAATATAGTAGACAAGTTCTACCATACCGTCATGAAGCTACACACCATTCCAGTTTCCAAAGTGGTGGTTAATCCTCTGTCATCCCACTTTTTCATCTGCTTTTAAAATGTTCCAGATTTTCTCATTTCCTCCTATTTTCCCACTTTGTCCTCTAGTTATTTCCATTGCTTAAAACTGAATTCAAAATGCAAAAGTATAGTTTGTATTCAATTAAACTCAGCAAAGGGGAGATGAGAGAAGGAGTTGAATATCGAATTGTTGCCAATTGTATGCCGCCCTGAGTCCCTCCGGGTGAGAAGGGCGGGATAGAAATATTTGAAATAATAATAATTTGAAATAAAATATTCTCTTTCCCTTTAGTTTCTGGCAAAAGCAAACTTCTTCAGCAACTCTTAACTTATGTATTCTTCCTTACTGACCATTATTGCCATCTTGACCACACTCCAGTGTTGTAATGTGTATTGGTTTTCACTTGTGAAACAAACAAATGCAATTGTAGGTGTCTAAATATGAGGTGAGCCGACTGGCTATATGCTAGGGAGCTTGTGGAGATTTGATTAACTCACAAAGTAACCCATTAGCCTATTAGTGGGATTACAAGAGCTTTTGGACCAAGACTTTTTGGGCAAAAGCAAATGCATGCAAAAAAAAACACCCAACTCCTGTGGTATTGCCCACCAAACTCACAACTTTTTTATGGAAAGTAATTCCGGGAGGGGCAAGGAATCCATGGAAGTTGGCAATTGTTCTGATTTTCAGTGAGTCAAGGTATTTTCTAATTGAGGATAAGGGAATTTTTTAGTATTTGCATTCCTACTCTTCAGTCAAAATGTCAGCAGCCGTAAAATAATCTCTATCTTCAGGCTCATAACAGCTAAATACTTGATTATTTTTTTTTAGGAAAGGGAGATGGGGAGGAAGAAGGAAAAATACAAGCTCAGATGCCAGTTCCGTTCAGTGAATGTCATGGAAATGAGAAATGTTGAATAAATATGGGTTACTTCTGAATTATCATTTTGGCAGGCTTATGATCTTAGAATGCCATTATGTTACTATATTGAGCATTTATTTCATGTTATGATTTATAACATGATATATTCCTTCAGGGTGGAATTTATAGCAAAAAATTATACAATAAATCATATGGGTACTAAATCCCTTTCGTTGAGTCTGTTTGTTCTTTTTAGACTGAGGTGACTCAAACTGCTTCTGTGGTGCAAACTAGCTATGGGTGTGTCTGCATTATACAATTATGGCAGCGTGATACCACTGTAAGGCTATGAAATCCAGAAATCTATGATCTGCTGAGATATTGAGAACTCTTTGCTTAAAAGCTATACATCCTTGTAGCATGGAATTTTGTATAATACGGAATAATTATAAATCATCCAGAATCACATAACATTGACACATAAAATAAAGCAGTCAAACCAACCAGATAATGTCATCTGCTCAAAATTTCATGACCTAATAGAAAATGTGCATTAATGGAGGATACTGGATATTCCCACCTTTGGATCCCTACAGATCTGCTCAGTAAAGAAATATAGGGAAGGCTTCTGATGTTATGATGGAAAGGGATGCCAGCCTCTTTAAAAATCAGGGCAACTATTCTGGATGGGACCTAGAATTAAATTCTTTGCCAAACTGGAATGGAGTTATTTGTTCCATTCAGCAAGCTCTAGCCCTGATAGTTGCATTTTGAACTAGGTGTATACTTATTCTAAATGTGCTTCAAAAATATGGTCCACCCAGAATGCATCAGTCTTGCTATCACTAAAAAAAGAATATTGATTAAATATTTTAACATATTTATTGCACACACACAGATGCACAATGTAGTCTAATACCATTTTATATGGAAAGATTGGATTTTTCCCCATATAAAAAAAAAAATAAAGGACTGCAGCTGCAATATTCTGGATTACTTTTATCATAAGTGAGTTTCTAGCTTTGATTTGTTTCTGGTTTAATCAGGGTTCTGTTTTCCATTCTTCTTTCACCTACTTGGATACTGATGACAGCGCTAAAACTATTAAAGAAATCATATCTGCTGTGATCATAACTTCCTTTTAACTCTCGGTTTCAAAGCTATAGATGAAGCAGCTAATGAGCACTCAAGAGGTTGACTCTTGAAAATAGGAAAAATCTCCTACTACTTGCATTAGCATTTGGCTCATACCACATTTCTGCAACATTTAGGAACAGAGTTCAGTAATTCTCAAAGTAACATAACCTCTTTGAAAGATGTGGCACCTGCAGGTGGATGTCTGGTACACATAGACCTCTACGCTACAGGATGAGTCATAACGAAGTACGAATGGTGCCCCAAACCTATCAATGGATAAAACTGGAGGTTCAGCCTCAAATCTCTTGATCTGTATCAATCCACAGGTAACTACGTTTGACCTTTACACTAAACTGAGTATTGACTTGACAGGCAAGGATTTCTTCCCTAAAATCTTGTTTTCAGACATTATGATTTAAGAACATTAACTGAAGTTTTAGCAGTTTCATCTGTTGTGTGTATCTATTTGTTTCTATAAATTAGGAGATTATCATACAAATCTGCAAACTGCGTTGTGGGCTCCCTAGGCTATAAAAACAGTTTTTACTGCACAACATCATCTCAGTCTCATCCCAAATGAAGTTTCAAGATGTGTCAAAGTTGTATTTCATATAAATGGGATTTCTCTATCTTTTGGCTTTTGAACAAATGTTCAATCAGCTTTAGAAAGTGAATTTTACAATATGGTGAGGGAAATTCACCTTAGCCACTCATTTTGAGGGATGTGATGTCCATTGTGGGCTATCCTTTTTGACCACAGAGGAAGAACTTAACTTTTTCACCTCAATTATCTAATCGCTCTCCTTCTTGGTTGCAAAGGAAAAAGTAGAGCCTTTCTCCCCCTGATCTTCCTGATTGTTTCCTTAAAAAGGGGGGCGGGAGCGGGACTGTGATCCCTACAACAAGCTCCTGTTAATTGGAATGTTTTCTCTTCTTTTAAGGCAAGAACGTTTTACAGAAATTCCACTCATGCATCCTTTTGCCTTATAAAGCTTTAAGGTACAACTCCCAAATTGCCAAATAAACAAAATAACAAAAGTATTTCCATTGCAAAGTTATGAGAAATATAACTAATATGTGTATTACTAGAACTTCAAAACTGAAATAGTAAGAGTTCTGAAGGTGCACCCTGTGAACTATTGAAGTTGCACAGTTCTTATATTAAAAAACAAAACAAAAAGAGAGACATGTATGAAGACAGAGACAGCAAGGACTGCGGTAGAGTCGATGAGCTCAAAGCACATTCAGAAAGGATTTGTGCAGTAAGAAGAGGGGCTAGGCAGGCATGCTCCCATCTCAGCCAGACGGGTTTACTATAGGAGAACCCATTTTAAAAGACACATGTGATAAAAGCCTTAAACCAAAATATTATAATTATTTGTACAAAACAAAATGTGGCTGCTCCACTTGAAGGTGATTATGTTCTTACATTATAATCAGTACCTCAGAATAGAATATTACTACTTTTGTCTCAGGCACAAGTTCTAGTTGGTGTTTTATCCAGCAGTGATAAATATTTACAACAGAGCAACAAAAATGCTCATCCAGCAATATTATCTATTGGCACTCACTGCAGAATCTTGGCTGCATGTTCAGCACAATTTTTAAAAGAGAAGTGGCCTTGCCTATCCATATAGAAAACTTTATATACAGTTTTTGGATCACCTTCTCAATAAATAACTTCTTCAGCATTTTCTGTTTGACTGCCAGCCCACTCTACACAACTACTCTTGTGATGCTCTGGGCTTTATCACAGGAGGCAAGCAACCTGGCATTGCAGCAGCCAATGGTGAAGACCCCTATTACACAATGCTGTCTGCTTCCAACTACCAGTTTTCCCCCACCCATCCCATGAGTCTCCCATCACTAAGCTACTAATGGATAGAATTCATCCAAAGCACCCCATCCTGATATGTTCTAATCACTTACCTTGGTGCAATTAATCAGTTTCTCTTCTGTGAGCATGATAGCATTAACATGACATCATAGGATCGGGTTATCTCCTTTCTCCCTTTCCACTTCACTATTTTATTTTGTTCATATCTTTGCCTTTTTTGTACTGAAATCACACCATTGTACTATAATAATAATGAAAATAATAATAATAATAATAATAATAATAATAATAATAATAATAATAATGGAACTGCAGTATTGCAGGAAGGCAGGGTTACAAGAATGAGCAGGAGTATGACTGGGGGGCTACGGGATGATTGATCAGTGCAATTGTGCTCAACCCAATATGTATCCATTACCTACAATAGCATGAATTGAGTGGAATAGCTGATTGGTGTGATAATGTCCCTCCTGTTTTAGGCCAGCCATATAGTTGCATAGTCCATGTTTGTTTTCATTTCTCTGGCTGGCTGTCCAGAGATGTTATTGTTACGTGCTGGCTTAACACCCACACTAAGAGACAGTTAAGGTCAGCAAGTGACCGTCTTGTTTTACTATTTCAAAAGCTATTATTCAGACCCTAGAATGTAAATAACATGTACAATTAGATTTTTAGCTCATGATATTTTTTCACATTAGTTATTCCAAGAAAACGGAATAGGCAAAGTTACCTGGGGAATTCAAACTCAGAACATTTAGAATTCCAGATGTGAACTATTTTCAGTATCTCACTATCTGCAGTGATAGAAGTTTGGGGATTGAAAGGAAAAAAATCATTGGGGAACAGAATTCTTATTTGGTTGGCAATGCCCTCATTTCTCCTTCACAAGCACGCACACACTTCCCCAATAGCCACACGCTTGGAACAAAGCCAAAGGAAAACAAATTTAAGAGTGTTAAAACAGCAAAATTAATTAAGAAGAGAAAAGGTTTTATAAAGAAATAACAAAGTACCATATAGAATAACAAATATGACTTTTTTTCCTAACTTACCTTAAACCCATTGGGAGCAGACTACATGATATAGGGCCATTTCCAAAGCAGAAGTACTGTATGAGTCTAAGATTCTAACACAAGTATAACCACAAGCTACCCCAGAGCTTCTAGGAAACTCCAGAGTGATCCCAGTGCTTTTGATGAGGGGAGAGCTCCATCGGACTGTCAACATTTTTTAAAATAAAAACCCACAACGATGTCACCAGTCAGCAACAGCTCCTTGGCAAAGCTTGCTGGCAATGTCGTTTCTAGTGATCACATAGCAGGGCACCCTGTTTTGACCTCTCCAAAAACAACGTCACCAGCAGGGCTCTACTGGGGAGCTGCTTTTAGCAGGGCATCATTTCCAAGGCACCAGTTGCCCTAACAACTGTCTGGAGAGTGGAATGGCTTTGGGATGTATACATGTTGTATCTGGGCAGCTTCAGAACAGAGTACTCCAGAAAAGACACGCCCCAAAAACATGCTGGTATAGAAGATGAACTTATAAATCTTACAACTCTTCAGGAAATTTCACTAGGATTAGTTGGGAATTTATAAATTTATTTGAAATTTTTTGAATAAACCATCAGATTTTCTATGCTAGAATGATTAAGGATCACTTAATTTCATGCAAGCAGTTATACCATTTATTCCATTTTAAACTATCATTACCAGTATTATTTAGGATTTTTTAAAAATGTAAATCAATTTTCAGAAACACATAATTAAAAAAAGGTTACTATCTGCCTGGAAAAAGATATATTTGAAACTGCACGTTTGTTTGAAAGCCCAGTCTGGCCTGTATAACCACTCTGTCCTTATCTGCAGAGTATGGAAAGTCTGCAGGTTTTTTTTCAGTCATGAGGGCTATGATCCTCAAAAACATTTCTTATCTTCCAAGGAGCAAGTACTCTCAAAAGAAAGATTTTGAAAATAATGATCCAGACAGGATTCTCCTGCCACACGTACTTTTTGCATGGTAAAAAAGAGATAAATTCAACAGACATCCTGAGATGAAGCTGAGAATTCACCCATAGGCCATACAGTAAGTTTGCCAATGCATTTGTCTCCAGGACCCAGGCAGCATTGAGTGTACTCCATCAAGATAGGACTGAAGTTGTAAGATGACATTCCTTTCCTCTGGCCTCAATCCCAAACAGGCTGAAGCACTTGCACAAATGTGAGGTGTGGGCAAGAACAAGGATGCTCCACTTAAAACATGCACAGGCTTGGCTTCAACCTCATTCATCTGTAAGATCCAGAAAACTCAGACACAGCCAAGTCCATAGATTGTTGAACCAGCATCTAGATGTTGTCATTTTGAACTTGGTAAAGAGACCTTTGCAGCTTCAGCTTGACTACCTAGAGTTCATTTACACTGTTTTGGTTCAATGCCATAGAATTATGTAGGTTGTGGTATGGTGAAGCACAAGCAGAGAAGCCTAAAGACCTTGTAAAATTTTAAATCCTATGATTCCATAGCATTGAGCCATGACAGTTATAGTGGTATCAAGTTGCAAGTTGTAGATGCACCCCTGCATGCCTATCATTTTATTTATGTAATTGTTTATTTACCCTTCTTTTTCCCAAGATAGGTTCCTATGTGAATTAGTGTACCTTATATACACGAGTATAAGCTGACCCAAATATAAGCCAAGACACCAGATGTTACCACAAAAATCTGGGAAAACATATTGACTCTAGTTTAAGTTACTTACTTACTTACTTACTTACTTAGGCGATCCCTCATAGTTTGAGGATGATGGTCCTCCGTCTTCGCTATCTTGGGGATGGATCTGTAGATGGCTGAAGAGACCTATTCTTGATCTGCATGTTCTCCCGCAGTGGGGACATCGGTTTCCATGTATACTCTAGTATAAGATGAGGGTGGGAAATGCAGCAGCTACTGGTAAATTTCAAAGATAAAAATAAAAATACCAATCAAATTACATTAATTGAGGCATCAGCAGGTTAAATGTTTTTGAATATTTACATAAAATTGTAATTTAAGATAAGACTGTCCAACTCTGATTACCTATATACTCGAGTATAAACTGACACAAATATAAGCTGGCCGGGACCCTCACTTGAGTATAAGCCGTGAGGGGCTTTTTCAGCCCTAAAAAATATATACCATAAGTTAAAATGGAGTACAGTGGGCCTTTGGTGTCTAATGATGTTTAGTTCCTGCACACACACCCCTCCCGACCCCGGATATCAAAATTGCTTGATGCTCAAATCCCATTATATACAGTGGCATTGTAAAATGGTTCCTTTATATAAATGGCAAAATCAAGGTTTACAAGGTCCAACTGTACAATTCAAACAAGTCTGTATTATGTTTTTACAAACACTTTAATAAACATATTTTTTTTAAAAAAATTACAAAAGACATTAAAACCTAATATTGATTTTATAAAAAGACAGAGCACTTGTCAGCCAGTCTACAGTCAACAGCCTGGATAAACAAAAGGCTTTGCCTGCCAACAAAAAGACTAACACCAGACCTTAGCTAGGAATTCTGTGAGGTTCTTATTTATTTATTTATTTATTTATTTACAGTATTCATATCCTGCTCTTCTCACCCCAAAGGGGACTCAGGACGGATTACAATGCACATATACATGGCAGACATTCAATGCCATTAGACATTCGACATATAGACACACAGAGAGGCAAGTTAACATTTTCCAGCTTCTGGCTTCATGAAGGTATGCTGATTCCGGCCACAGGGGGAGCTGCTGCTTCACTGTCCACTTGTGACACCGAGCCCTTGATGGTATTACTTCCTCATTCCTTTCCACGTACTGCTGGCAATTTTATGGTGTTGTAAATTAGTTAAATTAGCCTCCCGCATAAAGCGTACATAAATTTCCTACTTGACAGATGCAACTGTCTTTCGGGCTGATTAGGTAAACAGCGGCCTAGGGCTATTAATGGTCGGGAGGGCTTAACCCGACCCAGACTTCGATCTCATGACCTCGCGGTCAGTAGTGATTTATTGCAGCTGGCTACTAACCAGCTGCAGTGAAACGTAAAAAGGAAAGTATGGTATATAATATGTAAGTACTATGTTGGTAATGTAATATTATCTTCTATATAAACACCTTTTAGTGGCACTTTTTATACAAGCTGCAAAAGAAGGGGATTATGGTGTCGTATTAACATCAATCTAAACTGGATTTGACTAGAAACAGTGGTAGATCATAGCCCCGTCCCTATGGAATCTCTTACGTTTACTAGTAGTATATATTGCAATGAATACTTTACTTAAGGTATCCACTACTTGTATTCTCATTCACTACATTAGTATAGTTCTTAACATAAAGGAAGTAGTGGATACCTTAAGTAAAGTATTCATTGCTGCTTCCCATTACATTATTTTCCATAACAACAGACTGTGCCACACCAACACATAGCCAAGCACAGGCATATTCCAGACAGGAAACAACCAGAGCCAGCTAACACCTCTCAACAAAGGATTCCCCCTCAGCGTCATCATCATAATTGGGTTCCTGGGAACCATCAAAATAAACAAAACCTGGAAGTCAGCATTTAAAAAAACTCTAAAATTTGGACAGCAAATAAAGAACAACATTCTGAAAATAAGGGTATTCCAGACAGGAAACAACCAGAGCCAGCTAACACCTCCCAACAAAGGATTCCCCCAGGGAGGAAGCAACCACGCTTTGAAGATGCAAGCCCATTCAATGCTAATTAAGGTGACTAATTACAACATTCATACTTGCCTCCACAAACAAAAACCCACTTAGGACACCACAGCAATGTGTGGCCTGGCACAGCTAGTTGTATTATGAAAATTAACAGTTATCAATATTTGCATCTACATCATATTACATTAGTGCTAAAAGCTCATATATCTTTCCAGAATAATTGGATGGTGGGGGGGACTACTATACTGAAATCGACTCTCTGGGTGTGATTTTTGTATTAAAATTCACTCAGGGGTGAATCTGCACTGTAGAACTAATGCAGTTTGACATGGGATCATGGCAATTGCAGTTTTACAAGGCTTCTCTGATAAAAAAAATAATGCCAATTTACCAAACTATAGATCCCAGAATTTCATAGCACTGAGACATGGCAGTTAAAGTGGTGTCAAAACATATTAATTCTGCAGTGTAGGTGGACCCTAAGTTACTATCTTTCAAAACCTACCTAGTAATTTGGTGCATTGTAACAATTTGGCTCTTCTTTCTTATCTCGTTCTTAGGGCCCTTCCACACAGCCATATAACCCAGAATATCAAGTCAGATAATCCACAATATATGCTTTGAACAGTGTTGTCTGAGTTCATACTGCCATATAACCCAGTTCAAAGCAGATAATGTGGGATTTTATACAGCTGTGTGGAAGGGGCCCTGGATGCATTTGGAAAGAAACTTTCAAGTTGTCTCTAGAAGGTTGAAAATATTTTCACTTACTTTGCTTGCTTATCTGACATGGGTGTTTCATTTCTCGTGGATATTCCTAGTTTTGAATAAAAATATTCTTTTTTTCTGCTGTAGGAAACTATCCTTGTCCTTTTCATGTTTTTTCTACCTCTGGTACCAACTGTTCTGTTTGAGAAGTAATGTCTAGGAATACATATCTACTTCATTAACTGAGGTATAGCTGCCTTTCTCTTGGATATGAAAGCATGGAAATAAAATGAGAGAGTCTTGCAACAACTAATCCGTACTTCAGTTCCCAGCTCCACCCAAGCCACCAGAATCCAGTCACACAAAATGCTCTTAAGATTGTACCTGTATTACTATATCTTTCTAAATAACTGCAATTATTTTGCAGATTCATAAGAGCTCTGCCTTCTTAGACGAATATCACCCCAAAATTAAGTTTATTAGCCAGTCTTACTGTTCAGTGACAGTTTCTCAATAGTTACTGCACAATGTTGAATTTAACACAACTGAACTTAACCTGCATAATATAAATGAAGAAAATTGGAAATAATGTGCTTTTGTCTACAAATTCCATTTTGTACTTTCAAAATCATTTTTCAAAAGCCAGAGTACATAAGAGACTCCAAACTGATGAAAGAAGAGGCTCTAACTTTATTTCTGATTTACAGCACAGTGCAAATTTGCAAGGCAACTGGCTGTTCTATCACCTCCGGCCCTAGCAATTTCAGGATGGTGATGAAGTGCCACGCAGATTGTAAATTGTTTTTCACACTTAATGTTTCCCACTAAGAATATACCTTGCCCTCAGCAAAGAGAGGTTACATCATTATATCCTCGGTCACATTCAAATTTGACAAAGGCAAGAGGCTATGCTTTGTACAGCTGAGGATCATAAACCCCCCTGAAGAGTTCCTATTTGTTTGGAATGTCTCTATGAAATGAAGAACTCTAAATTTTTGTGTCTTTGCTCACCTGGAGAGTCTCCGCATGAATTAGAACTTCTATTTAGCCTTATTAGCAATAGGAAACCATCAATTTATTGGGGCAAGATGAGTCCTACCATGTTTCCCCGAAAATAAGACAGTGTCTTATATTAATTTTTGCTCCCAAAGATGCTCCAGGGCTTATTTTCAGGGGATGTCTTATTTTTCCATGAAGAAGAATTCACATTTATTGTTGAACCAAAAAAGTGAACATTTATTATATATTGTTCAGTAGTTGTCATCACAAACCATCATAACCAGACAAACTGTGAATACTATCAAGAATTTCTTGTTACTACCATTATTTCCATGTACAACACTCTGTGATACGTACATTTACCGATCCTGCGTGCTCTGGTGTTCTGTTTGACGGGCATGCTTCCAAACAAAACCTTTGCTAAGTCTTACTTTCGGGGGAGGCCTTATATTTAGCAATTCAGCAAAACTTCTACTAGGTCTTATTTTCTGTGGATGTCTTATTTTAGGGGAAACAGTCTAGATAGGTAATGCCTGATAACAGCTACCAACTGGCTCTTGCCCTTCATCATCATCACCTTCGGAAAGCAGAATTTGTGATGCCATTACTGGACAAATCTCACATGAAACAAGCCAAGCCTGATATATTTAGCTCATGACATGAGTGTGCCTGGCAGTTTGCCTGTTTTGTGAGCTTAGTGGTTCCCAGTCCTTGTCATGAATCCTTAAACTCCTCTCTTGTATTGGTAACTCATGCCCAAGGGATTGTCTGTAATATGAGACTGTCTGTGTTTAAAACAGAGTAAGCGAGTAAGGGATAGATAATTCCCTTCTTGCTTTGCATTGCTTTTTCATAAATGACAAGCAATATCATCTGCACACTGTGTTTACCTACATAAGTGAGAACGGAAAGGAATAAGCAAAGAGAATTACAAAAAAAAAATGTTTTTAGTGAACAGCTTGGTAGTAGGGGACATCAAGGCCCTACACAAACAATCACACAGATTTTCCAACAAAACTATTCAGGCGTTGTGTATCCAATATCAATGGACTTCTCAGGTACTTCATGATTCAAGTGACTTCAAGACAGATGTTGGCTGGAGACAGAGGGCAGACTGGATTGGATAAGGCACTGGCTATTAGCCAGGATAGCTCTACGTATATTACTTCTAACATCTGTATATCAGTTGCTGTGAGCTTCCCACAGAGAATGTGTAAAAAAAATCTGTTATCTGGCAAAGAGGGTGATGAGGGAACTGCCCCACTAATACCAAATCTGTCACCCACTGAATCTTTTCCTCCAGTTCCTCAATTTTGAGCATTGCAGAGAGAAAGATGTTGAAAAACATTCACACCTAGAACCCATATTTGTTATATTTTATTTCCCATGGTAATTTTTCCTGCCCCTTTTCTTTAGAATAGATTCCTAATCTCTTTTTCCAAATGTTTCATTGGAGTTTTTCATTATCACAATGCTAGAAATTTAGAAACTAAAGCGAAATTTCAAGTGGGGGCAGAATTCTTATTTTGGAGGGACAATATGTACAGATTCCCCCTTCTCATGGCTATACCCCTAGCCTTTCAGTTCATAGCACAGATGTTTTTGAAGACTTCATCCCACTGAACATGTCAAGTGTTTGGAAAAGTGGGTTTACCATACAGCTCAGGCATACTCCGTTTTGAAATTAAATGGATAATTTTCCTACCTACCCACATACTAGCAAACTATCCATTTTATTCAGGTGTTCTCAGATGATTTGCCATCATGTAGAGAGTTGTTTCCGCCCACTGTCCCTCCCCTATTTTCTTTGTGAAAAGAAACACCTCCTCTCCTGGACTATGATTTTTGTTCCTGGGTAATAAATGTCATTTCCTAATTCGTTCTATCATAAACACATGGGAAAAGTTTATTAAACTGCAAAAACTTTGTCATTGCAGGAGGGACATCCTGCTATAGCATATTTTGCTCTAGTTTCTCATTGATTGAATATCTTGTAGATCTCCACCAATTTAACATAGTCTGTGGGCTCAAAAACAAAATTTCTGGAGCACAACAACTACTTTCAAAGTACACAATTCAACTAGAAATAACACTTGAAACAGATTTTAATAATAAGGAAAATATTTTCCTTATTTTCCTTATTATTATCATTATTATTTAGGGGCAGGATGGCCATCTGTCATGGGTGCTTTGATTGTGCTTTTGCTACATGGCAGAAAGAAGGAGGTTGGACTAGATGTTCCTTGGGGTCAACCGGAGGAGGAGGAGGAGGGAAGGAACTCTCTCTCTCTCCTTCCCCCATGTTGGAAGAAGGAAGGAAAGAGGGAAAGAGGGAGAGGAGGGGGAGGTAACACACAGGACACACAACACAGAGAAGGAAGGAAGACAGGCTCCTTGAAAGTGCATGAGACAGAAAGTAACACAGCATACTGCCAATCTTCCTCCTTCGTGAGCAAAAGATAATGGTGAAGCTTTTTCTCAAAGGGACATTTCGGCTCCTCCCACAAATTGCTTAACTGTATAATTTTAAAGCTGAGAATGATGAATACTATCACATGGCCGAATTGGCCATTTTGCCCATCTCTATCTGGATAATTTGCATAATAGTCGCTTGCCAACCAGCTTAGAAAGCATCTGAAAAGATATCCCTTTGCAACCCTTTTAAAACACCACGATATCTCTGCCCTACACTTTGAAGCCTACGTCATGTGATGAACACAGTAGGTTGCCATTTCTTAAGTGGGTAGCTCAGTAGTATTTAATGAGTGTGATGAAGTGGTGAGTAACTTTACCCATTCTATGTACTCAGGTGGAAGAAGATGCACATAATCAACATAATTGCATTGTTTGTGGCTGGATTGTGGCCAACGTGTTCACATGAAGTTGGATTAACATCTTTCGTCTAACCTCCTCTTACAAACACACACACGTACGTCACTGGCTTTTTTCCAGGACTTGCCCTAATTTCTTGCCTGAGACAGTATTCCATTTAGCACAAACAAGCATGGGACAGCATGAGCCACACACCTAGAAAGTATATTGCAGGCACTGAAAGTAATGTACTAACTTGGTCCTGCAATCCATTTTTGGGATTTTCATCCAATGGTATGTAAAGATAAACAATGACCACTGAAATCCTTTATCCAGTTCAAATGGTCAACTGCAAGAATTAGTCATTACACTATAGCCCAGTTCATTTTCTATTTTGCTTCATTTGTTTAATGTATGACAGCCTTTCATCAGTCTATACAAGGGCAGGTGAACACAACCTTGTTGATGGATTGAAATTGTTTATGCCATACATAAAGCAGGGTGCATTTGGTACCGTTGGTGATGAAGTAGGAAAGTGCCCCTCCCCTTCGATGGTGGAGTCAAGGGGGGTCCCCTCCTCTTCCTCCTCCTCCCTTTTTATTCCTGTGAGTGGTTATGTAGGCAGGGTCTAGGGCACTACTTTACCAGGTGGTCTACAATACTGTTACCTTGCCCCCCAGAAAGTAGCACAGACAGGTTTTGAATGGCAATGCTTGCTTGCTACCCACTTAACTATTCTACCCTCACTATCACCCCCTGCCCCCAATATCACTCCGATTCAGATGAACACACATTGCTAAAAGAATAATGTTTCCTGGAAACTGCAGAGCAAAATGTGAGATTTACTCTGTAGTTTTCTGGAAACAATATATTAAAACAGGTTTACATCATGTATTCCCACAGAACCAGAATAGAGGCAAATCCTTCTACCCTTTTAAACTGAGCAGCAAACAGTTTTGGCACTCTCCATAGAAACAATGTTTGTACAACCTTTTCAGGCTACAATATAATATAGTCCCATTGGTACAGAAGCACTTCTGTCTTGACTCTTATGACTGCAAGCTCAGCAGCTTCTTTCTCTAATTGCCTGCCTCCAAGCAACTTTACTTCCCCAGAGCAAAAAAACAAACCAAAAAAAAAATTCCTTACCTTCAGCCACATTTTACATTTTTATTATGTTTATTTTCTTAAACACATCTGAAAGTATTTTTACCAGGTCAGCCATATCATTTCAGGGCCTGTACAATGGAGCTGGAAGAAACATTAGATAAGCAGATGATACCACTTTGATGGCTGAAAGCGAGGAGGAGCTGAGGAGCCTTATAACCAAGGTGAAAGAAAAAAGTGCAAAAGCTGGGTTGCTGTTAAACATCAAGAAAACATCAAGATTATGACAACCAGTCTGATTGATAACTGGCAAATAGAGGGAGAAAACGTGGAGGCAGTGACAGACCTTGTATTTCTATGCGCAAAGATTACTGCAGATGCAGACTGCAGCCAGGAAATCAGAAGATGTTTATTTCTTGGGAGGAGAGCAATAACCAACCTTGATAAAATAGTGAAGAGTTGAGACATCGCACTGGCAACAAAGATCCGCATAGTTAAAGCAATGATATTCCCCGTAGTAAACTATGACTGCGAGAGCTGGACCATAAGGAAGGCTGAGCGAAGGAAGATAGATGGTTTTGAATTGTGGTGTTGGAGGAAAATTCTGAGAGTGCCTTGGACCGCAAGAAGATCCAACCAGTCCATCCTCCAGGAAATAATGCTCAACTGCTCACTGGAGGGAAGGATATTAGAGGCAAAGATGAAGTACTTTGGCCACATAATGAGAAGACAGGAAAGCTTAGAGAAGAGAATGATGCTGGGGAAAATGGAAGGAAAAAGGAAGAAGGGCCGACCAAGGGCAAGATGGATGGATGGTATCCTTGAAGTGATTGGCTTGACCTTGAAAGAGATGGGGGTGACGACAGCCGACAGGAAGCTCTGGCGTGGGCTGGTCCATGAGGTCACAAAGAGTCGGAAGCTACTGAATGAATGAACAACAAACAAGTGTGATATAAAAGTTTGAGCCTTGGGCTGTGCTTCTGAGACCAGAATTCAATTTGCGGCTCAGTCACACACTCTCAATCCCAGAAAACCCTGTGATAGTCAAACTGACCGTAGGGTCACCATAAGTTTGGAAACAACTAGGCATTCAACAAAATGACATGGAGGCCGCAAATAGACAAAGATGGAAAGCAGAACAATATTTCCCTTTGTGTTCTCCATAATTGGAACCTCGCAGGCAAACTTTAATTTGTGCAGATTCTTCGCTGCTTTAAAAAGCAATAGGAGCAGGAACTTAGCCAGGGAAGGGATTTTTAAGCCATTTCATTTTTCTCAGCTGTTTTTCCTATGATAAAAGGAGGAGGCAGTAGAATTCAGACGAATTAAGTCTCTTTTGTCATTTCTTCTATGCAGATCTTGGGAGGATTTTTTTTAAAAAAACTATGATTTTGGGTTACAACTCCCAGAATGACTGGAGGATTCTGGAACATGTATTTTAAGAAAGCAGCCTTTTCAAGCTCTGCTGCCATCCAGATCACCGACATTGCCTTTAAGCAATTGGGGAAAGAGAGGTCAATTCCTAAACTGGTCGGCGCAGTAGATGTCATTTGTTAAAAACGTACATTAGAATTTAGAAACATTTTAGGCATGTCTTTCATCAGGCCAATCCAATATAGATTTTCTGTGTTTTATTATTAAATCTCCTAACTTGGATTCCAACCTGGAAATCCACCCCCCCCCCCTCTCTCTCTCTCTTTCTCTCTTTCTTCCTGGCCTGGCTAAATATGAGGATTATGTAGTGTAGCAACAGACCTTCAGGTCAATTCTCATGACCAGGTTGAAAGCTGGAGATGAAAATTGTGCACTGAAGCAAGTATGTGAACAACTCAGCATAGACATACCCAGCTGAAATTCAGCTGCTGCTTGACAGATGGTGTTAAAGAGCTGTGCTGAGAACATCACAAAAGGGTACAGGAGGGGGAAATTGTTTCTACTTCAAGAAAATTGCTCTAATAGCTGGTTTGTTTCTAAAGATATAATTGCAGTTGTAGGAACTGTCGGAGAGGTTACCAAGTTACTAACACTCAACCTCAAAAGTGGTTGTCTTCAAGAAACGGCATTGGTTGGTGAGCAATCACCCATTTAATTTTTTTGTCATCTCTAAATATTTAAGGAAAACATTTAAGGGTAGAGAGTGTGTACAGTATTTGTATACGGTATATAGTGTGCTCCCTCATTCTTTAGTCTAAGCGTTAAGCATATATAAGGCTTTATCACACCAATCTGCTACAGCTGTATAAGCATTGATAGTAGATCATACCAAAT
The DNA here is from genome assembly GCF_035594765.1 of Anolis carolinensis. Classification (NCBI taxonomy): domain Eukaryota; kingdom Metazoa; phylum Chordata; class Lepidosauria; order Squamata; family Anolidae; genus Anolis; species Anolis carolinensis. Next base: position 111,881,464 of record NC_085843.1, read on the forward strand.
TGAGTACCTTTGATATTGCACCTCTCTTCAATAGTGCAACTGTGCTAATTTGCTCTTCTGTGGTCCCACAGTTACACTCTATGCACTCTCATAACCCCATCTTCCTGCACTACCATGGCTCCTTATTATTATTATTATCAGCAGCAGCAGCACAATTCCAGTATGCAAAGCACAAAAGGAAAATATAAAATAAAAGGAAAACAGCTAACTTTGGAATAGTGAGGGAGAATGTGGGAGAATTCCCCCTCCCCCATTTGTTTTACTGGCAGAAAGCCAGCACAAAAGCAGAAGGGACTCATTGCTCCAAGGCAGGTGATGGGAATGTTGTGAGATTGGAAGCTATAGATACTAGATAGGTTTTACCCATCATTATCTTAGGATGGGAGAATCATGGTGGGAGACAACCCAGGAGTGGATGCACATGGTATCATGTGTTAGTGGCTGTCACCAGAGGTTTGTCTGCCTCGGGTGATAAGTTCCATAATTAGACTGGTGTGCATCTTTCTGTCTGTCCTTCCTTTTCCTATATGGCAGGGTGTTGGACTGGATGTCACTTGTGGTCTCTTCCAACTCTGATTCTGATTCAGTTTTCCATATTATCTTGCAGAGTTAGATTGGCAATATATATAGATCCCTAACACAAGGAACTTTTTTTGCAAGCAGAGTTCTTCGTTTATTGTCCATCTTACTCTGGTAGGCATCCTATCTCTGTATGTGTAACTACTGCTCAATCAAAGCAATTAGAACATGTATGCATAATTCAGATGTGGCAGCTCTGTAATCATCTGTAGTCTTAGCAGCTCAAGGCAGTATATCCAGAGGTAAGAAATGCTAGGAATTGCAGCTCACAATATCTGGGAGGCTATACAATTGTCACCCCTGGTGTATCTATTGTTTGATAAGAGTTTCTGAATCATTGCATTGGTTACAATAAATAGATTACTTACTTCTCCCATTCTTCAGCAGGGGGCAAGCATTATTTTCTGGACTTTGAAGAACAGATCACAACCAGGTTGGTCTCTAGAGATACAAAAGGGTTATTCTTGGGCAAAGAAACATTCATACTCAGTCTGAAAGTCTATAGTGCTAGAAAATGAAATCCCAAAGCTTACTTTTAAACCCTTGTGCTGGCAGAACTGCTGACCAACAGTTTGAATCTGGGTAGAGTAGGTGAGCTCCCTCTGTAAGCTCCTGCTCCCCATGTGGGGACATGAGAGATACCTCCCACAAAGATGGTAAAACATCAAAACATCTGGGTGTCCCCTGAGCAATGTCCTTGCAGACAGCCAATTCTCTCACACCAGAAGCAACTTGCAGTTTCTCAAGTCACCCCTGACACGAAAAAAAAACTTTTCAATTTTTAAGTAAGAACTGATTGTAAGCTTTGCACCAGATTCACCTCCATCCTTAAATCAGGCCAAAACTAGTCTGGATGAAATGCAATCAATCAAGATATTATTCTTAAAGTTGGCATTACAGACATTGCCTGTGTTTTTAAAAATATGTTGGTACATTTTGCCCTATATAGAGATTACAAAGAAATAAAGAGTGCTGACTCATAGAGACAGGCTCACAGTTTGGGAAACATTAGATCATGTTTCTGAAAATCATGTCCCAATTATTTCAGTAGGACTAATAATGTTCTGATCCTGGTAGTCATTCCCCCTGCATAGCAAAACATAATAATAATTTTTAGGGTCCCAAGGTCAGCAACAAATCAGATTGAATAGCTTTGGGCCAGCTAGTCTGGTAAGTTGTTTCTTCATGACACAGCATAGAAGAGTCCCAGAAAAATGCTTATGCCATGTTACTAGGATGGGAAATTGGGAAAGATTATGATAACCAAAGCAGCATCCTAGGAGCCATTAAAGTCAATTTGCTGGAACAATCACACAACTTCTCAAGTGAAGAACAAAAAATGAATGAGAAGGTGCATAGATCAAATACTGATGAACTCACATAAATACTTAGGTGGATTTTGTTTTTAAAAAAACATTGGAATCAGACACCTTCAGATTCAGTTCATTCATCTGTAGAAACACACATTTGTAAATTCAGTTAACTTATAACTGAAAGTCAATGGGATTCAAGAGGAATCCTTTTAACATGCAATTATTATTCACTCTGTCTGTCTGTATATTTCTTTATATTTAAATATTTACCTATATGTTAATCACATATTTAGCCTGGAACATGTAACAACAATAATCCAAGCAAATTAACACTGTAATATGAATCTCCCAACTTCATTGATCTCTTATTAGGAAAAATCAACAATCCCAGAAATGTTTTAAGTGGACATTTAAACAATGGAGAATAGATTGTTCTTCATTTTGTATACTTGCTAGCAAGACAATAGTTTTTTGCATCCATTACACTGGTCAACAGTCAACATACATTTTGGTGCCTCAAATGTTAGTCCTGTTTCTGGATATATCTGACCTGCTGATTCCAAAAATGGCACCAGTTTTCCCCGATCAGCTGTAATTTTTGAGATACAGAACATATGCCACCTACCAGTTGCCACCTGATCTCTCATAGAAAACCATGATAATCATATCTAAAAAATTAGATATGTGATTTTTCCAATCCAATCTCTAAATCAGGGCGCCAAATAACCCCAGGAACAGACCAAGACAGCAATAATTTTGTTGTTGTTGTTGGGTTGTGTTATCATTGAAACATCCTTAAGGGATGAAAATTCCTACGAAGTGCACATTTGTACTTGGAAGTACCGTCCATGTATTCAGTATAGTTTAACACCCAAATAAGTGTGCATAGGGTACATTACTGGCAGGCCTTAATATTCATTGAAGGGTTCAATAACGATCACAGCCTTAATATTCTTTAATGTTTTATGATTTCATACAGTTTATCATTTAGTACCCAAGAGTTATTTGACAGTAGAATATGCTGTCTCAGACTGTAATGGAATCTCCTTCTTTGGAGGTTTTTAAACAGAAGCTGGAAAGCCATCTGTCAGGACTGTTTTGATTGAATGCCAGAATAGGGTTGTACTAGATAGCCCTTTATGATAAACTTTTGATTAAAATTCTTGGTTGTCCAATTTTGCCAGGTTATTGGAGGTAGTCACAGTCCCCAGCTTAAATGGGGCTGGGGGAGGGGGGCTTCTTGTTCTAAGAACCACAGCTTTAATGATAAATAATAGTTCTTTGAACAATGCCATGTCAAGTTTAGGGAGAGCAAATCATCTTCCAGGTCAGATGAAGACATGTGCTTATCGATTTTCTGCTAGCTTGTTTTCAAAGGTTATCTCACACAGGGCAATTCTTTTTCTATATATTTTGCTGGCACTGAAACCCATATTTAACCTAATAGAACATAACAAGGTAATGACCACTAACTAACCTACAACTGCAAACCTACTCATCTTTACTTGGGAGGAGGACTCATTGAACTCTATGGAATTTGCCTCCCAAGTATTATGCATAGTAACAAAGTTATTTAGAAGGTGTCAAGGTTTCAAATGTAGTATTCCCCCCTCAATTTATCCAAAAATGCCAGGAATTGGTAGTTCCCAAGGGGAAGTAAGTGTTTCAATCACTTCAAAAATTTTATATATTATGGATTTGTTGTTGTTGTGGAATTTCAGCCTGGTGACCCCTTTCCTGGGGGTTTGTTGGCAAAATGTATTCTGAGAAAGTTTGCCACTACTTTCCTCTTAGGATTGAATTTGAAATCTGGTCCGAGAGTCTGAGTCCATTATTCAAACCGCTACACCATGCTGATTCTCTAGCTTCAACTCTGGCCCCATCTACACTGCCATATAATACAATTAGAAACTGCTTTATATGGTCACTGTAGACTCAGTTGAGACCGCATTATAAAGCCACAGCAAAGCATCCCGCTTCTCCGGGCTTCTGGAGAAGAAAGAGGGAGCAGCAGGGCAAATCTGTCACCCCAAATTCAGGTCCCTCTCAGTGACGCTTTCTCCATCACATGGGGAAAATGTCGTCATTCCAGAGGGGCCCGTACTTGCTCCATTGAAGCCAGCACAACACGGGAAGCCTCCCGTGTTGCCAGGAAAACTACCAGTGACACTTACACCCCAGTTGGGGGTGTGGCCTATGTTGGAAGTCACAGGACATTGCATGATGTCCGGCGTCTGTCCCCCCAGATGATGTGAAAGCGCCCCAGGATGCTCAAATCACCCCATCTGAAGAGACTGATAATGTCATTCTACACTGACCATTTAACACTGTTTCAAACTGCATTATATGACAGTGTATATGGGGTCTCTGTGAGAAGGAGCTAAATGTACTGCCTCTTCCACAACTGCTAATGCATGAATTGAGCTGAATGGTATGCTGTAGTGTAGCCATCTGAAAAGAGGGGGTGCAAAACACTTTCAAGTTTCATACTTGGGGGAGAAAATTCCAGGTAAAGAAGAGGTCTTGTTTTCAAAAGTTGTTTACTGACCACAAAATTTTGTTCAAACCCTAGATTCTGGAAGCAGCCTGATTTGGCTCAGAGCAATTTGGAAACTATCTGATTACACTCAAATCTAAAGCCACACCTCAAATTGCAAAATTATTATTTCTGCCTCTTGCTATCTTTCATTAAAAATTCCCCAAGCGGCTATAACTTTCCTATCCCATTCCCTATTTGCCAGAATTGGATGGATTTTGACAATTTTGTTCTGCCATAAGACGGGACTATGGCTCCAGTTTTCCAATAAATAAGTGCATGGAGTTTGGGGTATGCTTTTTGACTTTTTTAAAGGTGGGGAATGCAATTTTCTGAAAATTCTTTCCAGAATTAAGACAATGCTTTTAGAGTTTGTAGCCACTTCTGCTAAGTAGCAGAAAAATAGGACTTTGACAGACTTTACATTTAGGAGAGTAAAAGGAGAGAAGCATTATTTTTTCTCTCCAAGACAAATGTGCACAAATGTTATGAAAATAGCATATGGAATAGTGATTGATCCCACAAGGAAACCTGCAAAAATCAGAAAAACAGGTGCAGAAGGTTTGTGTAGAAGGAGAATGTAAAGTAAAATGTGAGGGGTGATTTGCTTTCCCACATAGATTTAGAGGCAACTCCTTTTTAAATAACATTTATTTTGAAAGAGCCCTGAGCAAGTAATCTGTAAAACTTCAGAAGTACAGGTGTTCATGATAGAGAATTATGATAAATAAAAAATAATTCAAGACAATGTAATAGAAGAGGGTGGATCATGGGTGCGGAGCATACAGTAGTAAAAGAAGAACAACTTGAATATCCAGCATTTTCCAGGCATGTGCCCAATGTTACACCCTCCTAGATGTAGCATTGGGCATCTCCAAGGAAGTGCCGCTAATATCTCTGTTCTTGGAAGAGAAATCTAGCATAGAGCACCCAATACCAAAATGGTTTTGTAATATACTGCTTCAGCATTCCAGGCTCCCAAAGCACTAGGATAGCAGAGCTTGGGTAAAACCATTTGCTATGGTCGAGTATATTACTGCCAATCACAGAGCTACTTTACAGTATTTTCTTTATGGGGGTATCTACACTCTAAAATTAATGACATTTGATGCTACTCAGGGCTATGGAATTATTGGGATTATAGGTTTACCAAGTCTTTAGCTGTCTCTGCCAAAGACTGCTGGTGCCTCACCAAACTACAACTCCCAGGATTCCATAAGATTGAGCCATGGCAGCTAAAGTGGTTTCAGACTACATTAATTCTATAGATGCATCCTATATATCAGGGAGGACATGCAAACTTTCCAACTTCCTTTATCATCACTTTAAGCAGAAAAGGAATGCTAGAGGGAATAAGGGACGGCTTCTCTGTCCCAGGCTGCCTCCCATTGGAGACTATGGATTTGTTTCCTCCTTGCTCTCTTCTTGCTAACAAAACCCTTTTATTTTGATTGTTCCATATAGGTTAAGGATGGATACTGTACTGTATGTTAGTATTAGATTTAAAATGCTTAAATTGTTTTAAATTAAGGCTGTTTTAGTTACAATTGCTTACCTTTATTGAGCTCTTTATATTTTAAATGGCTGCTTTTTAATTTAATTTTTTAAAGTGCTGTGGGTACCCTAGGTCCCATATAGGAAAAAAGGACACAAATGAGAGAGAAAGGGAGTACTATGGACACACAAGCTTTTTTAGGCTTACCCTGTGTATACAGAGTGGGAAAGACTTCTCCTGAAAGTAAAGTTCTGCTAGGAATTACATAGTGTATGTACAGTAGAGTCTCACTTATCCAAGCTAAACGGGCCGGCAGAAGCTTGGATAAGCGAATATCTTGGATAATAAGGAGGGATTAAGGAAAAGCCTATTAAACATCAAATTAGGTTATGATTTTACAAATTAAACATCAAAACTTCATGTTATACAACAAATTTGACAGAAAAAGTAGTTCAATATGCAGTAATGTTATGTTGTAATTACTGTATTTACAAATTTAGCACCAAAATATCATGATATATTGAAAACATTGACTACAAAAATGGCTTGGATTATCCAGAGGCTTGGATAAGCGAGGCTTGGATTAGTGAGACTCTACTGTATATGTGAGCCCCATCTACACTGCCATATAATGCAGCTTAGTTGAATTAAACTGCATTAAATGAGCCCACACTGACCATGTAATGCAGTTTCAAACTGCATTATGTTGCAGTGGAGATGGAGCCGTGGAAGCATACGTATTGCAAAGTTGCCCATAATAATAATGTTACTTATTATTATTATTATTATTATTATTATTATTATTATTATTATTATTATTTTATTTCTTACTTGCCTCTCCTCCCGGTGTGTTACAGAATAATTAAACACATAAACATAGTAAAAATACCACAAATACACATATTAAAATGTATTTTTTAAAAAGAACACATATTACTGAAGAGATATAGTTTGGAATAATTGAAATTTGTGCTATTTGCATTTACTTAACAAATATTCAACAAACTTGCTGAACTGCTTAATTATTTAACAAGTGTATTCAATTCAACAATTCCAAATGTGTATTAACCACTGCTTTGATTTGCAAAACAACATGGTGTGTATTACTAATTGCCTAATAGCTTAAACAATAATGCAAATTGGTATTGATCACTGCTCTGTGACTCACACGAAAGTTAGTTTTAGCAAGTGCAGTTTGACCCGGCAAGCAGTGACACTTCAAAGCATAAATTTAATGAGTTGTTTTGCTAAACATGGGATAAGCTAATGGGAGCAATAGAGACTGGCCAAGACAGCAAGGTTATATATCTTCTCTTAGAACAGTGGTTCTCAACATGTGGGTCGTGACCCCTTTGGGCAGGGGTTCCCAAACTAAGGCTCGGGGGCCACATGCAGCCCATCAAAGCCATTTATCCAGCCCCCGTGGCAGTGGCTCCCTCCTCCTCCGCTGAGGAAGGCGTATGCAGCACGAGGGAGGAGGGAAAGGCGCATGCCTTTCCCACCTCCTCCCTCGCCTGGTGCGTGCCTTCCAAAGCTTTACTTGTTTAGAATGGTATTTTAATTATTTTATTAATTATTAATTATTAAAGGGTGCTTTGCTAGTGCTTTTGGTGCACAAAGGCAGAAGGGCGTTGGACTAAATGGCCCAAGGGTCTCTTCCAACCATTATTATTATTATTATTATTATTATTATTATTATTATTATTATTATTATTGACAGAAGGACACAGTTTAACACAGCAAACGAGATATATATGCTGGATTTTGTATCACAAAATCACAAGTCGAACACTTCCCAAGCATTTAGGACTGTGTGTTGTCGACCGCGTTTTTAGGGGATCGGGCCCCTTAAGGAGAGAGCCGATCCGGTCCTGAGAGAACGGACCTTGGCGGAGCCAATAGGAGAATATGAGCCGCAATACAACCTGAAGCCGAAATGAAGAAGGTCCGCCAAAGTTGAAGGAAAATCCGCCAAGGAGTCTTTATTGAGCGATTCAGCTGAAAAGGACTCTAGTAGTGATCATTCAGTCTACTAGGGTACCATATAATCAAAATAAAGCCATATTTATACAATGTTTCAGTCTGACAGCCCCTTGAATTTCCCGCCCCGCTCCCCCGCCCATCTGATCGCGGATAGGCTAGAGGGTTGAACGAGGCGGGCTTTCGTTTCCCGCCTTGCTCTGTTGGCCCAATAGGGAGCTGCTTTTTGTCCCCACTCGAGCCAATCAGGGAGGAGAAGGCGGGAGTTATTGAAACAATGAAGTGACAGGGCAGGAAATATCATATTAATTCCTGCTAGACCGATTTCTAAAGGGATTAATGACAGCAATCAAGGGTTCCTGTCACGTATACAGATTTTAGATATGCCTTGGGGTGTCAGAGGTGGAAGTAAGGATGGGTGGTAATGAGCCATATTTACAGGCTCTGCAGGGCGCCTTCCTGAGGTGTCCTGGTTTTTCCTTTGGGTGAGATATGACAATGTTTGCCTTGGGGGCGAATCACCTTTTGTTTTTGGGAAGGGGAAGCCTGGGTCATAGGAGCTGGGATGGGTTCTAGGGTTCAGGTTGAGTTCAGAATATTTCCTATTTGATTTCATGACTTGACAATTATATGAAATAAAATGAAAAATAAAACAAAGTTGGAATATAAACCCTGCTGGGAAAAATACATATTTTCCGGGGATCCCAAAGAGTACAAATACATATAGGCAGACAGATAGATTTCATGGAAATAAGGGAGAATCCATAAAAGTGAGTTACATTGCATAAGGGGGGAATCATGAGTGATATAAACAATTGAAAAACATTTGATAAATACGAAATTCATAACATCTGGGGAACCCAATATGGAAATTCATAAAAGTGGAGTTTTAGCAGCATGATTTTACAATTCATGAAGTTGTTATCTCTTGCCTCAGAGTGCAGGGATAATCCACAGTAAACTCCAGTAAAAAGTCTCAATCACCTTCTACTATAAATATATGGAATATAGAACATAAAGTCTTGATTTTTGAACTATCTTTTACAAAGTCCTGGGGGGGGGGAGGGTGGTCATCTCGATCACATGTGTGATATAATATTATCATCATCATCAACAAACAACAACAACAACATTGAGGCTGGATGGCCATCTGTCAGGGGTGCTTTGCTTGTGCTTTTGGTACACAAAGGTAGAAGGGGGTTGGACTAAATAGTCCAAGGGGTCTTTTCCAACCCTCTTTATTATTTTTATTATGATTATGATTATTATAAACATTGAGGCTGTATTTCTTCCTGATTTTTTTTTACTTCAAAATAAGATATGTGCAGTGTGCATGGGAATTTTTTCATAGTTTTTTTAAAAACTATAGTCCAGCCCTCCAATGGTTTGCAGGACCATGAACTGGCCCCCGTTTAAAAAGTTTGGGGACCCCTGCCTTTGGGGGTCGAACGACCCTTTCAAAGGGGTCACCTAAGACCATCGGAAAATACATATCTACAACATTCACAGTCTACAACATCTTCAGGAGCCAGAGGCACCATCAGCAGCAACAGAAGCAGATGGCCAGCAGTGGGAAGCGCTGCCAGGGGCCCCTCCACCGCCCTCTCTGCTGCCCCCTCCACTCCTCCTGAGGTCAGCTGCCGGGACGCTGTGCTCACCAGGCTGGCTGAGCTGCTTCTGTGGTACCATGCTGCCCTACAGAGCCCCCAGGTGGTGTGCAAGGTGACCTCAGCGGTGCTGAAGATGCTGCCCTTCATCAAGAGCATGCCTTGCTTCCAAAAGAGCAGCTGATCCTGGGCGCTTCTCCTGGCAGTGGGCCTGGCTCAGGACTGTGTCCACTTCGAAACCATGAGGAGCGCTCAGCCCAGCATGCTCCAACACCTCCTCACCACCTAGCCGCGCCCAGGGGAGATCCAGGCAAGCCTGAGCAGAACCAAGAGGAGGAGGAGGAGTGCTGCCAGGAGCAGAAGCTCAAGGGCCGAGAGCTCCACTGCCCAACATACAGCTGTAGTTACCTTCAGCAGGGGAGATCCAAACCAAGGTTTCCTGGCCTAGTGCTGGCGCCTGGACATCAGCACCAAGGAGTATGCCTACCTCAAGGGCACTCTCAGAACGTATCTCCCCCTATGGGCCATCCCGCAGATTAAGATCTTCGAGTGAGCTCTCGGTCCCACAGCTGTCACAGGTGCGGTTGGCAGGGACGAGACACAGGGTGGCTCCACGGCGGTGGAATTCCTTGCCAAGGGAGATTAGGGAAACCCCGTCACTCAGGTCTTTTAGGAAGCAGCTGAAGACCTGGCTGTGGAACCAAGCTTTTGGCCCATCCTAAGATATGATTTGATATGACCTGGATTCTGTGAATTAATATTAATATTAAGTCGAACACGGACTGGCTCTGACTTTTGCTTAAAACTGCCCCTGTTTTAATGGTCACATGGTTTTAATTGTTTTAATTTGATTTGGATACCAGCTTTTAATTGTGTTTTATGTTTGGTTTTACTACATGGTGTATTATATGTGGCATTTAATTCTGCCATTGTCTAAGACCGCTCTGGGTCCCCCTGGGGGAGAAGAGCGGTATATAAATTAAATAAATAAATAAGTGGAAAGGAGTGACAGAGTTGGACATCATCTGCGTACAGATGGCACCGTACCCCAAAACTCCGTATGATCTCACCCAGTGGCTTTGTGTATATGTTGAACAACATGTGGGACAGTACCGAACCTTGCGGAACCCCACAGAACAATGGTTGTGGGGTCGAGCAGGTGTTCCCCAGTAACACCATCTGGGAATGACCCTCCTGGAAGGACCGGAGCCACTGCAAAACAGTACCTCCAAGCCCCATTCTCGCGAAACATCCCAGAAGGATACTGTGGTCTATGGTATCGAAAGCCACTGAGAGGCCCAGCAGAACCAGCAGGGGCACACTCCCCCGTCCAGTTCCCGGCGTAGATCATCTACTAAGGAGACCAAGGCTATCTTGGTACCATGTCCCGGCCTAAAGCCAGACTCCACTGGATCTAGAAAATTGGTGTCAACCAAGAATGCCTGGAGTTGTGCAGCCACCACACATTCCACGACCTTGTCCAAGAAGGGGAGATTGGAAATAAGCCAGTTGTCAGATGGGAAGGGTCAAGGTTCTCTCCCCCCACTTCCCCCCACTCTCTCTCTTTCCACTCCCTCCCTGCCTTGCCCGTTTTCCTTCCTCTCTCCCCTTTTTCCCCTCTCCTCCTTTCCCTCACTCCCTCACTTTCTCCCTCTCCCCTTCTTCCCAGCTTTCCCTATACTCCTTACTCCCTCTCTCCCCTCCCTAGCTCTTTCTTCCTCTCGACTTCTTCCCCTCTCCCTCCTTCTCCTTCCCATCTGATGACCTTCCTTTGCTCCTTAGAGCAGCCCTGGGGCAAGTTCCACCATTCATTTCTGATCTGGTGAGAAAGAAGCAATCTCAACGTTCGCACTGACGTTGGCTTGTTATGCATACTGTCGCAAAATGTAGCAATGTAGTTTGCTGTTGTTATATATTAAGACTCTTACCCATGCTACACAATGCTTCAAGACAAAATTTCATTTATTTGTAATTAGAAATAAATATTTCACAATATATAATTATGTATTGTTTTTGTGATTAATCACTATGCTTTAATTATGTTCAGTTTGTAATAATGAAAATACATCCTGCAAACCAGATATTTACATTTACATAACAGTGGCAAAATTACAGTTATGAAGTAGCAACAAAACTAATTTTATGGTTGGGGGTCACTACAACATGAGGAACTGTATTAAAAGGTCATGGCATTAGGAAGGTTGAAATACGCATGCTCACACAGCAATAAACATTTATGAGGGTATGGAAATGGTTTTTGACGCCTGCGCACAGAAAGGAACAATTTCAAAAAGAATCAAAAGTTAAACTGTCTATAAAACAGAAACTAGATTGAGGCATGTGTGTGGCGCTCTGGACTTTTTTTGAAGAACCTCACCGTGATGTTTATTGCAATCGAAATAAACTCACTAAAAGAATTCTTGTCTCTAGTAATGAATTGGGACCTGAAATTTCCCAAAATCTACATCAGTTGCCTGGGAAAAAGGGAAACAGGATCTGGGTAATATCATCACAATGTATTTATATAAATACATATTAAAATACACAAAACAGATATTAAACAAAGGACATGAGTTTAAAATTAATGCTTAAAAACTGGCTGGGTAGGCCTATTGGAAGAGATAGGTTTTTAGATAGTCCACAATCTTGGGGCAGCCGATGAAAAAGTCCTCCGGATGACAGTTACTAATCTGACTCTGGACAGCTGGAGTACCCCCCCTCCCCCCGGAGGTCCTACATGTGCAAGACGTATTGTACGAGATGTTGATAACCTGGACCCAAACCATGTAGGGCTTTAAAGGTCAAAATCAACACCTTGTACTTTGTCCAGAAACTAATTGGCAGCCAGTGAAGTGACTTTAGGATAAATGTAATATATTCATTCCTAGATGCTCCTATAATCAAACTGGCTGACATATTTTGGACCAAATTGAGTTTCTGAAAGGTAGTCCAATGTAAAGTGCATTGCAGAAGTCCAACCTTGAGGTTACCAGTGCATGCACTGCCATCTTCAGGTCCTACAAATCTAGGAAGGGGTGCAGCTGGCGTATTAGCCAAAGCTGGTAGTAAGCACTCCTCACTGTCACATCTACCTGGGCTGACATTTGGAGAGACAGATCCAGGAGCACTCCCAAGCTGTGAACACAGTCTTTCAGGGAGAGTGTAAACCCCATCCAAAACTGGGTGACACACCTCCATCCCCAGATTAGGATCCTTGATGGCAAGCACTTCTGTTATCTGGATTCCGTTTCAATTTCTTTTTCCATATCCAACCTCTTCCAGGCATTCATTAAGAGGAGACATACTATCCTTGCCTGAGGCTGTTTTTGAAGGCATGGAGAATAGACTTGGATGTCATCAGCATACTGATAACATCCCGCCCCATGCCTACAGATAAAATAAAATATACAGTAGAGTCTCACTTATCCAACGTTCTGGATTATCCAACGCATTTTTTTAGTCAATATTTTCAATATATCATGATATTTTGCTGCTAAATTCGTAAATACAGTAATTACTACATAGCATTAATGTGTAATGAACTACTTTTTCTGTGAAATTTGTTGTATAACTTGATATTTTGGTGCTTAATTTGTAAAATCATAGCCTATTTTGATGTTTAATAGGCTTTATCTTAATCTCTCCTTATTATCCAACATATTCGCTTATCCAACGTTGTGCTGGCCCGTTTATGTTGGATAAGTGAGACTCTACTGTAACACAATTTTTGTGGAATTTTAGTTGGTAAGGTGTTGCATGAGCTTGCTTTGCACCATGGCAGGTTACAGGTGCCCAAGCCTGTTGCACCTGCTGGTTTGGTGCCAGTCCCAGTGAAGCAACATCTGGAACATAGCCCTCTGGGCCAAAATCAACAACAACAACAACTCCCATGGGCACTCTCCCCTAAAGTGTCTTAACTGACGATAACAAAAACAAGTCAGTCCTTACTGTTTCTTTCTGCACCATCTGCTATAAACAATCTATTACATTCTCTCAACCCTCCATATTGTTTGCTAGTGTTTCCTTTGCCATAACCATGTTTCCTTTGCCATACAGCTCCTGCCTTTTCTAATTCCAGGAAGCAACTGCACCATAAAATTAATGCAGGTCGGCACCACTTTAACTGCTGTGGGTCAATGCTATAGAATCATGGGAGTTGTAGTTTTACATTATCTTTTGTCTTCACTGTCAAAGTGTTGGTTTCTCATCAAACTACAAACCCCATGATTGCACAGTATTGAGACATGTCAGTTCAAGAAGTATCAAACTGCATTCATTCTACAGTGCAGATGCAGCCATTCACCATCAACTTCTCGTGGAAACATATTATAGCATCATGCCGGATCCCTCTTTGGCAGAGAAGGCTAAAAACCTTGAAAAAACTACAACGCCCAGGATTCCATGATACAGAACTACAACAATTAAAGTATAGGTGCACCTGCAGACATTTCAATTGCAACCAAAGTCATTATATCCATCTGCTTTTTCTCTTTCACATCTTCCCCCGTCTCATTTCATACATAGTCTGCACTTCCCAAAACCTCTCTGATGTGCTTTGAAAGCTGTATGTTTAGTAAAACTTTAAGTTCATGTGGACATGCGAGTTCTTATACTACATACACTAACTCATGTTTAGGCATTCAGTATATGTTTATTAATTCATGCAGTGGCTTCACTAGGAGAGCGTGGGATGTGATCAAGAGGTGATACCAAAATGAATGTCTGTAAAATTTCTGTGAGGTGATTTAGCAGAAAGAGTTTTTTTATAAAAACATCCCTGTAGTTAGATTTAAACACAAAAACGTTTTTCAAAGGCTCAGCTTACATGTACCGTATCAATATATTTACAAGGCTAAAACAACATGCTGTTTGACTTTTTGAACCTTTCGAAGTGCAGAGCTGTTATTACCCAATTAACGATGCTTTGAATCATGCTGTTTCATCAGCATGCGCTATAAGCACAAGCTGTTTTCGGGTTTTTAAATTATTATTATAGTTACTGATTTTCTAACTTTTTCTGATATTTTAGTGTACAATATTATTGTTTCACCTAGACTGGGAGGAGGTCCGTGGGGCTGACATTAGTTACTGCATTAGGTGACATTGGCACCTTCCGTGTATGTCTTATTTCTCCAGAGCCATTTTATACCCTTCTAGCTTCGAATATTTCCTCTTTTACAGCTTAAGGGTCTGATTAGAGCTGCTTCATAGACACTCCAGCCCAGAGGTGTCAAACTCATTTTCATTGCAGGCCATATCACTCTTATGGTTGCCTTCAATAGGTAGGTGAATTTAAAGTGGTCAGTGTCTTTCATTTTTACCCAATTAGGGTCCCCAGATTTTATTCAACGACAACTCCCATTGTTAATGAGCAATTTAGAGCAGCATTGGATAGTGAGATCCAAGCTCTGGGTTAAGCCTGGTGAGAAAAAGAACCCAATAATTTCCAGAATATTACTCACCAAGTCGAAGCAGAAGCCATCAAGGAATTTTATTTAATTTCAGCTGAAATAATAAGTCCCTTGGATGGGAGTCTGACACCTGAATGCCAGTCCTATTGTCAAAAGAGAAGCAGCATTGGAAATCTTGATGGGATTAAAATGACTCAGAGTCCAAGGAAGGGAGATGGCTTTGTTTGGACAGCTGGGGCTTATCCTTGCCTCCCCACAGAGGAGGTAAGTCATTTAGGTGAATGATTGGAATGTCCAAAGGTTTCTTCATTCTCAAATGGCCTGGCATTGCCCTCCGAGGTTTGAGAAGAAGTCCACTGTTTTATTTCCAGAGGGTGATCATGGTAATCCATACTTGTAGTATATGGCCTGAGGCATCCTGGTGGTGCTCAGGTCAGGATGGTGTGCTGGTCAAATGTTCACATCAGGGTCACAGTGCTTCTTTTATAAGGTATAATCATAAAGTATAATAAAAATAATAAAATAAAATAAAATTGATAGGAGACACATGTGGGATTCACAATGGGGGAGAAACACGAGATTCAGCATCCGCATGTGTTGTGAATGCGCCTTCAGAGACTGTGGATGATAATGGTGGTGTCAGGAGAGGAAGGAAAAACCCTCGCAAGGAGGGCTCGTTGGAGGATTTGTTTAGGAAGGGGTAAGGGAGACTGATGGGGAGTCTTCTGAGGAGGATTCATGTGTTTTCTTGGCTAGCCTTTAGCCTAGATATGTAAATGTGTCTTAGCTCAAAAGGGAGTCCCCTTTGTTTGTGAGTCGTTGATTGAGATGGGAAACCATTAGAAGAGTCGTTAATTCTTTGGCCCAGGTGTGGCTCAGATTAAAAAGGTCAAATAACTTTTGTGGCATGGTTTCCAGTAATAAATTTGTTACCTTCTGCTATAAATATATGAAATACGGGGCATGAAGCCTTGATTAAATGTACACACATCTTCGGAATAAACTCTGTTTTGTTTGTTAACTGGCATCTGACTCTTGACAGGCACTAACAACAAAAAGGGTCCTTTTTGTTGTTAGTGCCTGTCAAGAGTCAGATGCCAGTTAACAAACAAAACAGAGTTTATTCCGAAGATAAGCCAAAAATAACATAAACACAGAAAGTATCCTTGAAACACTTCACTTATCAGTGTTTCAAGAGTAGTTTGGACAAAAATAACTCAAAAAACAAGCCACGCTATTTTCCCATGCTGGCATTCAATAAAAACTAAAGACGCTTCAATTCAGCTTTGGAGAAACAAATAGAGTTTACTGCAAGAAAGTATGCAAAATAAACGAAGGCTTGAAACCTTCCAAAAGCTGCAGAGTATAACAGAAAGTGCAAAAGCCTCTTTTGGCTTCAAACCGTTTCTGAAAACAGACAGCCGGCTCTGCGGAGTTAAAGGGACAGTTCCCAAAAGAAAAACAGCAAACTGGCTTGAAAGCAAACAAACTAGAAGAGCAGTAAACTGCTTCCACGGTGCAGATAAAGCCGAAGCTTCAAAGGGATGATGAATAGCCGTCGTCAGGAGAATCCAAGGTCAGGTCGGGAGGCAGCAGCAAATTCCGAAAGGCAAACCAGTAGTCAGAAGCCGGGAGTAGTCGTCAGTCAGAGAGCGTAGACAGAAGCCAGGTCAAATTCAATCCAAAGTCCGAAGAGGGTGCAGACATCCAAACCAGGTCCACGATAAGACACAGCGAGAGCCAAGCCAGATGGTATCAGCAGCTAGAAATAGTAATCAGAATGCAGTGCAGGGAAACCCACACAGTTCCATCCCTCTGCTGCAGAGCAGTCCCAGATAACTTACATCCGAATCACAGTCCAAGTCCAGTCTTCACGGAAACACAGAGATCCCAATGGCGCCTCAGCAACACCTTGCCACACGCAAAGTGCAATGGCCAAACATTCCCATTTTATTCCCCTTCCTCCTGGGTGACCAAACACTCACACCCAAACACCAGGTGTCCCAAATCTACTCAGAGTCCGAACTCCACACAACTAGAGCTCGTGGATCCGGAGTACCTAGCAATTCGTCGGCGTCCCAATCATCCTGCCCACACTTAGCCCCATGAACACTTAAAGAACCATCCTCCCTTCTCCAAGCATCCCAAGTGGGATCAGTTCCTGCAGAAACCCCAGGTTCAGTAGTATCCATAGGCCCCAAATCCCCAGACATCTTCAGTGGCTGTGCCCATTCAGTGCCCACTTCCCCAGCCACCACCTGTTCTTCAGCATCCATTTCCCCAAACTCCCCATCTGAATCTTCCTCAGAAGATCCCCCATATAGCGCTCTAAGTCGCTTCCTGTGCAACTCCTCCAGTGAACCCTCATCACGAGGGTTTTTTCTTCCTCTTCGAATCCCATCACCATCAACCATAATCCCCGAAGGCGTAGTCACAACAGTGCCTTTACAAATTGACCAAGACTTAACCTTTATTATCCAGCCCGATGTCCTTGTCCTTAGCAAAACTATAAGTTACTATCTTTTATTTGGGGGGGGGGGGGGGTCACCTTTGACTTCACCATCACTCTTGAGTATCTGCCATGCAGACTGGGGATAATGGGAATTGCAACCCAACAGCACTTGTGACCCTGAACTGGGAGAAAGGCTAAACGGCATTTTAAAGTCAGACATCATATCCACAAGCCATGTGTTTGAATTCAAACCCCACTATATTAAGTAGAAATGCAGCCTTCCAAATATCACTGCATCACAACTCCTATTTGCTGTAGTCATGATATCTAATTAGGAATGCAGGAGTTGCAGTCCAGAGTCCACAGCCATTGGTGAGGGGTACATTGATTGTGCTTTTCCTGCCTGGCAGGGGGTTGGACTAGATGGCCCATATGGTCTCTTCCAAGTTTATTATTCTATGATTCTATAATCTGAAGGGCCGCATAAAATGACATGGTGGTCATGGGCCGTGAATTTGGCAAACGTGCTCCGGTCTATGCCCACATTCAGAGGTTGTAGACAAAACTACTGCCAAAGGAGAAGAGGACAAGGCTTCTCTGGAGGCTTTCAAACAGAGGTTGAATAGCCATCTGTCAGGAGTGCTTTGATTGTATATTTGGTTGAACTGGATGGCTCTTGTAGTGTCCTATTTCCATTCTGAAGAATACTGAAGAATTCATGCAGTTTGGCACCACATCAACTGGCAGAGCTCATTTCTGTGGAGCCCTGGGAGCTGCAGTTTGGTGTGGCAGAGAAGGCTAAAGGCCTTGCAAACCTACAACATGCACGTTTCTATTTTATGATGTTTATTAGTGAAGTCATTTCTAACTCTTTCTGACCTCATGGACCAGTCAAATGTGGACTATGCAGAACTACAGTTATAATAATAAAAACTTTATATACCGCTCCATCTCCTAGGAAGGCTATATTTGGAAGCTATATAGGGACGCCATTGCTGCTGCTGTTGCTTTGTGAGGCAAAAACAAAGCTGCTTCTGCCTCCTTTTCTCTCCCTTCGGCTTCTCCTTCCTTTCCTCCTTAGGCTTCTCCTTAGGAGGGAAGTAGAAAGAGGGATTTATAATATTATGATTTATACAGTAGTCTCACTTATCCAACGTAAACGGGTCGGCAGAACGCTGGATAAGCAAATATGTTGGATAATAAGGAGAGATTAAGGAAAAGCCTATTAAACATCAAATTAGGTTATGATTTTACAAATTAAGCACCAAAACATCATGTTATACAACAAATTTGACAGAAAAAGTAGTTCAATACACTATTTATGAATTTAGCACCAAAATATCACGATGTATTGAAAACATTGACTACAAAAATGTGTTGGATAATCCAGAACGCTGGATAAGCGAGTGTTGAATAAGTGAGACTCTACTGTAATATTATTTTAGTGTTTATTTAAAAACTGCAAAACAGCGAATCCGCGAAAAGCAAACCATGAAGTAGTGAGGGAACACTACTCCAGAAGACAGGAGCAGAATTCAAAGTTATCTTAACAGATTAGAGAGATGGACCAGAACTAACACAATGAAGCTCAACAGGGACAAATGCAAGATACTCCACTTAAGCAGAAAAAATGAAATGAAAAGATACAGAATGGAGGACGCCTGGCTCCACATAAATGGAAGGAAAAAGCAAGAGGTGCCGACCAAAGGCAAGATGGGTGTATGGTAAGTGTCCTTGAAGGAGCTGGGGGTGGCAACGGCCTACAAGGAGCTCTGGCGTGGGAAAGCAGATGGCGACTATTGGATGGCTATTCTGTATCAAAAACTAGAGTTGATGTGGTCTATCCAATGCAATTTTCTGAATCAACACCCCAAATAACCAAACCGAATCTAAAATTTTCCAAAAACTGATTCGTAACCTTTTTGGTACTAATGCTGGAAAGTGGTCTCTGGTCAAAAAAAAAAAAAAAAAAGGTTGGAAGCCACTGGATTCGGTTGAACTGGGTGGCTCTTGTGGTCTCCTCTTCTCACACTTAAGAATTAGTGCAGTTTGGTGTGGCAGAGCAGGTTAACGGTCTTGCAAACTCACAGCACCCCCGTTTCTATAGCATATAGCACTGTGGCATGACAGGTAAAGTGGTGTCAAGCTATGGAGTGCACAGTAGCCTCTGGCAGGCGAGGCCTTCCCCGGAGAAGGCGCGCGGAGCGTGACTGGGACACAGCACGGGGACACGCCTTTCTCCACCTCTATGGCCCTAGCACTGCCAGAGCGTCCGCGCGGGCGGGAGCGCGCGCCGCCGCACGGGCCTACTTTTCCCCATGCGCGGTGCATGCCGGGCTACTCCTCCTTCCCTCCCTCTCTCCCGCGAGTCCTCCAAGGAGGAGGAGGCTGCGCCGCGGTGACATCTCCCTCCCGCCTGCCTTTCTTCCCCCTCCTTCGCGCCCCCTCCAAGATGGCGGCGCCGGGCTCCTCAGGCTAGCCCTCCCCGCGCGCCGCGCCCCGCCCCGCGCGCCCCGCACAGGCCCTCCCTCGGCCTCTCGGCAGCCCCGCGCAGGCCTAGAGCGCCGCCGCGGCCTTTCCCCCCTTCGCGGGCCTCGCCTCCTGGATCCGGCCTCGCGCCCTCCCTGCCTCAGCGCCGCCTCCGCCTCGCTGCGGCCTAGCCCCAGAAGAGGCCGCCAGGGGAAGCAGGAGCGCGACGGGCTGCTAGGCCTCGCAAGAGGGCGCCGAGCGTGTGGTGGGCCCAGGGCGGGAAGCCCGGCCGAGCCAGGTAAGGCCCGAATGCGAGGCCCCGCTTGGCCTGAGGAGCTCAAGGGAAGGGAAGGGAAGGAGGTCTTCTCTTTTCTCGGCGCCGCAGTGGCGCTTTTGTGAGGAGAGGCCGATGTTTTCCTTTGAAACAAAAACACTTCCACCCTCGAGAGAGATGGGCAGAGACGCTCGCCCTGTGGGCTTCTGATCGCATCCAATGCCTCCTCCCTGTCAGTCCCGAGAAGTAGAAGGGGCCCTGGAGTGAGCTTGCCCTCTCCTTCTGCGTACAGCCCACTCCTGGACGTGTTCACTGCAAGAGCAGGGAAGTTTTAGTCAGGAATCCGGCCCATAATCGGCCTCTCCTCTGTCTCGTTAGTTTACGCTTAGGTATCTCCTTGGCAGGTCAAGCCAGAGCCCCCATTTCTTTGTTTGCCCTCGTGTAACGCTGTAGGAAGCAACCCTCGCTTTAAAAAAAATGCTATAAAAATTACGAAAGGTTTGCCCACTGCATCCCCATCCACATGGGTTGCTTGTTCATTGATGGAGGAAAAGTCGAAATTAAAATGTGCACGCTTTCAGGGCCGCTAGCTGTTGGCTGCTGCTATCAGGTGACTAGAAAGCACATTCCCGTGTTTGGTGGAATAAACGTTTGTGTAAACTGATATTTCTTAACACAGAGATTTCTCCCCCCCCTCCCCCCCACGTTTTATACTGAATCATCTGTATAAGTTTGCTGAAAACATTGTGTGTGAGAGGGACGTGATTGTAGAAACAAAGATATTCAAGTGTATAACTGTTTACACAGTAGTTGTATCGTTTGTCAGATATTTGAGTGCATCATAGGATGGCCATAATCGTGTATATTTTGAATTCTCACCAAAAACAAGGTTGGAACTTGGGGATTGTCTGTATGTGGTTAGTGGTGCTGACTATTGTAGTTTTTCTTGATTTTCCGAAGACATTAAAGGGGGCTTAATATTTTTTCATCCCTTTTGGTCACTTGCGGAAACATGACATGTATGTATGACTTCAAGTAATCTGTCAACTATTAGTGACCCCATGAATTTCATAGGATTTTCTTAGCAAGATTTGCTCAAGTGGTAGTTTGCTATTGCCTTCTGACATTCAGCCTTAACAGCACTGGGTCATTACTTGACTCTACTGCAACCTAATAATAATAATAATAATAATAATAATAATAATAATAATTGTTATTTATTTTTAGCCCACCCTGTCTCTCCAGAGGGACGCCAGGCGGCTTCCAAACATAAAACATAAAAACTGGCAAGCATTCAATGCCATTACAACAACATAATAATGTATACAAATAAATTAAGGTAAATTAAAAACAATGGCTGATGTTCTGGTGGTCAACATCATGGAACATACAGGCGAGTGATTAAGTTATATGAAGTATAAAAATATAGCTGTTCAATAAATTACAATTAAATTGTTAATGTCAGCTTCAGTCCTCTTCAAGTGTCAGTGATGTTACTCATCCTCCTCTCCATAGGCAAGCGAGCAAAGGTGGGTTTTTAGCTCTTTTTTAATGGAGAGGAGTGTGGAATCTGTTCTAATTTCTTTTGGGAAGGAGTTCCAGAGGGAAAGGGCAACCACAGAGAAGGCCCTCTCTCTCCTTCCCACCAGCCATGTTTGAGACTAAGTACTAAGCAGGCTTGACTGCATAATTTCCAAGTTCAGGTAGGACCTGGTACACACACAGTGCGGTTTATATGCTGGACTGCAACTCTTGAGACCAGAATTTGAAACACTTTTCTGCCATGGAAACCTATTGCTTAAACTCTTGGATAAACCAGTCTCTTTGCCTCAAGAGGAAGGCAGAAGCAGATGAATTCTGAATAGATCTTGCCAAGACAACCTCATGACAGGTTCACCTTTGGGTTGCCATAAATCAAAAATGAATTCAAAGGTTCAGAACAAATGCAGAAATAATAGGCTGCCTTCATCTTGAAATACAAGTTGTTTTCCTCTCTCAAAAGAGCACTCTCAGGTCATTGGTTTCGGACACCAACTAGGAATTAAAGTCCACATGCACTCTGTAAACTTTAACACTAATTCAGGAGTTTCTTATCTTGTGAGCGTGGTGAGCAGGTCTGCATTCACTGATGGCCCAGCTCAGCTTCTCCCCATTTGGGATGATTTTCTGAGGTTGCAAGCCTCCCGAACAAATTTAGGATGCCTCTGTGATTTAGAATCTGATGTGTGTGTAAGATTTTCAATTTTTGTGGACCCTTCATGTGCAGAACAGGCTTCAAACTTTGAGTCAGTACTAGAGTTGGGCCATCAGCAATATAATTAGTGGGGCTAGTAAGTGTATCTGAAGTGGCATTTAATTGTTCAAACAGAGCTTGGAATGTCCTGGCTAAGCCAAAAAAAAAATTGGCAGTAAAATCAGTCAGTGCATGTGTGTGTATACCTTCAAGTTGCCTATAGATTTATAGTCCAGTGAATTTTCTAAGGTTTTGTAAGGTTTTCTTAAGCAGGAAACATTCAGATGGTTTTGATAATTCCTTCCTAAGAAATGTAGCTTACAATATCTGATGTTTGTTGGCGTTCTCCCACTCAAGCTCTAACCCAGGGATGACCCTGCTTAGCTTACAAAATCACACAGGCTGTGCAGTATTTAGGCTCCCAGACATCAGTACATACAAGGTACTTTTGTGAATGAAGGGAACAGAAGTGAATTTTTAAGCTGGTTTTAGTGATGTCTAAAATATATCTTTAGATTGCTTAAAGAAATAAAGTTATTAGTTATGGTTTTTCTACTATGAGTGTATTACAGGTATAGGATGAAATCTACATTAAGTAAATATACACTGTAAATGTGCCCAAAACCTATTTTTTGGGATATGGCACAGAGTTACAACATTGTTAGAAATGTATCTAAGGGATACATTCCTTGGTTCATTTATGTATTTATGTATTTATTTATTATTGCATTTTTGTACTGCTCTTCTCACCCCTGGGGGGACTCAAAGCAGTGTACAACATAATAAATGGCAAAAATTCAATATCAAAAAAGCAATACATAACATATTTTAATCAATAACATATAGCTATAAATTAAAACCATTAAAAACTGAACAAAACACATCAAACATGGACATAAAACATATTAGACATTTTTCACATTGCACCAAACCCGTGATTGTCATTTAGCTGCTTCAGTAGTAGCATCACTTGCTGAACGCCTGCTTGTATAGCCAGGTTTTGAGTTGTTTTCTAAACACCAGGAGGGAGGGGGCCTATCTAATCTCACCCGAGAGTTCCACAGCTGAGGGGCTACCACCGAGAAGGCTTTGTCTTTTGCCCCCACCAGTTACGTTTGCTACAGTGGTGTGACTGAGAGCAAGACCTCTCCCCGGGCAATCTTAATGCTTGAACTGGTTCATAAAGGGAGATACATTCAGATAGGTAAGCTGGACCAGAACCATTTAGGGGTTTATAGGCCAAAGCCAGCACTTTGAATTGTGCTCAGTAGCAGACTGGCAGCCAGTGAATGCAACGGGGGGGGGGGGGGGGGTTGTGTGCTCCTTGTACACCACTCACAGGAGCTTGTGCGAAAATACATTTGTTATGTGTTTTAACAGTTCTGTATTTAATTCTGTTTAATATTTATACATTGTAGGTTTAAAATTATATCATTTTTAATGTGGGCCACTTTGAGGAAAGTGGGATATACATAAATACATTATTATTATTATTATTATTATTATTATTATGATTTAGCAGCCGTTTGATAATTGCTGATAAAGTATAGTAATTTATGCATTTGCTTGTGAATAGAAATTATTGCAACACCAAGACTCTAGGAAGTTTGGAAGGAGAAGGAACAGACAGTAGAAAACCGTTTTCCTTCTATTTGTCTAATCCAGGGGTTCTTAAACCTTTTCAGTCGTGAAGCCCTTTTTGAAGCAAAAGTTTCTCATGGAACCCCAAGAGATATTTCTATATTATATTATATCCAATTCTATATATATAAAAGAGTGATGGAATCACAGCAGCGGACAAAACAACAAAACTACAGGCCCCCCAACCTCAAAATTTGACAACACAACCCATCACACCTCTAGGCTGATACAACAAAAAGAAAAGAAAAATAAAGTCCTAATTAGAGGGAGAGGAATAATTATTTTTATCCAATTGCTGCCAGTTAGAAGGCTAAGCTCTGCCCACTTCGTCTCCTAGCAACCCACTCAGCCCAAGGGACAGGCAGAGTTAGGCCTCACTTAGGCTTCTTCCACAGATTATCTAATTTGCACTGGATTATATAGCAGTGTAGACTCAAGACCCTTCCACAGAGCTATATAACCCATTTATAATCTTATATTATCTGCTTTGGACTGGATTATCTTGACTCCACACTGCCATATAATCCACTTCAGTGTGCATTTTATACAGGTGTGAAGAAAGGGCCTCATATAATCCAGTTCTAAGCAGATAATATAAGATTATCAATATACAGTACAGTCTCACTTATCCAACATAAACAGGCCGGCAGAACGTTGGATAAGCGAATATGTTGGATAATAAGAAGGGATTCAGGAAAAGCCAATTAAACATCAAATTAGGTAATCATTATACAAATTAAGCACCAAAACATGATGTTATACAACAAATTTGACAGAAAAAGTAGTTCCATGCACTGTAATGCTATGTAGTAATTACTGTATTTACAAATTTACCACCAAAATATCACAATGAATTTAAAACTGACTACAAAAACATTGATTACTAAAAGGCAGACTGCGTTGGATAATCCAGAACATTGGATAAGCGAATGTTGGATAAGTGAGATTCTACTTTAATATGAAATAATTACTGTGGTAGAATAATACAGAACAATATAATATCTAAACCCAGGACAGTAAATAAAGAGCAACACTCTGAAAGCAGGGAAATTGGAAATTCCACAAAGGAAACAATCAGGGCCAGCTAACACCTCCCAAGAAAGGATTTTTCCAGAAAGGAATCTGAGAAGGGAGTGAAGCAGTGTGTATTTCCAAAGTCATTATTATTATTATTATTATTATTATTATTATTGTGTTGCTGTGAACCGTGAAAATGAATACAATCTGGCTCCAAGTATTCAAAAACACTAAAATCTGAATATATAAAAATTACTGTGGTATAATAAAACAGAACAATACAATCTCTAAAATCAGAACACTAAATAAAGAACAACACTCCGAAAACAGTGGAATTCCACACAGGAAACCATCAGGGCCAGCTAACACCTCCCAACAAAGTATTCCCATCATCAAAGTCTGGCAAATCCTCTGTTTTCTCAGGGCCACAGACAGTAGAAGCACATAAAATATCGCAAACAACACCACTCTGAAAACAAGGGAATTCGAGACAGGAAACAATCAGGGCCAGCTAACACCTCCCAACAAAAAAATCACTCAGGGAGGAAACAGCCAGGCTTTAAAGCTGCAAGGCCATTACATGCTAATCAGTTTGCCTAATTGCAACATTCATACTTGCCTCCAACAGACAAAAAAAACAATCAAATATTGTATATTCACAACCTATAGGAAATAATACTCCTGATGGCACAGCGTGTTAAAGCTCTGAGCTGCTGAACTTCTGTACCGAATTGGAGGAGCGCAGAGAGCCCCCACTGTTAGCTCCAGCTTCTGCCAACCCAGAAGTTCAAAAAAAATGCAAATGTGCGTGCATCAATAGGTACCGCTCCGGCGGGAAGGTAACGGCGCGCCATGCAGTCATCCCACATGACCTTGGAGGAGTCTACGGATAACGCCGGCTCTTCGGCTTAGAAATGGAGATGAGCACCAACCCCCAGAGTCAGACACGACTGAACTTAATGTCAGGGGAAAACTTTTACCCTTTACCTTAACTACCACCAATTCCTCAATACTTTATTTCCCATACCACCATACTTCGCCACAGCAACGTGTGGCCGGGTACAGCTAGTGTATATATATCAGGCATGTGCAAACCTTTTGAGGCCTTGCATTTAAATATTTGACAGACGAGCCAGGCTAGTGGAAGATGGATGGAGTGTGTTTGTGTGAACTAATTGAAAAAAGATGAACAAATTTGTATGCACAGTGCACATATCTTGTTTGTAGTTGTGTGTGTGTGTGTGTGTGGGGGAAACAATACAATATTTAAAATGAAAATTTTTTAAACAACATAAACTTAACAGTACTTTAGTGGAAAACCCCAGGGGCCATCCAGTCCAGCCTTCTTCTGCCATGCCAGAAAAGTAGTCAAAGCACCCCCAACAGATGGCCATCCAGCATTTGTAACAACAACAACAGAAACCCCTGGGGGCATCCAATTCAACTCCCTTCTGCCATGCAGGGGGGAAAAATAGAATCAAAGCACCCTATGAGTGGTGGGAGGGAAATAGAGTTTTGGAAGCAAGTAAAGCAAGGGGGGGAAGGATCTGGGCAGCAAAGAAAGCAAGGAAAAAGGCTTTTGGCGGCAAGGGAGCTAGGGGGAAAGACTTTTGGCTGCAGGGGGAAACACTTTGACAGCGCAAAAGGCAAGGGGAGCGGGAGGAGTAGGAAAGAGGAGGGAAAGCTTGGTGGGGGAGAAGGAAAACACAGAGCCCCTTAGTATGCTTCGCGGAGCCCGGCTCTATAGAGCACACTTGAAGAACCGCTGGTCTAACCCCTCAACCAATCGCTTTTTCAAGTACTGCTTTTTCATACGACAAATGCTCGAAGCACTTCACAGTAGTAATCAAGATCCCAGAAATATTGCTATTCATTTTTTTAAAATCAGAATAATTTGGTACATAATAAAACATTAGTAATTTATTTATGATTGTAAACTACATGAAACACTGTCTGGTCTTGATAGCTAGTACAGTAGAGTTTCACTTATCCAACATAAACGGGCCAGCAGAACGTTGGATAAGTGAATATGTTGGATAATAAGGAGAGATTAAAGGGAAGCCTATTAAACATCAAATTAGGTTATGATTTTACAAATTAAGCACCAAAACGTCATGTTATACAACAAATTTGACAAAAAAAAGTAGTTCAATACACAGTAATGCTATGTAATTACTGTATTTACGAATTTAGCACCAAAATATCACGATGTATTGAAAACATTGACTAAAAAATGTGTTGGATAATCCAGAACGTTGGATAAGCGAATGTTGGATAAGTGAGACTCAACTGTAGTTAAATATTATCAATAGAAGTGTTCATGCCTTTTTAATGAGTTTCAGAAGGAGGCAGGGCCAGTTATCAATTCTATAATTTGATAGGTTGTTGAAAGAGTAAAACACTTTGTAACCTAGATGATATGCAACTCTTCGTTCATCTCTTTGTCCTTTCTACCACCATCTTTCAGTTCTTTTTTAAATTGTTTTGATTGAAAAGAGTTTGTTTGCACTCCACTCCCTGCCATGATATCTGCTGCCATTGGATGTTCTAATCTTTCTTAGAGGATTCCTCCTTCTAGCACAAGGGTCTGTAATTGAGAGATTTTATAATAGGATACCCATAAAAACAGAATAATGGCTTAATTTTGATGTGGTACGTAGTGCATGAAATATGGAAGATACGGTAGCAGGTCTGGTTTAAAATATCAGTGTTTCCAAGATCCTGCAGAGCAATCATTGACAGCTGCTGTTTTATTTTCTTTCCAAGAAATCCTCTTTCTCCTACTAAAAATCTTCCTTGGAAATTTCAAGAATCCTCTAATCCAGGCACTGACTAGGTTGAGATATGCTTTATTTTAACTAATTAATAGCACGAGACAAATGAACCCAGTGTTTTATTTATTTTTAACATACATACACACTATTTGTACTTCTGTTGGATCCTTAGATCGTGCAAGAGAAATCAGCATAGTCAAGTGGATAAAGGCTTTACTCTCTTTTGAATATCCTGAATATGTGTACAGTAGTCTTACATATTACATGAGAGGTCCAGGACCTTTTGAATATTACAATTGTCGTACTGAAATGAGCAATATTTTGGCATTCTGGCCAAAGCATACTATAGATCTAGTGGTACAGTTCGATAGTTAAACGTGGTTTGTTATGTGTGAAGACCTTTGAATGCTATAGGATCACACAGGGGGGTTCCCAGCAGAAGGTGACCATAGAATCACGCTGAAGGCCTAGAGAAAACATTTGTCTAAGCATGGTTTGGTCCTCTTGTGCACTTCTATAGTATTCAAAGTTCTGCTCATATAACAAATCAAGTTTGGTGAGCTCACAGAATAAGCAAACCTACTTTATTGATGAGCAATGTATAATCATGTTCTGATATATAATGGAAGCAGTTAAAATGGGGAGAGAGTAATACTGTTTTAGCTCTTAATGTTTCAAAATCATTCAGAAAGGAAACTTATTTGCAAATAATGGTGTGCTGTCATTTAATACTGCAATAAGGTAAGCCTAGGTGAGCTTTGCACCTGAATGCTCCTCTCTCTTCCACCTGTGCTTTTTGCTTAGATTTTCTTTAATGAAGGCTAGCTATAACAAATAGTGAAAACAATCTTAACTATAGCTAAAGGAAATAAAATGTCTTCATACCATAGTTTACAGACCTGCATTCTTTTTATGGATAAGTGACTGCTTGTCAACTTATGATAACCACATGAGATTCATAGAGTTTTCTTAGTCAAGTAACTCTGAGGTAGTTTTGCTAGTTTCTTCATATAAAACATATCCTACCAGTACCTGGAATTCATTGATAGTATCCCATCCAAGTGCTAACCAAGGCTGACCCTGTTTAGCATCCCAAGATTAGAAGGGTCTGCTACCTTAAGGATATTAAAGCATTCGTATTCTTTCTTCTAAGAATAATTAAAATTCACCATATTTATGCACCAGAAAGCATACTAAACTATGGTTAATACAAATGAGCTTTCAGTGTTCAGAGCCATGCTGGAGGGGAGAGAGTATTAAAGCTTAAGGCTCATTTCAGCTTGTCCTCAGATTATTAAACCATGTCTTTATGATATGTGGAAAACAGCTCACTATTTACATATTTGCAGATGTTAGTCCAAATATAATTGTAAATGATGACTTTGTATTCTTGTATCCAGTTAGGAAAACGTGTTTTTCTATTTTTCTTCCTTTCATAAGGCTTTTATCCTTATTTTTCTTTTATTGCCAGCCTCTTCTCTCTGTGGCAGGCAACTCGTGATTACTCACATTAAAATAAATTAAGAAAACTTTAAGATGTGACACAGCCTTCACTTTTTCAACATTTAAATTGCAATGAATTAATTCTTAGTTTGATGTAATGGTTTGAGTGTTGGATTATGACTCTGGGGGCCAGGGCTCAATTCCTCTCTCAGCCATAGAAAACCACAAGGTGAGCTTGGGTAAGTCATACTCTCCCAGCCTCAGAGGAAGGCAGAGGTAAACCCCCTCTAAACAAATCTTGCATAGAACATCCTATGACAGGCCCATCTTAGGGTTTCCATATGTTAGAAATTAGTTGAAGGCACAGAACTGCAGCAAAATGCTTTTCTTTACAACTATGCAGAAATGTTATATCACAGCATTTAAGGAAGAAGTTATTAAGGGGGCAGGAGAGTTCTCTGTAGAATGACACCATGCTGGGCAGGTGAGCAAATTGTAAGAACTAAAATGGAAATCTATCTATATCTATATCCATAATAAAAGCAAAAACCTGTATGTGTGTATGTGGCACGGGGGTCTGCTCACACAGACAGCCTCCACAAACAGGCTATAGTTTCCAGTGCTAAGGAGCCACCAAGTCACTCCCGTCCACTGACATTGCGGTTACAGCGATCGCCATGAACATGTATCCCAAACCCTGCCAGTGTCCATCCCAAACCTTGCCAGTGTCCTTCCCAAACACTGCGGCCTACCACACAAGGAATGCTTTCATTTGGGGACCATTTCATCCTAGATTTTGCTTTTTCCTCCACCACAGGCATGCATCCCAGGGTTCTCCATTGGTGTGGAATTTGCATGACCCCGCCTCCTGCCCTTCCCTTTCAAATCTGTCTGCATAACAAACAGCTGAACTGAGCAGTCACTAAACTTACTGGAGGAGTTTAGGGGATTGACTCCACATAGTGGAAGTTGTAGTTCACCCTGCATCAAATCAGAGCACTGTGACTCCTACTGGGGAATTTAGAAGACTTGTAGTTCACCTACACCCAGAACGCTGTGAACCCAAACAAGGATGGGTCTGGAACAAACTTGCCATGCATACCCGATATGACCAGATTTGAATACTGGTGGGTTTGGAGGGGAATTGGTCTGGACATTTGGGAGTAGTAGGTACTGGGATTTATAGTTCACCTGCAATGAATGAGCACTCTAAACCCCTCCAATGATGGACCAGGACCAAACTTGGCACACAGAGCCCCCATAACCAAAAGAACATATTGGAAAAGTTTGGGGGGGGGGGGGGGGAAATGGAGTTATAGTTCACCTGAATCCAGAGAAACAGTGACCTCCACCAACAATGGACCGGGACCAAACTTCGCACAGAGAAGCCTCATGACTAACTGGACATGCTGCAGGGGTTTGTGGGAATGGGCCTTGATTTTGGGAGTTGTAGTTCACATTCATCCAAAGAGCACTGAACCCAGCCAATGATGGATCTGGACCACACTTGGCACACAGACTCAACATAGCCTACTGTGGATACTGACAGATGTTTTGGGACAATCGCCCCTGGAATCTGGGAGTTGTAGCAGTTCACCCCCATCCAGAGAGCACTGCAGCCAGGAGATGACCAGCCAACAACATATCTGGACCACACTTGGTACACAGACCCAAAATGGCCCACTTTGAATACTGGCAGGGTTTGGGGAGGATTGACTCACTATTCTGGGAATTGTAGTTCACCCACTCCAAACTGAGAATACCTAACATTCAAAGACAAGTAATGCCTTTCTCAAATAACCCGGGCATTGCTGGGTCCCCAAGCTAGTGTATATATAAAACAGACAATAATTTCTTCTACATCAAGAGTGGGCAACTGTGGTCCAGGGTCATAATATACAATTTCCAAGTATGCCCTGTCTGTAATGCAGGATTTTTTTTAGATGTGCTAACAATACTGAATGGAGGAAATATGTATAGATCCTAGTTTCATATTTTTCCCTACAAAAAAAAAGGTTGAGTCACACAGAATCTTTAGAATATGTAATTGTTACTACAGTAGAGTCTCGCTTATCCAACATAAACGGACTGGCAGAATGTTGGATAAGCAAATATGTTGGATAATAAGGAGAGATTAAGGAAAAGCCTATTAAACATCAAATTAGGTTATGATTTTACAAATTAAACACCAAAACATCATGTTAAACAACAAATTTGACAGAAAAAGTAGTTCAATACGCAGTAATGCTATGTAGTAATTACTGTATTTACGAATTTCGCACCAAAATATCATGATGTATTGAAAACATTGACTACAAAAATGCGTTGGATAATCCAGAATGGATAAGCGAGTGTTGGACAAGTGAGACTCTACTGTATCTGCCTGTTAGGAAATTTGTGATCAGTTTTTAACAGTTATTCTCAGGAGGGATAGCAAGATACCTTTTATTGATAAAACTTTGTTGTTGTTTTGCTCTAACTCAACATGACTTGCCAAATAGTGCATTAATAATGTTGATGAAGTTTCTTTTGTAAATTAAACTCTCTACTTTGCTATAACTGCTTGTGTTTCTTTAGCAATTCTGTTAGCTTTTATTGCTGTTGTTTGATTCTACTTAGAATACTTCTGCTATGCTGCTGAAGTGGAAGTTTGTTAGCAAGAAATTGGGAGATTCAGTCAGTATATTTGTTAACATTTCTAGTTCTCCACATTTAGGTTAAAATTAATGAACATAATATTTACTAGGCTTTTCTTATATCTTGATAATTTGAGGAGGTTTTAGCTTTGAAAGGCTAGTTGTGCACAGCAACTAGCTTAGGATAAGAATCTCTGTGAACATCAAAAGATATACTGGAGGACAGGGCAAATTAGCAGCAGAGTAACAGTGAACTTCCAGATAGACATCAGGCTTACTCGTCCATGCAGAAGGTTTATTGCGTGGATCTTTCTTGTTGGATGGAGACAGTACACTTGGTGGAAATAAAGTCAGGTCCAGAAGAACCTTGCCCAACCTGATAGCCTGAAATCCTATAATTCCCTACCATTGTCCATGCTGCTGGGGACAACAGGAGTTGAAGTACAAAACATGTAAAGGGCTTTATTTTTGAGATTACTCAAAATTGGCCTATTGACTACAGATTCTCCCAGGAATCAAAGCTTACAGATTGTGTATTTCAATCCACTATGTATCTTGCAAGTGATTGTTTCTAGTTTCCAAGCTAGTTCCAGTGGAAACCTATATCCATAAATAGATTGGCTAATTAACAAAGTATTGTGCTACAGAAAATTGAAAGGAGTTGTATTTGCTTCGGTTTACATTTTTCAAAGACCGGTTCATAAACCATGTTAATATTGGAGCACATACTGTTTTAGGAAATCAGTAGTATTAATAAGTTGCTCCAGGGAAAAGATCTTATTCTATTCTTTTGCAGGTTGCTATATAGGAAATTACAATAAAATTTGTTGGGTTTTTTTTTGTTATTATAGAATTAAATTGTAATTATGTGGTTTATCCTGACTCAGTTCCAATAGTTTGTGCCCCGGGAATTTCCTGGATTTCTTCATTAAGAGTTTATTATTATGTCCAAACTGAGTAAGCTGCAGGTTTTGGTAAGCCATGGCTTCAAGGCAAAGTCTTGAACATGGTGGCAAACTTGGGCATGGATGAGAAAGACCATGAATTCACAGATTGTGTCATCTGAATTGAATCAGTTATTTTATGACTAGCTGCTAATGAAATGTTGTCATCAAATAATTTAATACAATTATTGTTGTAAAAGAATTAGAGAGAAGACTTATGCCTAGGTCTTCCTGTGCAATTCTTTGGTATGCTTCATTCATTTGAGATAACAAAAATAGGGTTCCAGATTATATACAAAAACTGTACTGCATGAAGGTTCTGTAATGGAGCCCTAGTGTGATACAATGCTTACTGCATACATATTCAGGATATTTAAAGAGACTGGAGCAGGCCTACACAACCTGCGACCCTCCTGGTGTTTTGGACTTCAAATTCCAGAATTTCTGATGATTGAACAAGCTGGCTAGGCCTTCTGAGAATTGCAGACCCAAGCACCTGGAGAGGTGCAGGTTGTGCAGGCCGAGACTAGGGTATGTATCCACTTAACTGTATATATGTCCCTTTAACATTAAACAGTAGACTTCATAATCCTGGGTTTAAAAACAGACACGAATTTGTTTTAAACCAGGATCTCTGGTTCAGATGTTATGCAAGCTGACAACTCTTTTCAAAGTGAAAAATGCAGCAGCTGCTTAGGAGGAAATTAGATTGTTGAATACAATTATACATTTGGGCATGTTAATATTTGTCCTCTTAATGCTAAGTAATGGGTCATAGTTACATGTAAACCTGGCATATATTGATTCATATAGCACGCATGTTTAAAAACTGTAAAGTTTGGAAATACTTCACTATACAAAATAGTTGAAGTAATTATTATTATTTGTAACGAGGACAGTTACACAGCTTATACCTGCATTTTCTTCACCATGGGCCCCCTTTAATATCTTTCATTGCTGCAGACTACCAAGACTTAACTTTAGATTGCAAACGCTAAAGTGTATCGAATACCTGTTTAAGGTTGCTCACAAAGGGTTACAGTAACAATAATAATGGTGATGTGCTGAATCATACCCTAATATTGCTTCTTAATTGTAGTTAATTAATAAGATGACTGATACTACATTTCACTTACAAGCCTTGTTATATTGGGCATAATAGTAGAAACTTTTATTCTCACTCTACACCAGTGGTTCTCAACCTGTGGGTCCCCAGATGTTATGGCCTTCAACTCCCAGAAATCCTAATAGCTGGTAAACCGTCTGGGATTTCTGGGAGTTGTATGCCAAAACACCTGGGGACCCACAGGTTGAGAACCACTTCAGTACACTTTTCAAAGGATTTCTATATTTATTTTCTTTGAAAATCAAGAGCCAAGAATTTTCAAAACCAAGAAAAAACTTTACCTGTTGATAACAAACACACTTCACAGTGTTGCAAAAGTTGATGTTATACACTGTCTATATTTTTATAAAGCTTGTCAAAAAGTCTTGAATTCACTTTAGAAAATTAAAATAAGAATTTTGACTGATTTATTTAAGGTGTGCTTTAGTGTTTCTGATACCTACTTAGCAACTAGAGCTTCTCTATATGTAGCAATGATACTTAGTCACCAATGGTATGTTTTCTTTAATCCATGCTTGATGTCCAGTAAGCTTCCCAAATCTTGCTTATGCCCAACACATTTCAACCAGTCCATATCTTGTGTTATAAACACAATTAAATGGTTGAATGCTTCTTCCACTGTAGTGTGTACAAATGAGGAGGTCTTCAAAATATGTCTATCTAACATAGCACAATAGAATTGCTTTGCTTGTTGTGTATGTACTTCCATCCTATTGTAGAACAAAATAGAGGGCTTTGCCATTTCCCCCCCTAATAACCTTTCCTTGATATTGGCTGACAAACCATCAACTTGCTTTGTAACTGTGTCATTTGGCAAATGTATTAAGAAAAGCTCCTTGGAAACATTCTTTTTGTAGTTGATAATATAAGTTGTTCAGCTATTGTATGGGTTTTTTTCTGTTTTTATCTACTAGTTGAGAAACTTCAAATGAGTCCTTCACTGCATTTTTATTATTGAAGGGTTTTTTTCCATTTATTTCTATTCTGAAGCTCCAGCTTCTCACTTTTAAAAAGATGCTATCTGTGGCATGTTCATGTTTAGCACCAATATGTCTTCTCAGTCTTGAGGGCTCCATGGCCTAATTGGACAATGCCTCACAACATAACACATACTGTGGTAGTTGCTTGTCCTCTGGACCAGCACACTTGAAGCCAATTGGACAGCTATACCTTGCTATAATTGTGACACTTTTTTAAATGACTGGAAAATGCTTAATTTTGCTTTGAACAAGATGCACTATTATCAATATCATCAGTATTTTTACATCAAATTCAGCCAGCTGTCCATCCACAGGCTCAACCAAAATGTATTGTTACAGAATTCATTTCAATAACATCAAAATTTCCTTTTCTCAGTAATATCCCAATGCTGTTATTTACAGACATCAAAGATGAAACGTGATCATTTTCAATAATCCACAGTTATCATTCCAAACGCCACCCGAACACTCACACTGAATGGTTCTTCCTGCAAACACAGTCTTTGTTTTACACATGCATTTCTTAGAGGATATTCTGAAAAGAGCTACAGAATTCTGGGAAGTAATACATGTTCTTGGTGGCACAACATGGGCAACCCTGGAGTTTAATGCAACTATGAAGAGCTTTCCTTGTAGTATGTATGGTACCATGAAATCTCACATACTTTCTCTCAGCCACTCAAAGTCATTCATTTACATGTTCTCACTATGTCTGGAAGTAGCAAGTGCTTTCTTTGTGCTGAAGAGTTTATTATCATTATTATTATTATTATTATTATTATCATCAATTTTTAAACATTTGATTCTTTAATTTTAAAAATTAGTATGATACAATTGTGTTATTACATTGACTTTTCCCAGTTCTATACTCCGCTGCCCACATCATAGCCTATTTGTTTTATCCATGATAGAACATCATCCAGAATCTTTGTACTTTTGATCACATTAGCCACATGTGGGTCCAATCCCGTTTCTCCACAAGTAGCTGAGTGCTAAGTACATTTTTTTTGCTGATAAATAACTTTTCATAATTTTAAACAGTCTGAGATATTTTTCATAAAACATTGCATAAATGATATCTCTGACTCCTGCTCTTGGTGAATATGACCGACTTGCTTGCTTGCTTGCTTGCTTTTCCATAGAAGCTTTTTCCATTTCTTTGAAGCATTCATGGATCTCTTGTGAGAACATTACAACTTCTCTGGAGTCTGTGGACCACAGGTTAAGAACTGCTGGTCTGATCCATCAGTTCTAATGGTGCCACAATGCTGTGAGATGGAGAGAAAATAACAAGTTATACCAAATTAGTAGAAGAGACTATAGTAAAGTGAAAAAATTAAACACTATTCCTCAGTAGTTGGTGCTTGATGTCAATTGCGCAAATTTCCCAGCCTCGGCCTTAGTAGCAACCCTTTAAAAAGTTCTGAAATTTATATTGGTGTAAAAGTTTATGTGACTTTAAGTTTGATATCTAACATAATTTTTCTATGGTTCTTTCTATAGATAGGCAACTTGTTTGAACATAATATCATAGATGGGAATTCTTGC
The DNA here is from genome assembly GCF_035594765.1 of Anolis carolinensis. Classification (NCBI taxonomy): domain Eukaryota; kingdom Metazoa; phylum Chordata; class Lepidosauria; order Squamata; family Anolidae; genus Anolis; species Anolis carolinensis. Next base: position 111,917,922 of record NC_085843.1, read on the forward strand.
TTATTTTTCTTGTTCTTTGGTTACCTGTTTAATTTCTCCCATTACATGAAATAGCTAAACTAATCAGAACCTAATTAAAAGCAAGCATTTTATCAATACAGATGAATAAGATAGTTATGTCTGAACCTGGACCTAGAGGGATTTCCCTTTGCCCATGATAGGAACCTTTACTTCTTGGTCTACTGACTAAGAGGCTGACGGGAGCCATGTATTAGCATGCCGCTCATTAAGAATCCAGTGTTCTGTACAGGTTTAGTTCATTGTTACATCTAAACCCAAGGACTGTGTTTAGTAAAGTACCATTCATTAAGTATTCAAATATTATAAAGGTGTTTAGATCTGGATTTTAAGATGCCTAGTTAAAAAAAAAATAAAGACTTCTCATACTTTCAGTTATTTTTTAAAAAAATAACCTTACTGTATACACTCATGTAATATGTGTTGACCTCATATATAAGTCATGGGCAGGTTTCGGGGGCAAAATTATGGATTTTGATATGATCCATGGATAAGTCAAGATACATTCTGTGGTGAGAGGAAATCACAATTGTTGCTGTCTAAGGCTTTCATGGCCGGGATCACAGGGCTGTTGTATGTTTTCCAGGCTGTATGGCCATGTTCCAGAAGTACTGGAACATGGCCATACAGCCTGGAAAACATACAACAACCCCACAATTGCTGCCTTTGGGGGCTAGCCATTCCTGGCTAATGCCGTTTTCCTGCTCAGGCTTTCAAAAAGACTGGAAGCAGTGCCATGGTGGAGAGTAATGGGGATTCAGTATGTCTTTAGGTTCTCCTGAGATGAACTAAACTCTTGCCTTTTGCCATTCTACACAGAGAAAGGGGTGGCTCCTTTTCTTGTTAAGGGTTAAGGTACAATACTTACATTGACCCTTGGAAAAGTTGTCCAAGGTTTTTGGGTTGTCATTTTGACTAAAATTTCTAAACCTGTATAGAATGTTTAAAAGTTCTGTTTTACAAATCTGTTTTATTCTGCACAAATCTTTTTTATTCATTTTAATGTGGTATTTTCTAAATGAGATTTTATAAAGGGCTATAATAACTTCACGTACAATGTGATGTCAATCTCTTACATTGCCATTTCAAAAATTGAATCAAGATATTATATTCTAGGTATTCAGCCAAACAGAATCCAATTTGGCAGCGTGCAAGTGCAACCTGCTGAAGCACTGGAAGAACATGGTATGTTGATTCAGTTGTATATTATATTCCTAGAAGATCAAATGATTTATCTTTAACTTAGATAAAACTAGAATTAAACAGTATATATACTGTTTTGTAATACCTTAAATATTTATGCAATTTTTGTATAATGTTTATATAGTTGAAAATTTGCACCGTCAGTAATTAATAAGTCAAATAAATGATCTAGCCTGCAAGTTGCTTCACATGCCCAGAATTGCTTGACTACTGTATGCTAGTTGTTTGTGAACAGAATACAAATTAATTCAGCCTTTGTTTTATCTTAGCTGTTGAATGAACTTTCACTGTGCATAATGGATTGATAAGTCCTGACAATCCATCTGGCGTATTTCCTGTTCCAATACCATATTTTTGTCTATTGGTTAAATATCATGAGAATTACTGTTGCCACTAGCTTAAGTGTTGTAATGGTCTACTTTCACAGCTTATGTTCAGTTTTTGTTAAGCTTCATATGCGCAAAAAAAGCACACAAAAAGCCCCTCACACAAGCAGATATTTAAATTGCAATATTAAATCATCATGATTAAACCTGATTTAAAATATATGACAAAATTAACACATGCATGCTGTGTAAGGTTGTTTAATCCACAACATTGCAGTATTTTGGTGTTTTATTTAGATTTTATATTAGTGTGTTACTTTTCAGTAAGGCTTCATATTAAACATTTTGAAGTTCTACCGAGTTTTAACAGATCAGTTAAGGAACAAGAAAAGAGGAGATGCTTAAATCAAAAACAGTTAAGTTTTTCCTCCTCTTCATAGCTGCCTGAATCCAGAAGCCTGTGTGCACTTTGAATATTGAAATCTTCTGTGTGTGGAAGTATTGCTTCCAGCCTGCTCATAAACAAAGAGAAGGTAAAGAACACAGAAGCCTATCTAGTCCAGCATCCTGTAATCCTCAGTGAGTAACCAGCTGTTTGCGGGAAGGCCATAAATATGACAGGGCACTAGCCTTCTGATGTTGCAAACTGCTGCTTATACTGGGCATCATATATAAATCATGGTTAGTAGTACCTGGCAGCTTTATTTTATGTTAATTTGTGTACAGGTTGATTATCCATGATCTAAAATGCTTAAGATCAGAAATATTTTAGATTTTGGATTTTTTTTTTCGATTTTGGAGTACCTATATTTGCATATACATATGTAAAGACAATTCTTGGAGATGGAACCCAAGCCTCAGTACAAGATTCATTTATGTTTCATATATACCTTATACACATAGTCTGAAGGTAATTTATGCAATATTTATAATGATTTTGTACATGAAGTAAAGTTTTTGTACAGTCAAATATCAGGAAGCAAAGATGTCACTTCCTCAGCCATCCATGTGGACAATTTTGGATTTTAGAGTATTTTGGATTTTTGAATTCCAGATAAGGATTGCTCAACCTGTAATAGACTTTTAACAGTCTGATTTGAGGGGTTTTGTTGTATCTTATGGAAACAACAGTAAGAACAAAAAGATAATACTGAAATTAGACTTTATTTAAGATAAAATTATATTAAAGTGAAATCTATTATTATTGTTATTACTACTACTACTAATACTCATATTCAACTCTTATCTCTTAATTGAGATACAAAGCATCTATAACAAAAGCTGAAGTCTTGGTGAATTTAATCCTGAAAATGTTCCATATCAGATGTGCTTTTTTTTTTTACATGCGCCAGTAATCAGTACTGGGCAGATTTCTGAACTTCAAGTGGCAGCCAGTGACTGCTCAGCTCCTCTTACACTCATGGTATCTCTGGGCCAGCCTACCTGCTTTCTGTCCAGAAATTTTCTCTCAGACTTAAGATGGATCACAATACTAGATGTCAGCTTTACATTTATTCCCTTGCCAGTTTCAGTCTCAAATATTTACCATGTGAATTGGGAAGTGTAAAAATGTTATAGTCTTTTATTTCCATAAAATAAGAAAATTCCTGACTCCATTACTGGGTAAAGGGTTCAAACATGTAAACATTTTTGGAAAATGGTAGATAATAGAATATGAAGTAGGTTGTCTTTTGCTAGAAGAGAATGAAGGAGAAAATGAAATCTATTCACCAATAAACTCTTAGCCGTTGTGAGTTTTATTGCTAGATTTCATTGTGCCTTAAAGACATCACATTTTACACATAGACAGCAGTTGGAGAACAATTTAAAGGGACTGTAAATTGGTAACCACTATGAAAAAATAACTTTGTATATCCTTTAAGTAACTGAAGTAGAACAAATCCCTGTGTTGAAATTGAGAGACAAAAACTTAAAATGTTGTGTAGCCTTTGGTAATTGGTAAAACAGAATTGAAAGAAGGACTTTTTAATTTGCTATGGAAAACTTAGTCTCTCTCTCTCCCCCCCCCCCCCCCAATTTTGTGGGTGTTAACATCTATTTGGTAGACCAAATGGGTAGTTGAGGAATACGTCAGAATTGATTTGTACATCTTTGGTGATCTGCATAGATTGCAAGAAATTCTGGTTCCATATTGTTTAACATTAGCAGCTTATTATTACAGCTTATTAAAAACAATTCATTTGCCGATATTGAGATAACTTCAGGAAAAGATGGGAATAGATATTTGAAGGCATTTTGAGCTCAGTTCTGATAAAGAAAACTAATTTCTGGGCTAAGCCTTGATTTTGTAGTTGACTTTATATTATATACTGTGGAGTTCTATTTAAGAAAATAGTGTTTCCCCTAAGCCTGAAGACTGTGTATTGCTAAATAAATTTTATAATAACACCAAGAAATTTTGTTATGATTCATGCCACACAAGGAAAATAATATGCTTGTGAGATAAAATTCCACCAATTGTGAAATCTTGGGAATTTGATCTCTTTTTTTCCCAATTAGCTTCATTTCATATAGCAAAAGCATGAATCCATTGACAGTTTGGCCAATATCCACATAAATGTGAGGGGTGATGAGCTTAAGTTGTCAAGGATTTGTGGTATTCATTCAGTAAGTGTCCTGTGCTTTTCCAGTAGCCCTTTGTTTCTGCTGTTTTGCTGCTGTTCTGTTACCCTGCAAAATCTCATATTCCACTGGCTGTTACAAAATTTGAAATAGTTGCACATGTAACATTAAAAAGATGTACTGATTGTCAAAAATCAAATCTTAAATTAAATTAAACTGAACAAATCCAAACAGTGGAGCACCAGTAACTTAGATTTTTTGGCTTTTCTCCAGTTCATTTTTATACTTAAAAGTTTCTAATTTTCAAAATGCTTTAAGATAGTTTTGAAACCATGGCATGAAAAATTAGTGGGCTTTTTAATGCTAAAGATAAAGAATTTTGTAAATAGACACAGTTAGGATCAGACAATAGAAATAGGTTAAGACATTAACTGCTTCCGTTTCAGCAATGGAAGTTTTCAGCTGGAGAGCAGAAAGCCAATGGGTGGCCTCGGGGTGCTGTGGGTACGAGTGTTGCTGAATAATCACAGGTTGACAACGACATGACAGAGTAGAAGATCAGCCTTACATCTTATACCAGTGAAACCAGATCACAGGAAACAATTGAAAGGTAAAATATTTGAAACAGATGTCTCCATTACAAATAGGGATACTGAAGAGATATGCCCAAACATGTACATTGCATCATTTACTTGTATTTTTCCCAGTTAGCTTAATTGGGGGATATTGCGAAAAACTTTGGCAATCAGATTAATCATGGTAGTAAAAGGAAGGTCTGTGACACATTTAATGGAAGCAAATGTAGTTCTCACAAAGCATACATTTAGCAGGAAGATGTACTCAGTTACAGTTCTCCTATCAAGATATATTTGCAATTATATTAATACTTTCAGCATATACCTAAGATGCCTCAAATGTACATTTAAAATGTGATGTGGGAAGTGATACTGAGCAACATGGAGGTGTATTGTGGCAGGTATTTATTGGCCTTAGGGGGATCCCCATTAAGCACCTCATATCAATGCAGTCAGAGCCATATCAATACAGTACAAGCAATATTTATATTGTTCATATTGCTATTGTTTCTGAATCTGCACTCTGCCTACCATCTCACTCATAATAATTAGAAAAGAAGGGAAGATTTTTCATCTCTTAACTGACTGCAGATGCAAAAAATTATATCTTGGTGAATATGCTCTGTGTAGTATGCTGTACATTTTTTGACATTAACAGGCTTAGGATCTGCTAAATTTGATCTAGTGTTCATTTTGTTATGAAATCATAATATGTAGTATATTCTGTATGTATATTTGTATATAGTATTTAGAAAAATGTAAAGTTTGTTTGTAACAATAGTATCAAAAACACATTCTTTACCCATATATTACTTGGCCCACTCTCCTCCTGTCAGAAAAGAGCAGCATATTTATTTATTTACCACATTTATATCCCGCCCTTCTCACCCCGCAGGGAACTCAGAGCTGCCTTACAGCAAGTCACAAATTTGATGCCATAGACATAGACAATAAAATCACAAATACATTAAAACAAGTCAAAAACATCTCAACATTAAAACCAAAAAAACTCAACAGTAAAACCAAAAAAAAAAACAAAACACTAATAAAACCACATATTTATTTTATTTATTTATTTCCAATATTTCTACCCCGCCCTTCTCCCCGAGGGGACTCAGGGCGGCTTACACAACTGGCAGGATCACTACCAGTATATCATAATACAATAAAATAACAAAACAGTTAAAATAGTTAAATAACATAGTAAAATGCAATATATAAAAGATTTAACACAGTGCAACGCTGAATATATATGCCAGTCATCCAAAGTCGTGATCCGTAGCTGTTTCAATTGTCATTGCACTATTCCATATTTCCTTTAATTGCACTGCAGGTTATTGTCTAAAAGCTTGGTCCCAAAGCCACATTTTTACTTCTTTTCTGAAGGTCAGGAGGGAGGGAGCAGATTTAATTTTGCTAGGGAGGGAGTTCCACACACGAGGGGCCACCACTGAGAAGGTTCTGTCTCTCATCCCCACCAGCAATGGAGGTGAGATCAAGAGCAGGACCTCCCCAGGTAAGCTGGGCCGGACCCATTTAGGGTTTTATAGGCTAAAGCCAGCACTATAAATTGTGCTCAGTAGCTGACTGGCAGCAACGGGGGGTTGTATTCTCCCTGTACGCTGCCCCGGTGAGGAATGTGGCTGCTGCCCATTGGACCACTTGAACGTTCCGAACAGTCTTCAAAGGCAGCCCCACGTAGAGTGCATTGCAGTAGTCTATTTGAGATATAACAAGAGCGTAGACCACCATGGCCAAGTCTGGCTTCTCAAGGTATGCACACAATGTTTAATTGTGCAAAAGCTCCCCTTGCCACGGCGAGACCTGGGGTTCCAGGTTCAGTGATGAATCCAGGAGAACTCCCAAGCTGCAAACCTGTGTCTGCAGGGAGAGTGTAACCGCATCCAGCACAGGCCGTAACCCTATAGCCTGTTCAGCCTTCCAACTGACCAGGAGTACCTCTGTCTTGTCTGAATTCAGTTTCAATTTATTCGCCCTCATCCAGATCATCACATGCACCTGTTCAGGATGTGAACAGCCTCCTAAGCATTAGGTGGAAAGTAGTGATAGAGTTATACTCTATATGTAAAAGAGCAAGTACCAGTACCATAAAATGCTTCCAATCATTGCTTTAGCAGATTGCAGGGGGGAAATGCACAATGGTAAGATTATCTGCCAAGAAGATATTCTTGCAATTCCTTATTGTTCCAAGATTGCACATAAATAATGCACCTGTTAACAATTTTCAGTATTACAGTAGGGCTGGTGGTGTCCTGTAGGTACATTGAAGTCTTGATTGTTTAGGATTATAGCCAGCACCTTAAATTGTTTCTAAAGAGCAATAGAAAACAAATTCAGTATTGAATCTTTATTATAAAATACTCTATGCCATCTTCATCAGAAAACATGGATGAAAAACACGTATAGCCACAGATGCAATAAAGTTCTCTGGCTACAAAAGGCCCAAGCCCTCAGCCCCATGGCTGAATACAATGCACAGGTTTTGCTGCCTGTTGCTGTTATGGTTTTGTTTGGACTAGGTGAAATAAAAGTTAGAGAGAAGTGGGTAATACAAAAGTATGATAGCAACAAACAATTCTATGTCAACTAATTATCTTGCCTGTTTATTCATATAACTTAAACAATATTCTTAAGGAAATTTAACTACACATGCATTTATTTATTTAGCACTATTAATCCTATGGTTGGCCTAGTAGAAGACAACTGGCGAGGATCTGTTTTTAATCAACGGCACAAAATTGTGATCACCCCAATGTCACCGAATGGCCACAGCTTGTAAGAGGTAAATGCCAAGATAATTGTTGATTTTTTAAAAGTATCTCAGTGAACATAATGTTTGGGAACGCGTTTTTTTTGGGGGGGGGGGTTGCTTTGTAATTGCTTGAGTTGGCGGTCTTTAGGAGGACATTGTCAAGAGAAATAAATTGGATTGACCACTCTTTCTGTATTCTTTGCATGTAATTTAATATTCTTTAAAATGAGACAGCCCCAGAATTATTCCTTCAGAGAGACTGCTTCTAGTCCAGTAAATGGCAGAACCCATAATGATTATGTTTTAACTTCATGCTACCTTACTGGAAACAGGCTCATGGCTTGCAGAAGAAATTGTTGTGTTCAAGACACTTGGTAATGTTGCTTAGTACAACAGATTTGCATTCTTTTGCTTTTTCTCTCATGAAGAATTGCAGTGGAAGCTTGCAGAATAGAGAAACTGCTCTAAGGGTTGTTGGAAGTGAGCCACCATCTGAAATTGCTAGTTCATGCTGCAGTTTTCAGATTTGTGTGTGTGCAGTGACCACACTTTCTGCAGTGGAATTGAGGAATAAAAACAAAACATGTGCAGTGAAATAATATCAAATTAATATAAACCTTTGTGAAATGGGTTTTATACAACATATTGATCACTTTATAGTTCTGCAGCATTTCTGTAAACATTAATTTTGAAATCATATCTTACATTGAAAAACTTATGTTTAAACAACAGATGCATTCTAGATTCTTTTGAATAAAGTTTTAACACAGAATTTCCAGTCTTTCAGCAATTTTATTTTTAAAAGCTGTTCTGTACGTCAGAGTTCTGGAACTATACGAACATAGTTTGTTGCTTCCTAATGACACTCATAAGTATCATTTCTAACAGGGCTTTAGTATTTAGTATTATACATCTGAGCTACTACTTTGGAATGGCCCTGAGTCCCCTATGGGTGAGAAGGGCGGGATATAAGTATTGTAATAAATAAATAAATAAATATAAAGAAGTGGCAAAATTCTGAGTCATCTGAAAACTTGACATGCAAATATAAAATACTGTAAAACAAAAAAAAATCCAATATCTGTAACAGGGAATACCTTTGTTAGAGCAGCCTAAGCCTCCCTTTCAGAGCTGCAAAGTCTGGGAATAGTCAGGCAGAATGGCTTCTCCTGCTTTCCCACTAAATGTCTCTGATAATATTGAGTTTGACAAACATGCTTTCTTCAAAGATCTTAAAACCTGGGTAGGTTCACAGCCTGGACTCAGGCCTAGAGTTTTATAGGTGAAAATACAATACTTTAAAGATGAAGCTGCTGTAACAAAAGAGCTATATTCTCCCTATAACCAGCCTCTATTATTAATCTGGCTTCGAGTTTTTGTATTAGCAAAAGTTTCTAAATGCTCTTCTCAGGCAGCTCCACATAAAGAATGTTACAGTAATTCAAACAAAATCTAACAAAGGCATGTGTTGCCAGGAATAGTTAGTACAACATTTTAATTGAGCGAGTATGCTCCTAGCTATTGCCAAACCTGAACATAGAGGCTCAAGATTTGATTCCTAAAGGAACACCCAATCTGTGAACCCTTGTCCACTCCATTCAGTTTATCCAGATTGACTAATTCAGTTTTAATAGAATTAGTAATACCACTACAGTCATGTAAAGAAACTACATTGAGAGCTGTTACCATTACAAGGTGTATTATATTGGAGGGAATTTTCAGTTTATTACAGTTTATTATAGTCACATTGAGTAGACTAGATAGTGACAATGTGAACTTTCAGTCATATTGTAGATGCCCAGATTGATACATGAGATTGTCACTATACCAGCACCAGTGGCCGAAGAGGTTCTCTTGCAAATCCCACAACAACAAACCAGGGATGAGCTTGCAGCATTGCCTAGTTTGGAGGAAGTCAGCAAAACCATCAGCCAACTAAAAAATAACAAAGCCAGTGGACGTGATGGAATCTCTGCTGAAATCTTTAAAGAGGGTGGACCTGAGCTGATGCAACAATTCCACCAGCTCATTGAAAAAGTGTGGGCAACTGAGAAAATTCCAGCAGCCTTCAAGTACACCACCATTATCACCCTTTTCAAAAAAGGGGAAAGAGCAGTCTATGGAAACTATCGCGGTATCTCCCTTCTAACCTCTGCTGGGAAATCCTCGCAAGAATCCTTGTAAACCACCTCCTTCCTATTTCAGAAGACTTCATGCTGGAATCCCAGAATGGCTCCAAGGGAACATTGGATATGATCTTCACTACATGACAGCTCCAAGACAAATTTAGGAAACAAAATCAACCTCTGCACATGGCATTCACTGACCTTGCAAAGGCATTCGACACAGTGAATCGCAGTGTTGTCTGGACCATCCTCCTAAAAATTGAATGCCTGAAAAATTTGTGAACATCCTGCAGCTCCTCCATTATGTCATGATGGCAACAAGGACAGCAATGACTCCCAAAGTGACCCATTTAAGGTGGTGTCGTGTGTCAAACAGGAATTATTTTCCATCTCTATCGCTATGATACTTCACCTTTTTGATGGGAAGCTGCCTACCATAGTGGAAATCATCTATTGGACAGGTGGCAAGCTATTTAACTTGAGCAGATTGAAAGCCATAACTATAGTTACAACATCTGTTATCAAACACCAATATGTTGATGTTCAATCAGAAGAACTACAAGCCACCTTTGCAGAAGCATACTAAAAGCTTGGCCTCCCACTGAACATTAAGAAAACCAAAGTACTCTTTCAGCAGGCACCAGCCAATCCCCCTGCAATGCCAGAAATAGGGCTTAATGGTGTGCCATTCAAAAATGTTGACAATTTAAATTACCTTGTGTGATGACTCATGGGCCTTGTAGTCCTGCTCAGGACATTGTAATTCCTGATGAAGATGAAAACTTGGGTTTTTTACCTTCCCAGTCTGAACTGGATTCCTCTCAGCCAGATCTTTCCCAGGCAGATCTGGGAACCTTGCACCTGCAAGAAAGTTGTCTCCCAGAAGTATGTCAAACAAGCCCAGAGCCTACTTCTCCCGTATTCTTGCGCCGGGAGTTTTGTAAACAACAGAGAAGTTTAGATTCAGCTTCGCGCAGGAGTGCGAGGATTGCAGCTAAGAATGTGGCCAATTAAGACTGCTTCTCGTGAGAATCTTTGGGGAGTCTCACATCTGGTCTCAGAGTTAGCTTTCGGTTCTGATTCCCAGAGAACTGCTTCGGCGGGAAGCTAGACTCTATTTAGGTGTTTTACCCGCGTAGTAACTTCGCGGAGTCAATTCGTCAGCCTACGGAGCGAGTTGTGTCTGGACAGCGCGCTCCGGTTCAAGCCTCGCTCCTGCTCAAGCCTTGCCTTGCTATCCAGCCTTCGCCTTGCTTCCCAGCCTTTGTTTATCTACGGACTTTGCCTTGTTTCCCAGGATCAATCCTTGCCTTGTTCCACGGATATATCAAGTTATTCCACGGACCTTGTTCTTGTTCTTAGTTACCTTGTTCCACGTTCAAGCCTTGTTTCAAGTATCAAGTTATTTCCTAGCCTCGCTCAAGTTTCATGGACTAAAGGACCTTGTCATCTCCCCTCACTTTGCTTGGCAAAGTGAGTGTTTCGGTTATTGGATTACAACTTTGGACCTTAATATTTCTTATTGGACATTGCTTTTTTGGACTAATTCTGACCTTTCCTGAAAGGTCTAATTCTGGACTATTTTCTACACTTGTTTTTATTAACTTTATATATTCCTACAATAAAGATATTAGATAGATTCTGGCCTCTGTGTATGGTTATTGGTGCTCTGCAGCCTGGGTCGTGACAGTTTGACTCCGCCACCCTAAGCACCAATTAACCTCGGTCAGAATGTCTACCGGAACCGTACCTGGGCCGAGCGGCCAGCCGATTACCTACACCATCGACAAGGAAGAGGTGGACCGAATCCGTGATAAGCTCAATGCACAGGATGGAGAAATAAGGGGTTTGAAGGAACGCGGAGTTCGTCTTCCGGCCATGGCGTTGCCAACCAAGTTTACTGGAGAAGCTTCTAAGGTTCATGTCTTCCGTCGCCAATGTCAAGCTTATCTGGAGGCCCGTGCTGCCGAGTTTCCCCAAGAAGACATCAAAGTGGCATGGGTTTACAGTCTTCTAGACGGGCCAGCGGCCAGCTGGGCGACGGCACTGTTCGACCAAGCCTCTCCACACCTAAGATCAGCGCAACACTTCTTGGACCACCTCAAGGAGACTTGGGGAATCGAGGACAATTTGGAGGCAGCCGGTCACAAACTCCGTCGCCTTTTCCAAGGAGACAGACCTATGTCTCAGTATATAGCCGAGTTCCGAGTGCTGGCCCACAACACCGGCTGGAACGATGTAGCCCTCAGGGGACAATTCCGGGAGGGTCTCAACATTGAAATGCTGGAAGAAATCTCCAAGGTGGATCCTCCCCAGACCCTCGAGGCACTCATTGATCAATGTTTACGGGCTGAAGTCATGATTGCCAACAGGAAACAGTGGGTTCGAGGCCAGGGCAGTAGAGCCGGGGCAAAACCCCCCGCTCCCGCCAGCGTTCAGCCACGTCCGGTGTGGAGACCCCCACCGCCAACCCCATACCCCAGAGGAGGCGAGGAGGTGCCGATGCAGTTGGGCAATGTGCGTCCCAGACTAGATGCCGCCGAGAAGGCCCGTCGTCAACGCTTAAACCTCTGCTGGTACTGCGGGAACGGGGGCCACTTCGCCAGAGAGTGCCCAGCCAAAGGGAAGCCTGCCGCCCGTCTTGCGGCGGCGTCCTCCACGGAGACGAAGGCGTCTGAGCCGACTGGCACACAGCCGGCGGGGGAAGCCAACGACCGGGTGTAGAGGGGCTCGCCAACCCGGTCAAAAAATCCATCCAAGAGCCGCCAACCGGGGTCCTGTTCCTTCTCGTGGTCACATTATGGTCAGCAAAAAGGGGACCCGTCATGATCCACGCCATGATAGACTCTGGAGCTACCAACAATTTCATCGATAGAGAGTATGCCGACTCTCTGGGATTACAATATCATGATTTCAAGAATGCCCGTGTGGTGCAAGCCATAGACGGCCGTCCCCTCAAGACGGGCCCCGTAAGTCAGTGGTCGGAACCCACCAGGATGTGGATAAGGGAACATATGGAAGAGATTTCCTTCTTTGTTACCGAGGTTCCCCATTTCCCTGTGATTTTGGGAATTCCATGGCTGACTCTCCACGACCCTAACATCTCCTGGTCCAACAGAGAACTGCAGTTTGCTTCACCGTACTGCCAAAACCATTGCCTCGTAGCCAAGGTATGCCATGCCACAGGCACCGAGCCCATCATCACCTTGCCAAAGAAGTACTCCGAGTATTGGGATGTATTCAATGAGAAAGAAGCCGAAAAATTACCCCCACATAGACCTTATGACTGTGCCATTGACTTGGTGGAGGGGGCCCCGATCCCGCGAGGGCATCTCTACTCCCTGACTGAACCAGAGCAAGAAGCTCTCAGGGAATTCCTAGAGACAAACCTTCGCAAGGGATTCATCAGACCCTCTCAATCCCCAGACGCCTCCCCAGTGATGTTTGTGAAGAAGAAGTCAGGGGAACTACGCTTGGTGGTGGACTACAGAGCATTGAACAATATCACCAAGCGGAACAGCTATCCCCTGCCTTTAATCTCGGATCTACTGGATCGGCTTCGAGGAGCCAAGGTTTACACCAAGCTGGATCTTCGGGGGGCTTACAACTTAGTTCGCATCAGGGAAGGGGACGAGTGGAAGACCGCCTTCCAGACCAAATTCGGATTATTTGAGTCCCGAGTTATGAATTTCGGTTTATGCGGAGCCCCCGCAACGTTCCAGCATTTTGTCAATGACATTTTTCAGGACTATCTAGACAGGTTCTTGATAATCTACCTGGACGATTTTTTGGTGTTTTCCAGATCACAATCAGAACATGAGAACCACGTCAAAATGGTGTTACAACGATTGCGGGATCATGGACTTTATGCCAAGCTGGAAAAATGCGCTTTTGATCTACAAGAGGTAGATTTCCTTGGTTACCGCATCTCGCCTCTAGGGCTTTCCATGGATCCAGCCAAAGTTTCAGCAGTATTGGAATGGCGGGCGCCAACTAACAAGAAAGAGGTGCAGCGTTTCTTGGGGTTCGCGAACTACTACCGCAAGTTCATTCCAGATTTTGCCCGCTGGTCCGACCCCATCACTAGCTGCATCCGTGGAAAGCAGCCTTTCCGCTGGACTGATCAAGCAGAGAAAGGGTTCCAGCAACTAAAGAAACTATTCACCTCCCAGCCAATTCTACAGCACCCAAATCCTGGAACCCCTTTTGTGGTGCAAGCGGACGCCTCTGATGTGGCAATTGGGGCTGTACTCTTACAACCGGTGGGAGATCACCTCCACCCCTGTGCCTTTTATTCTCGTCAACTAACCACACCAGAGAGGAATTACACCATTTGGGAAAAAGAACTACTGGCCATAAAGGCAGCCTTTGAAACTTGGAGACATTGGCTAGAAGGGGCCAAATTTCCCATTGAAGTCCACACTGATCATCGTAATCTAGAACATCTAAGAACTGCCCGCAAACTAAATCAGAGGCAGCAACGTTGGGCTTTATTCTTTGAACGTTTCAACTTCCAGATCCATTATGTGACCCCAGCCCAAACCAAGCAAGCAGACGCCCTGTCACGTAAACCGGAATACGCTGCAGGACGCAAGGAGACCTTTGAATCCCAACTGCTACAACCTGAGAACTTTGCCACGCTCACGGTGGGGAACACCAAATCCATTCCCATTGGTTCAACTTCCCCTACTCCAGGACCCATCGGTGCTCAAGAAATCAGGGCTAGTCAGCAAGCAGATGCCTGGGCGCAGGACCAACTTCGCCAAGGTCTGCATTTTCCCTTTTCGCTTAAAGATGGGCTGCTCTGCTATAGAAATCATGTCTATATCCCACCCGGACCGGGCAGGGAAAAGGCGCTTCGTCTGTGTCATGACTGCAAACCAGCAGGACACTTCGGACTATTTAAAACTATGCATCTGATCCTAAGGGATTTTTGGTGGCCCAAGATCCGCAAGGATGTGGAAAAATATGTCAACACCTGCCCAGTATGCCAGCGCTCCAAGATACGAAGGGAGAAGCCCTCAGGGCTTTTACACCCCCTTCCTACCCCATCTCGCCCATGGGAAATAATTTCCGCGGATTTCATCACTGACCTACCACCTTCCTGTGGGTTCACCACGATCTTAGTGGTGGTGGACCTATTCACCAAGTTAGCCCATTTCATTCCCTGCGAAGGCCTCCCCACGGCCAAGGAAACTGCGGATTTATTTCTTCAACATGTCTTCAGACTACATGGATTGCCCAAGAGTTTAGTCACAGACCGTGGATCTCAATTCACCTCTCGTTTTTGGAAGGCACTACAAAAACTATTGGGCATAGACTCTCGCTTATCTTCAGCTCATCATCCCCAAACAGATGGGCAAACGGAGCGCACCAATGCCACTTTGGAGCAGTATCTTCGCTGTTATGTAAACTATCAACAGGACAATTGGGCTTCTCTGTTACCACTGTCTGAGTTTGCCTACAACAATGGAGTTCAAGCTTCTACAAAAGAAACGCCGTTCTTTGCAAACTACGGCTTCCATCCACGTTTCTTTCCCCCTGTCATTGAAACTTCAGAGGTTCCCGCAGCAGAGGATTGGCTGCAGGAACTCACAGCGGTGCAACAACTTTTGCTCCAGCAACTGGACCAAGCCAAGGAGGACTATAAACGCCACGCTGACAAACATCGCCAGCCGGGTCCCGAAATCAAGGTAGGAGATCGGGTTTTCCTGTCCACTCGCTTTCTGCCCTCCCACCGCCCTTGCCGGAAGTTAGATGCCCGTTTCATTGGCCCCTATCCAGTGGTGGCGCAATTAAACCCCGTGACTTTCAAACTCCAACTTCCGCGTTCAATGCGCATTCACCCAGTGTTTCACCGTTCCCTGCTCCTTCCGGCGGATGGTGTGCGTCCTGATACAGACCAACCGGCCCCCCCTCCTGTTTTGATGAATGGGGAGGAGGAGTTCGAGGTTGAGGACATTTTGGATTCTCGCTTTCACCGCCGCCGCCTACAATATCTCATTGACTGGGTGGGTTTTGGCCCTGAAGAACGCTCTTGGGAAGACGCCTCCACAGTCCATGCTCCTGATCTAACCCGTCGCTTTCATCAGACCTATCCCGCCAAGCCGCGACCTCGCGCCTCGGGGAGAGGGCCCCAGTTTGGGAGGGGCCTTGAGGAGGGGGATAGTGTGATGACTCATGGGCCTTGTAGTCCTGCTCAGGACATTGTAATTCCTGATGAAGATGAAAACTTGGGTTTTTTACCTTCCCAGTCTGAACTGGATTCCTCTCAGCCAGATCTTTCCCAGGCAGATCTGGGAACCTTGCACCTGCAAGAAAGTTGTCTCCCAGAAGTATGTCAAACAAGCCCAGAGCCTACTTCTCCCGTATTCTTGCGCCGGGAGTTTTGTAAACAACAGAGAAGTTTAGATTCAGCTTCGCGCAGGAGTGCGAGGATTGCAGCTAAGAATGTGGCCAATTAAGACTGCTTCTCGTGAGAATCTTTGGGGAGTCTCACATCTGGTCTCAGAGTTAGCTTTCGGTTCTGATTCCCAGAGAACTGCTTCGGCGGGAAGCTAGACTCTATTTAGGTGTTTTACCCGCGTAGTAACTTCGCGGAGTCAATTCGTCAGCCTACGGAGCGAGTTGTGTCTGGACAGCGCGCTCCGGTTCAAGCCTCGCTCCTGCTCAAGCCTTGCCTTGCTATCCAGCCTTCGCCTTGCTTCCCAGCCTTTGTTTATCTACGGACTTTGCCTTGTTTCCCAGGATCAATCCTTGCCTTGTTCCACGGATTTATCAAGTTATTCCACGGACCTTGTTCTTGTTCTTAGTTACCTTGTTCCACGTTCAAGCCTTGTTTCAAGTATCAAGTTATTTCCTAGCCTCGCTCAAGTTTCATGGACTAAAGGACCTTGTCATCTCCCCTCACTTTGCTTGGCAAAGTGAGTGTTTCGGTTATTGGATTACAACTTTGGACCTTAATATTTCTTATTGGACATTGCTTTTTTGGACTAATTCTGACCTTTCCTGAAAGGTCTAATTCTGGACTATTTTCTACACTTGTTTTTATTAACTTTATATATTCCTACAATAAAGATATTAGATAGATTCTGGCCTCTGTGTATGGTTATTGGTGCTCTGCAGCCTGGGTCGTGACACCTTGACAGCTACCTCCCCACAAAAGTCAGCATCTGCACTGAAATACAACACTGTCTGAGCTCTGCGAGTGCAGCATAAAGAGGGCCCTTCCAGACAAGTCTAATATCCCATGATCTGATCCCAGGTTTTCTGCTTGTCCCAGATTATCTGGTAGTGCGGACCTATATAATCCAGTTTAATCCAAAAAACCTGGGATCAGATCCTGGGATATAGGGCCTGTCTGGAAGGCCCCAGAGAGTGAGGATTTGGACATTCGTAGAGATATCCAGATACTTGTCTATAAAGCTATTGTCCTCCTAACCCTGTTAAAGGCCTTGGAAACGTGGGCCATCTACTGATGTCACACTCAACCTCTGGAACGATTCCATCAACATTCCCTCCAAAAAATCCTGCAGACAAACAAATGTCAGCATTCTGGAAGAAACAAAGACCACCAGCATTGAAGTGATGATCCTCTGCCATCAACTTCATGAGCTGGCCACGTTGTCTGAATCACTGTCTACCAAAGCAGTTACTATATTTTCAACTCAAGAATGGAAAATGGAATGTTGGTGGGCAGGAAAAGAGATTTAACGATGGGCTTAAAGCTAACCATAAAAACTGTGGCATAGACACCAAGAGATGGGAAGCCATGGCCCTCGAGTGTTCTAACTGGAGGCCAGCTGTTACCAATAATGCTATAGAATTCGAAGAGGCACAAATGGAGGGCGAAAGGGAGAAACATGTCAAGATGAAGGCACATCAAGCCAACCCTGGTTGGAAACACCTTTCATCTGGAAATGAAATGACCTCACTGCAAAAGAACTTGCAGATCAAGAATAGATATTTACAGTCACCTATAGGCCCACTGCCAAGACCCTACACTCAGCCACAAGTGATAGCCTATGATGATGACACCAGCATCTACTTCATGGTAGTTGCCATCAATTTATCACACATTTCTTGCAGATATTATAAACACCACTAGTTTATATATAACTAGCAGAAATAATGGGGACAGATTTTATATCCTCCTTCCTTGGTTTGTGCAAGGGGCTTCAATATCACTTTCTGTTCCCCTGATGCCTTTATATAATTAATTTAAAATTTGAATATGCTACTTAAATAATCTTTGTCCCAGTTTTATTTTTCCAGTATTTTATTTAGATTTTGGCCAAGTCTACACAGTTGTATAAAATTCACATTGAACTGGATTATATGGCAGTGTGGACTCAGATAACCCAAAGCAGGTATTGTGGTTTATCTGCATTGATGTTCTAGGTTATATGGCTGTGAGGAAGAACTCTTCTAGGCTGTCACATCACAATATTTCAGAGCAGGCAATAAAAGCAACACAGCAAAATATATGATAAATTATAATTGAAAATCCCCACACCCTTTAATAATAATAATAATAATAATAATAACAACTTTATTTTTATACCCCGCCCCATCTCCCCGAAGGGACTCAGGCGGCTTACATGGGGCCTAGCCCGATAAAACAATCAAATATCAATAACACAGCAATAAAACAATTATACCAATAAAAACATCAATATCAGTAAAAATAATCGTTAAAATCGACATGAAACATACAATATTAAAACAGGAGACTAATTCATAGAACCCAGTGCAGAATGTGCCAAATGGGGAAGGTAATTTCACAGTTGAAATGGACAATAAAGTGCAATATAACATTGGCAACACCTCAAGAATGGGCTATTATAAAATGGGCAGATAGATCAGTCTAACAACAAATTAAGTGTCAAAGGCCTTTTGGAAGAGCCAGGTTTTTAAGCTCCTTCGGAAGGAGAGGAGGGTAGGGGCCTGCCTGATCTGTCTAGGAAGCGAGTTCCAAAGCCGGGGGGCCACGACGGAGAAGGCCCTCTCTCTCATCCCCACCAACCACGACTGCGAGGGTGGTGGGAGCGAGAGAAGGGCCTCCCCCGACGAGCGAAGAGAACGTGCTGGTTCATAGGGGGAGATGCGGTCTCTAAGGTAGGTGGGTCCCAAACCGTTTAGGGCTTTGTAGGTGATAACCTGCACCTTGAATTGGGCCCGGAAAGTAAATGGCAGCCAGTGAAGCTCTTAATCACATCATCCTGATCTTCAAAGGTGCACAGACCAGTATTAGATGTTCCTTTGAATATTTCTCAGTCCTAGAAATCTGTTTTTGGTGAAGTTTTGCATATGGGAGGCAGTGATACAGAGTACCACTTTGAAATATTGCAAGGCAATTTTTTAAAATATATTTAAGAAAATAAATGATGTTTCTGAATTCAGAACGGAACCATTAATTGTAGCATAAACATTTTTCCGATGTTATTGTATTCTAGTTTAGATGCTATAGACTAAAAGTTAGGTGAGATTTTTAGACTGAACTTTGAGAAATTGCTAATTCATTTATAAGTAGTCCTTAACAATTATAACCAAAAGAGCAAATCTTAGCCTCTCTGTCTTCTATAATTACCAACAGGTTTATAAGAGTTAAGTGGAAAGACACTTAAAGGTAGTACTTTAGAAATCGTAATATGTGGAGGTTTCTAGTAGACAAGAATTATTAGAAATGATCTGGACAACAATTTGGCACAAAACATAAAAATAGTAGATTATGTGAACAGCAAATTTAGTAGGCCCATGTGAGATTAAAAATGTGAGCTAAGGAGAAAGCAACGTTTTGTTTCAAACTATCATTTTGCAGAACATAAAAGTTTATATATGGATTGATGTTGGACTTAACACTAAAACAATTTAGTGGTAATTGTTTCTTGTTTTCTCCAAACCAGGGGAATGTAAGGCTAGTTTAAATAATACTTTCTTCACGCGTGCTAGAATAAAACTCATTTCTGTGATCTATCATGTTCACATAAACCATAATTTTTCCAGCTGTCTTGTTTATTCAGCTGTCTAACTTCTTGGCTTGATCAGAATAATAAATGGTAATGAAAAACTCTGTAGTTATACCACAGAATATGTATGCAATATAAAACTGCACTATAGCTTATGGTTACATCTGAACCTGCTTAGCGAAGGAGTTATAATTGTAAACATAATATAATCATGTACAGGTTGAATATCCCTTATCCAAAATACTTGGGATACAAAGTAGTTTGAAATTTGAATTTTTATGGATTTAGGGTAATCAATGTTGATCTGTGGTTATATAGAAAATCACATTTAGTCCATCTACATGAGAGATCTTCAAACCTTTTAAGCAGAGGGCTGGTTCACGGTCCCTCAAATTGTTGGGAGGGCCGAACTATAGTAGCTCTTATTTGTAGTGCAAAACAACATGAAAGAACAATATTTAAAATTAAGAACAATTTTAACCTACATAAACTTACTAGTATTTTAGTGGGAAGTGTGGACCTGCTTTTGGCTGATGAGATAGTCAAGTTAATTAGGATTGTTTTTGTGTGCTTTCAAGTCATTTCGGACTTGTGGCAACCCTAAGTTTAAAGTTTAGGGGGGGGAGTAAATATGGGCCTTAGTTTGGGGACCTCATAATCTTTTTTAAGTAATCTAAATATACAACATACTTACCAAAAAAAAAATCAAAAAGATTGGAAAATGGGAACCCCCAATCTTTTATTGCTTTATTAGATTTTTATTTATTAACAGTGCATTACAATAGAATTTTGGTTATCCAACTTCCGCTTATCCGCCACACCGTATTATCCGACGCACTGGCTTCTTGTCCTTCCCCATTGGTGCCCGGCACTTGGAGAGGCCTCCTGCGAGTGGCTGCCTAGAAAAACACTGTTTCTCTAGACAGCAAGGCTCCAAGCCAGGGGCTTGGCAAGGAGGGAAGGGACTTTTGCACACCATGCATGGAGGAGCTCCTCCAGGGGGTACAGAGGTGGGAGGCCAAACATGAGGTGCCCTTTGAGCAACTTTTGAAAATTCTCTTCCCGGAGACGGTGGGCAGGTGCCTCAAGGGAGGCAGGCTCCGAAGGAGAATTCAATTGAAGTTTTATTCTTCCCACGCCTTGCTTGCTCATCTTTGA
Source organism: Anolis carolinensis (assembly GCF_035594765.1). NCBI lineage: Eukaryota > Metazoa > Chordata > Lepidosauria > Squamata > Anolidae > Anolis > Anolis carolinensis. Next base: position 111,938,652 of record NC_085843.1, read on the forward strand.
GGATCTCGGAGTCTCCCACCAGCTGCTCCAAAGCGACAGACGGCGCGGGGGGGGGGGTGTTCCATGTGGAAGAGGGCGCAGAGCTGCGAGGAGGCACAGGAGGAAGCCGCTTCTGCTGTGATCATGGCTGCCTCTGCCACTGTGTCTGCCTCCCCCTCCTCCACCACCTCCTCCTTCGCATCCTCCTGGGGCAGCCCTAGGAAGGGAGTGTTGCTGAGCCGGAGGAAGCGAGAGAGAGAGAGAGGGAAAGGCAGAGAGAAGAGGACTTTTCTCTCCCTCTTCCTCGGGCTGCCCCAGGAGGATGTGAAGCAGGAGGCGGTGGAGCGGCAGCCATGAGCCCGGCAGCAGCGGCTTCCTCCCGCGCCTCCTTGCAACTCTTTGCCCTCTTCCGTATGGAGCCCCTAGTCCACCACCTCGGAGCAGCTGGCGGGAGCCTCTGAGCTCCTCAAAGATAAGTAAGCGAGGTGCGGGAAGGATAAAACTTCCATTGAGTTTTCCTTTGGAGCCTGCCTCCCTCGAGGCACCTGCCCACCGCCTCTGGAGAGAGAAGTTTCAAAAGTTGCTCAAAGGGCACCTCTCGAGTTTGGCCTCCCCCTCTGCACCCCCTGGAGGGGCTCTTTCATGCATGGTGTGCAAAAGTCCCTTCCCTCCTTGCCAAGCCCCCGGCTTGGATAATAGGACCTCCCTGTTATCCAACAGTTCTGGTTATCCATCATTCGCGCCCCCCCCCCCTCCCTTATGTTGGATAACCAGAACTCTACTGTAGTTGTTCATTAGCTTTAGCTCTCAAAGGTATAGATAACAGATAAAAACAGATATTTTTATTTTTTTCTTCAAATTTTATTTTTCTTAAAGCTATTTCTCTGATAGGGTTGCTTGATTCATTGATGGAATTTCACAGCAAATGAATGTGAATAACTGTGAGTGATACAGCTTGTATGTGTACTTTTCTAATAGATAACTGCACCAGTAAAATACTAACATTTGAAATTGATAATACTGCCTTCTAGGAAGACATTTATGGCAAATTGACATCACACAATATGTGTACACTTAAATTCATATTTATACCTTTCAGATCACCAGGAGAACCTCACTCTGAAACCATTGAAGCTAGCCGAATGTAAGTATAACTGGAATTTAAAGAGATTGCATTTGCGGTATTCTGTGTTAAATCCCAATGCAATATCAGGGTTGCATTACTGCAGTGCTTTAACAACCACCTTTAAGTTGTACTTTAGGCACATATTCTGACTACATGGTAAATTGTCTAGAATTTGCCATATTCGCAATTCCCATCTTCTGTAAATATTGGGGTTTTTTGACATTTGTAAATTTCTAATAGAGGTTAGCATAGAATAATGTCTTAGTAATGTTTTGAGGGCATACTACTGACATTTCTCTGGATACCAATTTACACATACAGTAGACTCACAGTTAAACAATGCCCAGGGAAATTGTTAGATGCCCGATACATGTAGTTTTTGGTTGCTTGAGTGTTACTATTAGTTATAGGCTTAACTAATACTATATCCCATAATATACCATAAACCCTGAATTTAGCTGATATTAATATTGAAATAGTAATTAAAAGCAAATGACAACAAAAATGAACTTAACTGGATGTAACACAGTTGAATTTTACTTAGAAAGAAGCTTGTGGCTATGACGGCATTTGTGTACAAAGTTACTGAACTACCCATCGTATTGTGATTGCATTAGATGGGTAGAGGTATAAATTTCCCTAATGAAATAAACCAGAAACACAATTCTGTTTGTCTTCATAGCTCAGTTTCTTGTTTGTATGACGTTTTTTAAAACAAACATTTGTGTTGCTGCAGTCAATTAAAAGGATGAATTAAAAACATTCTTAAAGTAAAGAGAAAAATACTTGTAACTAAAAGAAATTTTTTGGAGATAATTGTGCAAGTCTAACACTTAAAGGTTGTTTTATTTCTGTGGGTTTTTTTTTTAAAAGCATATACTTACTAGCATGACTAATACCAAATAACATTCTCTTGTCATGGAATTTCCTTTCCATGTAAATAGTGTTACATGACCATGTTGCAAAGATTTGCATGGAGATGTTTCATTTAAGCATTTGTATTCTTAGCATCTCCTGCCAACCTAGCAGTTTGAAAACATGCAAATGTGAGTAGATCAATAGGTACCGCTCCGGCGGGAAGGTAATGGTGCTCCATGCAGTCATGCCGGCCACATGACCTTGGAGGTGTCTACGGACAACGCCGGCTCTTCAGCTTAGAAATGGAGATGAGCACCAACCCCCAGAGTCAGACATGACTGGACCTACGTCAGGGGAAACCTTTACCTTTACCTTATTCTTTGCATAGTACATTCTGTACTTTGAGAAATCAATATTTATTAAATAATTTATTTGGAGTTATCCCTTGTAAAAAAATTATAAGCCCTTTTATCTTGACTTGATTGAAAAATTGGAATGATCACAGTAATAGTTGGTCTATCTTTTATTTGTGAAATTATTTTTAGTTGCTGTCAGAATAGCACCAACATTGAGATTTTTTTTCTAGCCAGTTAAGTTGAAGCATTAAATAAAAGCCAATTGAAATTCACAAATGTGTCCTTCAATAATAAATTCGTAAAGTTAAAAGAATAAACTCTTTTTCTCTCTAACACATTGCATCCCCTCTGTGGCTCTGGGCTTGGTATATCAAAGAATGGGCTAAATGTAAAGTAAGAGCTTAGTATATCCAGTTACTGAGTGATATTTTTTCAAATGAAAATACGATAACAAATATTCAAATATTTAAAGGATTACTCATTTAGCTTGGATAAGGTCTAACAGATTGGAATATTTTTTATTTTAGATATAATACATACAAGAGCTGGCAGACTAGGTTACACAGTCATAAAGGGAATAGTGCATTGGATAGTTTTAACAGGTGCATCTTACCTTTCAGGATCTCCTGATGTATAATAGCTCTCAATTGGAGAGTGACAATTTCAGAGCCTCACTAATCTGTGCTGTGCTGATTTGAATGAGCTTGTATACGAATTCTTGTGCTTACTGTTTGAATGTCTGGTACAGGAAGCGAGCAGCTGCAAAGCATCTAATAGAACGCTACTACCATCAGTTAACTGAGGGCTGTGGAAATGAAGCCTGCACAAATGAATTTTGTGCTTCCTGTCCAACTTTTCTTCGTATGGATAACAATGCAGCAGCCATTAAAGCCCTCGAGCTTTATAAGATTAATGCAAAACTCTGTGATCCTCATCCCTCCAAGAAAGGAACAAGCTCAGCTTATCTAGAAAACAATTCCAAAGGTGCCCATAACAACTCTTGCACTGACAGAAAAATGAACAAGAAGGAAATCCAAGGCCCAAGAGATGATTTTAAAGGTAAGCCATAACAGGAATTATAGAAAGGGGGCAGCATTGTTTAGAATTGCATTTAAATAATGAAAGAACAACTGGAGTAGTTGAGTTGCCGTGTTCTGTTAAATGTAATAGTTGAAAAGGTTTTAGAAATTGTTTCCATAGTTTCAAATATAAATGGAAAAAAACAACTTGATGCTCTTTTATGAGGGTTTCCATCACTTGAAAAGAGAAGTGAGGGAGGGGAGTCTTGTATGACAGATAGCATCAGGTAATACCATCTTGGCCCTTCATTAGTACAGTAGTTGCAATTCTTGCAGAAGGCAATAAAATTTGCAAGTTAGGCTCTCTCGCCTTTTAGAGTGGTTTTTGAAAAAATTGCCTTCTTGGACTGGTTATAATACTTTTTTCTGCTAATTTCTTTTAATTTAAACAATTTATTCAGACCTAAAAAAAAGTTTTTAAATGTGCACAGGTGGATTGGCTAGCTCATATCAAAGGAGAATCATATAGCCTTCCAGACATTGTTGGGCAACATGCAGCAACAGCTCTAGTGAACATATCCAATAGGAAAGAATGCAGAGATCTGCAATCCTTTGGAAGGTCACATTATTTCCATTCCTTCTCTACCAGTGTCTATGTTCCATTTGCTGACAAAAGATTAAAGTGCACATTAGACACTACTTTATACTTTATGCTTCCATGTCATTCAGTTTACAAAATGCAGCCACGCAAATTTCAATTCTTCATTGCAGTGATGCAGGAGAAGGGCTAATTCCTCCTCCGGTGCTATTTTCCATTTTTAATTACTCTGCCCTTATTCAGTGTTAACTTAATTTTATTTAAAATGGGACAAGTAGCAGTTTTTTTCTGGCAGTTGTCTTAATAGTTAACTATTTTAATTGATTTGTATTGTATTTTATATTTTTATATGTGTGTGTTTTATTGTAAGCCGTCCTTAACTGCAAAGATTTTTTTTTTGCATTTACTATTTTATCAGGAGCAGGACAAAAAACAAAACAAAAAAGAAAACCATAAGATGCCATTGACTTTAATAAAACAAGGAAATGTATTTAACTTGTTGTTCATAAAGTGAAGCAGCTATAAAGCATTTATTTTTCTAAAAACTGAGAAAATGATGCAAAAATTAGGAATTGTAATGAGATACTATACACAAGCCTACATGAAAGTCTACCTATTATATTTAAAAGCTTCCTCCAAATATATGAATAGCTTGTCTTTAAAATATCTTATTCTAAAAGAAAATGTTAATTCCCCCCCTCCCCCCCCCCCCCACACAATCATTTTCCCTATTTAAAAATTCTGAATCTTTCTGAGCTTTATTCTGGGCCTACCATCTCTAATATATGATGGTACGCTGATAAAAAAGTATTGAAGGAAAGGCTCAGATCCCAATTGTTTTTTTTAAGAATATATTACTGAGCATATTTTTGTGAAGACTGAGCAAACATATGATTGCTCATGTAGCTGCTGTGGTACTCTTGTTGCATTATGGGTAGGAGTGCTCTGGTGACCTTTTCAATAAGAAAAGGAATGGAGAGAATGCTCCATTTGTTTCTATTTTCTGCCACTCTTCAACTACTGTTATGAAGCATTAATGTTGTTATATGCTACTTGAAAACATGGCTCTTTTAATGTCTTTTCTAAAGAGGTATACCTAACCTAAGTTCAAGAAGGTTTTTCTGGTTTTGTCTCTGAATTTCTAGATGTGACTTTCTTAACAGAAGAAAAAGTATATGAAATTCTTGAACTATGTAGGGAAAAAGAGGACTATTCTCCTTTAATCCGTGTCATTGGCAGAGTATTTTCTAGCGCTGAAGCATTGGTACAGAGTTTTCGAAAAGCCAAGCAACATACTAAAGAAGAACTAAAGTCTCTTCAAGGAAAAGATGAAGATAAAGATGAAGATGAAAAGGAAAAGGCTGCATGTTCTTCTGCCATGGAAGAAGATGTTGTGGCCCCGTCATCGTCGTCGTCATCATCATCATCAAGAATAGGTGATAATGCACAGGGGGATAACAACCTACAAAAATTAGGCCTAGATGAAGTCTCTGTAGACATTGATGCAGTCAGACGGGTCTACAATAGATTACTTTCTAATGAAAAAATAGAAACTGCCTTTTTAAATGCACTTGTGTACTTGTCACCCAATGTGGAATGTGACTTGACTTACCATAATGTGTACTCTCGAGATCCTAACTATCTCAACTTGTTTATTATTGTTATGGAAAATGGTAACCTTCATAGTCCTGAGTACCTGGAAATGGCATTGCCATTGTTTTGTAAAGCGATGAGTAAGTTACCCCTTGCAGCTCAAGCAAAACTGGTCAGATTGTGGTCAAAGTACAGTGCAGACCAGATTCGACGAATGATGGAAACATTTCAACAGCTTATTACTTACAAAGTCATAAGCAATGAATTCAACAGTCGTAATTTAGTGAATGATGATGATGCCATTGTTGCTGCTTCAAAGTGCTTAAAAATGGTTTACTATGCAAACGTAGTAGGAGGGGATGTGGACACAGATCACAATGAAGAGGAAGATGAAGAGCCTATTCCAGAATCCAGTGAGCTAACACTTCAAGAACTGCTAGGCGAGGAAAGAAGAAATAAAAAAGGGCCTCGGGTAGATCCACTGGAAACTGAACTTGGTGTAAAAACTATAGATTGCCGAAAACCACTTATCCCCTTTGAAGAGTTTATCAATGAACCACTGAATGATGTTTTGGAAATGGACAAAGATTATACATTCTTCAAAGTAGAAACAGAAAACAAATTCTCCTTTATGACGTGCCCCTTTATATTGAATGCTGTTACCAAGAACCTGGGATTGTATTATGACAACAGAATCCGTATGTACAGTGAACGACGTATTACGGTGCTCTACAGTTTAGTTCAAGGACAGCAGCTAAATCCATATTTGCGACTCAAAGTGAGACGTGATCACATCATTGATGATGCACTTGTGCGGGTAAGTGACATTGAGATTGGGATAAAATGTTGACTATTGCTGAAAACAAAATATGAAAAACCACATTAGCACATGGGTCTCCTGGGTTTGTTCAAGATAAGATATTAGAGATGTGCGTAAAAAAATTTCCTTCATTTCCTTCGTGCTATTGTTTTGTTTCGACCTTTCGTTTACATAAAACGATTGACAACATTTTAATAGGAAATGAGAGGCAACACGAAAATGAAAGCCGCACAGTCATCGTGCTTGCTTTCGTTTTCCTTTCGTTTCGGCCCCGTAACGATAAGCAGGTACTGAGAGAGGGCTGCTTTTCCATTACAGCTGATGTGTACCAATGGGCGTTTAATATAAATATTAATATAAATAACAATAGTTATTTTGGTACCCTAAGCTGAGTCTGAGAGAGGTCTGCTTTCCCATTACATCTGATGTGTAACAATGAGTGTTAATATTTATATTAATATTAATAACAACAGTTATTCTGGGACCCTAAGCTGAGTCTGAGAGAGGAGTGCCTCCCCGTTACATCTGATGTGTACCAATGGGTCTTAATAATAATATTAAGAACAATAGTTATTCTGGGACCCTAAGCTGAGTCTGAGAGAGGGCTGTTTCCACATGACAGCTGATGTGTGCCAACGGGTGTTAATAATAATATTATTAATAACAATAGTACTCTGGGGAAGACCCAAACGTTTTAAAAGTTGATGGACTAAAATGAGGCAGGTGAGCCATGGAAGGCGTCCTATTACATCCAATGGTCTGAAATTTTGTTTTTTTTGGTAAGCCAGATGAAAATTTTGTTTGTATAGATGCCCCATTTGTGTTAGCGGGAACAAATACAAAAATGAGACAAAATGAATGAAACTACAAAAAACAAACAGCAATTCCATACAAAAGCACAACACTATTAAGATATATCTGTTGAAATTATTGTAAAAACTATCTGTGATCACTGCCACTTCGTCACATTTTGAAGGATTACCCTGATACCCACTTAAACATATTGTACTGAATATGAATTTTCTTTTTGCTACAATCAAAGTAGTTGTTTAAGAATTCTAATCTCTCAACAAATGTTTGTACACTATTTTGATATGATTTATGTTAGCTTTTGGAAAAGCATCTTCGAAAAACATCTGGGTTTCTTAAAGTTCACCTTATGACTTAAAAAAGACTTTGTCAAGTTTGGTTTTTAAGAGCCTATTTGATGTTGCTATTGATGCAATCTTTTACTCCTTTTCAGTGATATTGATCAAATCTTAATTAGCCTAAGATGCTCATCACACAACATTGTTATACTGCAATTGGCATGCGTTAGTCTCATCTTTGCTTAACACTTGTTATCGTGGCTGTGCTGGTATACCACAGTTTTGTCATTTGGAAATTGATTCAATTCCCAATTGAATACTTTGTTAATGACCTCCTGTCTTACTGTGGTTTAGTAACACCTTCAGGTGTGGATGTCTCATTCTGATTCATTACAATATTGGGAGCTTAGGGGGCTTGGTGTAGGAGTGGTTTCATTGTGCCTTCATTTGGGATTTCATGGGGACCTAACTGGTAAACGCCAGAATCCTTCAAGTAATTGGCCTTGAAGGGCAACAGAATTCCCAAGAGGACCAAAAGAAACATTGCACATTCATTCCCTGTTCTTCAGCATGTTTCTCTTTCTACCTTTAAAAAAAAAATTAATAAGGAAACCAGTGAAATAGCATCGTTCTGTTGTAATTCTGTTAACAATTAATGCCCAGAATAACCAAGAGGTTTGGGAATTTTTAAAAGAGTAAATAAAGTAATAAATATGTATAGTAGTTTAAAGAGTAGTATATTAAAGCAGAACCAAGCAAGTTTTGGTTCATGTGGAAATCATAGAAGAAAATGGTAGAAATGATGTGGTATGTGTTCATCTTCTCAATCTAGCAGTGACCAGTAGTAGTTCGATAATAGCATCATTATTTAAGTGTGTAGTTAAGCTTCATTTTCAAAAGAAAAAACAATTGAGCAGGAGGCAGAAAAACATGGTGTAACTGGTATAGTCATTTTTCAGTAGTCATTTTTCTATTGTGAAAGAGGAGACACTGGAACTAATGGTATTTAAAAGTAAATGCAGTCATATTGCAAAAGACTGCATTGCCATTCCACTACCTTTCCAACCAAGGAGAAACCACTGAACAATGTGATAAGTTTCCAAGAATGATGATGGTGTTATGGAAACTATAAGGTATCTGTAAGGCAGACTCCGCAAGGTTGGTCCAAAGGTTATTGTATATGTCATTTCCTTTGAAACAGACTCCTGCTTTCAGATATTATGTGAACAAGCTGGCTTGGCACTGTTTTGGTGTTGAATGGCAGAGACATTATGGGAAATACTACCTAACGACTGAATTGCTAAATGAATAGCCTTAGTAATGATAGACCATGTGTCATTGGCCCTTTTCCATAATTTTCAGAGCTTATTCCATCCTGTAGTGCAGCTGGAGCTGAAATCTGCAACTGGAACATAGCTGATATCCAGTTTTAACAAGAATCTATATTACAGTTGATACTCGTAGCACAGAGTTTTCACCAGAGTCGCTTTGCATTATTTATGCAAATATAATGGAGCATTACATTCTATAAGATTTTATCTAAGATTCTTGTTTCTGAAATGTATTCTCTAGTTTGGCTCTGGAGAGCTAGATAGTTCCTTAAAACATACAGGTGATATTGTCTGTTGGAATATTTTGCCTAATTCCTTTATTTGCATACAGCTGCACTCCATATATCTTTTATATGTGTCTCACTTCAATAAAATTACTAATTGTAAAGCAAATTCTAACACTTATCAGCCCATATTTCCTTGATCTAGTCATATTGATGATTTGGTTTAATGACTTTATTCTGGGTAACTAAATCAAATGAAATGTTTTTGTATTCTAAAAGCTTAAATATCTTAAAGACAACAAATCCCATGTAATCTCTGAAGCTAAGCAGAGCCGGCTCTGGTTGGTACTTGGATGGATGGCAGTCAATTAATACTAGATGCTCTAGGCTAAATTTCAGAGGAAGGGATTAGCAGAACCGTCTCTGAGTATCCTTTGCCTAAGAAAACCCTATGAAATTTACAGGATGGCAATAAGTCAACAGATGACTTGAAGGCACATCCACACACTCTAAAGGCAAACTTTAGAGGATCAAAAAATTCTCTTCATAGCAGTCTTGTTTTAAAATGCTTAACTTCAGGATTTATTAGAGAACAATTCTTTCAGCCATTTTATTTATTTGTTGAAGTTATACCCTGTCTTTCTGTGAGAATGGGGCTCATTTTAAAAAAGTATAAAAGAGGTATGTCACACCTGTTTCCATTCCGTTTTCATTCCTTCTTGAAACATACTTCCACACTTCATGTATGGGCTCTGTTGCGTCTTTAGGTATAGACACTAAATGACTTTAGTCTGCAAGTTCAGATGGCCATCTGTTCAAAATAATCCCAATTGTATAGTAGAGCATCCTGTGTCCAACCATGGTGCTAACACAAAGCTTGCTTGAGTACAGCAGTGCCTCAGTTGCTCATCTATTAATCAGAATTTTTTAGTGATCCAGCCCTAGGGGTCTCTGCTTCAGGTGGTAGATTTAACTCAGGGTTTCTTAAACTTTTTCCGGTCATGACCCCTTTTTGCTGGAGAAAATGTTATGCAAATATAAAATACCTCTCCTTCCTTTACTCAGCTAGCACCCCCTTCTTTTTCCTCTTCCCATATGCCTCTCTAATTCCTTTTCTCAAATGGCACCCCTTTACTTCTCCACCCATATGCGTTTCTCCTTTCTTTTCTTAACTCACCACATGGAAGGCTGCCTTGGCCCAGAATAGGGATTCAGTTGAAGCTAATGTGTGCTCTGTTTCTGTTCTTAGAGATGTTTGATCTGGTCATGGGACCACATTTCTCATTACATCTTCTTTTAGATTACAGTAACGTATTCTGCATACCAGTAGCTTTGAAAAGTTCTCAGAAACATAAGAGCTACACCAAGACTGTAGGCCAGAGCTGGAGAACTACCAGTACACTTGAGATTAACCTGCTTCCAGGCAGAATTCAGAGGCCTGGTAACCTATAAACCATTGTACAGTCAGCCCTCCACATTTGCTGGGGTTAGAGGCACAAGCATTTGTGAAAGTGAAAAACCATTAATAAAGATATGGCTATTTTATCTCAGAGAACACCTCTCTAGGAATTTCTAGGTAGTCCAGCATGACTCCACCGGATAGATTCTCATTAGAGGGTCTAAAGCAGGGGTCCTCAAACTTTTAAAGCAGAGGGCCGGTCCACAATCCTTCAGACTGTTGAGGGGCCGAATTATCATTTGGGAAAAAAAATTCCTATGCACACTGCACATATCTTATTACCGGTAGTAGTGCAAAACAACAACAATAACAATGAAATAACAATACAATATTTAAAAATGAAAATAATTTTAACCAACATAAACCTATCAGGATTTCAATAGGAAGTGTGGGCCTGCTTCTGGCCAATGAGATAGTCAGGTTAATTAGGATTGTTGTTGTTGTTGTTGTGTGTCTTCAAGTCATTTCAGACTTTGGGTGAGCTTAAGTCCCGAATTATTTATTTATTTATTTACTACATTTATATCCCACCCTTTTCACCCCGAAGGAAACTCAGAGCAGCTGTATGTACATACAGTATATTATATTATTAGCATAGCACAATATTAGCATTATATATTACTATATTGAACTATATCACTATACTGTAATATTATATGTAATATATAACATATAATTAATATTATATGGTATTATTAGTATTATATTGTATAGCATAATATTATTATCAATATAATATGTATATACAATATATTATATTATTAAAACGGATATAAAAATATTATGTTATAAATGAGGGTGGGGGCCAGGTAAATGACCTTGGAGGGCTGCATCCGGCCCCCGGGCCTTAGTTTGGGGACCCCTGGTCTAAAGGAAGAACATGTTTAAGCAAATCAATTTGCAGAAGTCAAAATTGCAAATATGTAGCAAAAATTGTACAATTCAGATCGAAGTGGAAGAATGATTGTATTCTTCCCTGTGAGCTGCTTTCTTCTCATTCTTTTTCTTCTTCTTCCTCCCCCTCCCCCCTCCCCCCTCCCCTAGAACTAATTTTTCAAACTACACTAAAAGATACTTGTAACCTAAAATATTGGATCCACCCCTATCACTAGCTGTCATTTTTATTATTGTTGCTGTGTGCCTTCAAGTCATTTCTGACTTATGGTTACTGTGTCATGAGATTTTCTTGGCAGGATTTGTTCAATGAGATTTGCTTTTACTTTTCTTTGAGGCTGAGAATGTGCAAATTGGCCAAACTTATCCAGAGGGTCTCCATGTCCAAGCAGGGATTCAAAACCTGTTCTCCAGAGTCTTAATTCAACGCCTAAGCCACTACCACACACTAGCTCTCTCTTCTTAGACAATATTATTATGACTTGCAAAGGAAACACGCTAAAGGAGTATTTTCTTTTCATCCAATAGTTAGAAATGATTGCCATGGAAAATCCAGCAGATTTGAAAAAACAATTGTATGTGGAATTTGAAGGAGAACAGGGAGTTGATGAAGGAGGAGTTTCCAAAGAGTTTTTTCAGCTAGTTGTAGAGGAAATCTTCAACCCCGATATTGGTACGTAACTAGCGTTCTATAGACTATGTGGATGGTTTGTTGCTGCTTGTCAGTTCTACTTGCTTTTCCTCTGTGTGTTCCATCCTGTAGTAAAATGTTTAAGAATCTACATTTCTTGCTAGCAGATTGCATACTAGATATAATGGTTGTTAAGACTGCTGACTTGTGTATCTAAGAAATGTTTCTGCCTTAATTCTGTACGCTCTACTAGTGTGTTTGTTTTGCTTTCTTTACTGTTAGTATTTGTGCTCCCAGGTTTTCTTCAGGATCTTAGGACTGTTCAGCAAAACCACACGGTCCTTCCTGGAACTGTACAACATTTCAGCACACAGACAAAAATGAGTTCTTAATGCATCAAAAATGCCTTTCACATAGAAAGCTAGCTCTACCTGAAATGTTTTTAAGAGACAGGAAATTTTTTTGACATGAGTGATTGAAATATGCAGTTTCCCCTTGATACACACTTTCCAGTGTGCTTTTTGGAAGAGTAGGAAAGTTACGGGAAAGTTGTACCGGGTGACTTTTGTGGGCACATAGAATTGCTTCAAGGTACATGCAAAAGCCTTTGGTTGAGATGTGAGGTCACCATTTATCTGAAACCTGGTTAATTTAAAATGAATTTCAGAGGAAGATGGTGATTTAATAACATGTGGCTTTTTTGTGAAGTACAGATGATGCTACAGAGTGTTCCCTTTTCTCTGTGAATTGTTTGACCAATTTCATAGATTTCTCAGCTGAAGCTTTCATTATTAGAAACTGTATTGCTGTATTTTTCTTAAATCAATAATGAATTATATTTATTTTTATAGGAATGTTCACATATGATGAAGCTACAAAATTGTTTTGGTTTAACCCATCCTCTTTTGAAACTGAGGGGCAGTTTACACTGATTGGGATTGTATTGGGTCTGGCCATTTATAATAACTGCATTCTGGATGTCCATTTTCCAATGGTGGTCTACAGGAAATTAATGGGCAAAAAAGGAACTTTCCGTGATCTGGCAGACTCTCATCCTGTAAGCTGAATATCTTTTTCTACTTGAAATCTTTTATTTCAGTTTTAATTTTTTTTCTGTTGACAACAAAGCAGTTTCTGAATGCTAAAACACAGCTTTTCTCAGTGATTTCAGCCCTGTAAATATTATAGCCTCTTGACTGTGACAAAGTTTAACTGGCAACTTTGCAGTTCATGCTGTTATTGGCTATTCTTCCAGTAGCAGCTCAGTCCTATGAAAGTTCATATAATGTGGACTTTAGAATATCAGCACTGAGAAGCACTTGTGTTTGCCTGTTAAATGTAATGTAGTATACAGTGACAAGTACTGAAGAAAACAGAATGGATTGTGTCCCAAAAATGCTACTTGACCTTTATATTGTTTCTGCACTATGAAGTTACAATCAAGGGCCCAGAAGCCCAAATTCAGTACATTGATCCACAGAGGAAATGTAGCTAGACATAAGAAGCCAGGTGACTTAATCTGTTTGTTTCCAGGGCCTCTTACATTTTCCACTTATCATCCAGTTTTGAGTGAGAAAATTTTATGTAACCTCAGATATATAGGTATATAAAATAGCTATTCAAATCAAACATTTACTGATAAATCAGCACTTGAAAGGTTTGCTAAACAGGCTGATTTTCCTTTTTGTGTACAGCTGAAGCATTTTCTGCCGAGTCCACTGTAAACACTGTTGTTGCTAACAGATTTGTGTAAATGGATAGCATTCAGAAAGCTTACACTGGTGCCAATTTTTGTGACCCCAACATTAAGATAAGGGGACCCCATTTGGGTTTGGAATCCACAGTTTTAGAAGCAGTAAGCTAGACAATCAATCACAAATGTTAAAATGTAGATAATATGTGGAATTAAACTCAAATGTTTAAAATAAAAATATACATTTGCAGCTGAAATGTATAGAAGAGGATAATAAAAAGGTTCAAAGTTTATTGTCATTGAGGATAACAAACAGCAGCAATATTTTCATTGAAACATTACCAAGATAGAATTTTTCTCCATTTAAATGTTTTATTTTCTGTTACATAATGCTTTTTATTTGCAATGGTTTTTAAAATAAACAGAATTTCTTTTCTTTGTTTTTACAAGATGAATTGCCTCCTGCTGCTTACAATTTTTAGACTGTGATTTTATTACTTGCTGAGTTTGATCACATAGAACTCTGAATAAGTTGAATGCAGCTTTGGGCAGTCTGAGCTGAACTAAATGTTACATATGCCATAACATTTAGTAGTCGCACAATATGCTTCTTTAATTGGAAAGAAGCTGTGGGAAGATGAGGATTCGATCAGAGGACTAGACAAATGATGTTCAAACCTTCTACTACAGTACTTTTTTCAGCCCAAATTGTCCTTACCATATTTCTTTTATTAAAAAATGCATGGTGAAAAGTAGTTTATAAAAAAATGAATTTGATAAAAAGCAATAGTCAAAGAAACAATAGGAAGACACTCTCTCGCTCCGCTTCTTCTTTGAACAAACTTGCAGCCTCCTATAGTTGCATTACATTTTAAAAACAAGCTGTTACAAAGTAGGTATGGATGAGTGTTCATCCATAGGGTGTAATTATGGACTTGATTCCTTTGCTTTTAACAATTGTATAAAAATGTCTTTTTTCATTTTAGGTTCTCTATCAAAGCTTAAGAGATTTGTTGCAGTATGAAGGAAGTGTAGAAGATGATATGATGATAACTTTCCAAATATCTCATACGGATCTTTTTGGTAATCCAATGATGCATGATTTGAAGGAAAATGGAGATACAATCCCTATTACAAATGAGAACAGAAAGGTAATATAATATGTCATGTTTCCAGTTGTGCAGTGATTAGTTGGGCACTTTTTAAAACTGCAAAATAGTCCATGTTGTCTTGTCCTAATTATAAAATGAGATATCTTAATTGTTTATCTTTGTAGGGGGCTACAGTGAAAGGAAATTTTCATATTTTAAATAAAATTGCACTTACAAGATGATTTCTGCATAACTGTGCATACAGTTTTATGCCAGTTATGATTGCCTTCTACATAGTTGGATGGACTTTTAAAAATAGTAGCAGTGGGCTGTTTGCTTGCATCCCTGTCCCTTTATGCTTGGTATGTGTCTGTGTGCTTCACAAAGAGGAAAAAAGTGTGTGCAAATTTTGGAGACCTTACATTAAAAAAGTATTCATTGTCTCACTCTCACATGTGAGGCAACGTTATCTCTTGACAGTTGTTATTTTCTCTACAGAATATTTAGATGTTTTCAGGTAGACTGTCAATAAGAATGAGAAATCTGCAAATAGTCTTCACTTTCCTATTGCATAACAATATGTGGAATATAAGGCTGATAACTGTTGCCACTCCAAACTCTAGTTTTGGGACAACCATAGATCAAAACCTAAAATCAAGTTAAGCAGAGAATATCAGTACAACATATTAATATATACATTGAGATAATCAAATTCAGAAAATTCACAATGGTCATAACAAGTCTGTTTATAAAGCCCAAGGTCTGTTTGAATTCAAATATCTCTGCTAGAAATCAGTTAGTCATTGAAGAGGACTAGATTGGACTTCACTAGAAAGGAATTAAAAGCATGAAAACAGTCTACGGAAAAATGGCTGGTAGTTTTGAGAAGTTCTGTTTTGGCTAAGTTTTGAATTATTTTCAATATTGTAGAAGTTTTGGTAAATGTACATTTTCAATTTGCTTGTTTAGTCATTTAATTTTATGGACGAATGAAAAAAATAAGTTCATTAAGATTTCAAAAGTATTGCTAAACTTGAATTATCGAAATACTTGATTCTTAATCTCATATAACTCTTTAAATGCTTTGTTTATTAAACAACGAAAAGTCAATACCTGTTTTGTGGCATGAGTTTCATGATGTGCTTGAGACAAAGGTTTATACAGTTTAGTATTGTTTCCTTGTCATTGAACAGGAATTTGTCAATTTGTATTCTGACTACATTCTCAACAAATCAGTAGAGAAGCAATTCAAGGCCTTTCGGAGAGGATTCCACATGGTAACCAACGAGTCTCCCCTAAAATATTTATTTCGACCTGAGGAGATTGAATTGCTTATTTGCGGAAGTAGGGTAAGGCAGCATAAATCTGCAAATAACAATTAATTGCTCTTGTTGCTTGCTCCCAGCATGGGATGTTGACAGTGTCTTTTATTTACAGAATCTAGACTTTCAAGCCCTAGAAGAAACTACAGAGTATGATGGTGGCTATACCAGAGATTCTCTTATTATTAGGTATGGGCTGTACATTTTTTATGGGTCAATAAAGAAAGTTTATTACTCAAAACAAATTATATGAATGCCAAATATGATGCAAGATATATCAATTTTAAGAAGGATCAGTAACTTAAGGTTTCCAGTTTCAAATGTCATTGTGGACTGGGTAAAAACCTACTCTATATGCACATGTATGATGAGTCTATGAGACCTAGACACATGTCAAATCAAAATTCATGATTTTGAAACCCCAACATGATGTCGATTTATACGTGAGTATATATGGTAGTCATATTACCACTAATAGTTGATTTCAACAATAGTTAAATTAGTTGTTATTTTAAAATCTTGTCTAAGTATTACTAACTCTAGATGCATATCTATGTATCTTGTTCTCTTCTCCATGCTGTAGCTGAAATAGAAAATGCAATATGATAGAGTAATTAATTATATGTTACAAACATGACTTTAAGAATAGTGGGCCCTCTCCCCAAATATTTTCTGCTCAAATGCACAATATTAAAATCATATCATCACACTATTAAGGTCATATAATGATGGCCACCCTCATAATTATTGTAGTGTAGCTTCAAGTCATTTCCAGAGGTTTTTCTGGGGCTTTGACAATGCAATCCCAAAACTAATTTACTTTACTCTCATCAAGTGAAAGAGCAAGCAATTTTCCTTTTTCCTATCCATTCTTTGGAATGGAGTAATTAGCAATGCTTCTGCTACCACTAACCTTCCCTTCTGAACATGTGTGATTTAGAGGTCTTCTTCCAATAGTCTGGAGAAATACTATTTTGCCCTATAAGTATTCTCTCCTGTGTTTCGAGAGTTCTGGATATCTGTTCAAATTCAACATTCTTCGCATACAGAAATACTATCCCTTTTGTTTAGTGTTTTGGTTTTTTTTTTTTTGGTTTGTTTTTTAAAAAACTATTAAGAGTATACAAGACTAAACTCTTAACTCTTTGGTCAAGTTATGTGCTTAATATCCTTGCATGCATATCTAGTCTGTCAGCAAACCTAAATTTACATTGCAAAAAATGTCCGGCCATAGGGTTGTACGTTAAAGACACAAACCAATACATGTTAGTTGTTAGAGTTAAGTCACAAATTTATGTTAATTGTTAGAGCAACCAAGATTTTTGTCATGTGCCCAGGGCACTGTTAACTGCTCAGTGGAATCATAGATTCCAGGCACCATCAAGTCCAACCCTATTCTGCTATACTGGAAAATTCAAAGCACTCCTGACAAATGGCCATTCAGCCTCTGCTTAAAAACCTCCAAAGAATAAGACTCTACATATTCAGAGATAGCATATTCCACTCTTGAACATCTCTTACCCTTATGAGTTTTGTAGCTGTTGAAGATTATACTCACATGCATTTTTCAACTATAAATACATACTCAAAAGCATATAGAAACATGCTTTCATGTGCCTATTGGATTCTATTCTATTGGATATGCTAATGCTTGAAAATAGGTAAGTCAACTAGTGTATATCTTGTAGGCTATGTTTCAGAGAAAGAAACTGGCAAAACTACCTCATAGCAAAACTGCTATGATGTGCTTGTGTTTGGTAGTTCTGAAGTCAGTGATAAATACAGTTTGATCCAGGTTATCTGTAGGTAATATGAGATGTCACTTGCACCAGCACTCTAACAGGTTTAATCTGGGCAGCTTTATAATGTTGTTTAATTTTCCTTTCAATAGAGAATTTTGGGAAATTGTCCACGCATTTACAGATGAGCAAAAAAGACTGTTCCTTCAGTTTACAACAGGCACAGACAGAGCACCAGTAGGAGGACTTGGAAAACTAAAGATGATTATAGCCAAAAATGGCCCTGACACAGAACGGTAAACTACTGTTTTGTATATCTTCCTCATTTAAAAAATCAGAAGTATGGTAATTTGGAAGTGTAACTAAGCAACTGTGTTTTCAGCCTGTATGCAGATTTGGGGTTTACATCTTAAATATTGCTGTTACTTCAATAAAATAGTGCAGAGCCCAAAAAAACATACAAGAGAGTGATCTGAAGGCAGAAGAATTGCATTATCCGTAATCTTTCTAGATTTATGCAAACAGAAGGGAGGGTGAAAGCAGTAAATGGGGTGTGTGACCCCTTTTAATGTTTTTATTTGTGTCCTGTTTGACAGTATCCCTCTCCACAGTCAAACCTTTGGAAGGGAAATTCCCACCCTTTCTGTTGGGAGCATTAGAGGTTGAATACAGACTTTGCCTCCAAAGCTTTCGTCACTCAGATCTGCCAGTGATATATTTCGGGAGCTTTTCCCCAAGGATTGGTGGGAGGGGCATCCAGAGTTGGATTCCTGTTCCCCAAAGAGAAGATTCACACAGTCTTATGATCCCAAAGCACTTTTGTAGGAATTATAGAATAGCAAAGAAAATAGTGGAAATATTGGCATAGAAGGGTATTTTTAGGTCAATGAGATTTGTGAACTTTGGCCTGTATTTATGAGACTTTCTTCTTCTCTGTTTTCTCCCCATAGGTTACCCACATCTCATACATGCTTTAATGTCCTCTTGCTACCGGAGTACTCCAGTAAAGAAAAACTTAAGGAGAGATTGTTGAAGGCCATCACGTATGCCAAAGGATTTGGCATGCTATAATGAAATCAATAAAATAACAAAAGGGATAAATAAATTGGTGGTGATGGTGTCCCTGTCCAAAAATAAACAAAAAGAATAAAAGAATACCCCACAAAGGCCATAAGATAATAGTGAGCTACCGTAGTCACCTGTGTTTGTGCCTCCCTTCTTCACTTGGGGACTTTGGGCTGGAACAGCAGATTTCAGCTGCTTCTATGAACAAATTATTTTCTTTTAGTGTGAAAGTGTTACATATTCTTTCACTTGTATGTACAGAGAGGTTTTCCTGAATATTTATTTTAAAGGGTTAAATCACTTTGCTTGTGTTTATTACTGCTTGAAGTTGAGCCTTTTTGAGTATTTACCAGAAAACGAAACTGTACTCTCCCAAGGAAAATATTGCCATCATTTGTAGATTGTGTAATCTTTACGTATGTGCTACATTTTTGTCCCAGTTATCGAATCAAAATCAGGAACTGTACTTTTTTGAACAGTTTTGCTTTTGAAACTTGAATTCTTGGGAAGCAAAATGGTGTGATGCAATGACTGCTGTTCTAGCCCCCAAAGAAATTTATGGAAAGTCTTTTGAATCAATAAAGATGGAAGGGAGAACTTGGAATGTTAAACTGCAGCCTTTGAGAACTTTACTTTAGTCACAGCACAACAATTAAAAAAACTCATTTCACTATACATGTCGTCTTTCACATGTCTTGTCTTGTGGCATACCGTGTTTTTAATTTAGCAGGGATTTTTAGCTGTGTGGAAGTATACATGTGGGATTATTTTCTTTTTTTAAAAAAGTTTACTGGGAAAGGTGCATTTTCAGCCAAACTACATTAGAATAGAATGAATTGTATTGTGAGAGAAATCAAAACAGTGGGTCTATCAGCAAGCATGTAAGTAAAGTGCACTTAAAATGACATTTTAATTGCCTAATATGTTGACATTTTAAATAGACAATCTAGTCTTCCCTGCAGTCTTAACTATTTGTTTCTATTATCAAGGCATACGATCAGTGCTGTAGCAAAGGAATGCCTTTTTCCACTCCTCTTCTAGCAATAGGAGGAAAATAATTGAACATTTTAAGAACAAGTTTGCATTGTAATGCTCCCAAATATTCATTGTATGTGTAGAACGTATATCCTTAGATCACTTCCATGATCTTTTTACATCACACACCATAAGTTTGGAATGTATATCTTGATCCCGCGCAAGGAGGGGGGGATCCCTCATCGTCTGACAGACTGTCCCCGCACTCTGGTAATCGCTGCTGTTACAATAAGAAATAAAGGAACTGTACATTTTTAACCTAAACAATGTAATTGGCATACCTCTCCTTACTGTGACAACTGATGTGCAGAACTGAGCTTGTGCCTTGGTGATTGCTAGGTCTGGTTTGTACATAGCAAAATCAGCATGATGTGGGCAAAATTGGTTCTTATTCAAAAGGCAAAATTTTTACATCACTGAAGGGAGAATCTATGTCTTTCAGGATGACTTTATTAAATTCTTTTTGGTAATAGAAATAGGCATCTGTTATGTAACTGTAATGCTAAATAAAGCATTGATGGTTTTCCACCATGGTCCAGTGACAAAGCAGAAAAGTGATTTCCTTTGTTTGATATTAACTTTAAAAGCAATGGCATTTTTTGATAAGGAACTCTGTTTTAGCTCTGCTGTATGATAACTGTCGTGGTATAAAGGCTTGCTTAACAACTATTTTATTTTACCATTCAACCATTTGTTGAAATTGATCTGAATTATCTCGTAGTTCAGAGCTGGAAAAGCAAAGTACTTCATTTCTGTGGTTATTCGCTCATAACTTTGAAACTTAGAAAGTTTTGGAATAGGGATCTGGGAAACTTTGAATAGTCTCAGTAAAGAATATTGTAATAATTTTTGTGTTGTGAGGTAATGAATACTTCTAGGGAGAGCACTGCATTGTAGAGATAAGATGTTTCTTGTTGATTTTTTTCTTCCTAATAGTACAATCCTGTGCAGGTTTAATTAATGTCTCTTTTCTCAACCAAGTGGCTCGTTTTAGAATGAAATCTTTAGACCTTTTTGCAGTATCAGGTGTGTATCTGCCTTCAAGTCGCCTATCAATTCATGGTGATGCCATGCATTTCATGGGTTTTTTTTAAAGCAAGGCATACTCAGAGGTAGTTTTGCCCGTTTCTTTCTCTGAAACATAGCCTAGTTTACTTTTCTGCTTTCAAAGAGCATGCTTCTTTATATTTGTAACACATTGATAAAGAAGCCTATAGTTTGGACTAAAGTTATTATAGAATTATGCAAACCTAAGTATTTTGATGAAAACATGCTGGATTGTTGTGTGTTTTCCGAGCTGTATGGCCATGTTCCAGAAGCATTCTCTCTTGATGTTTCGCCCACATCTATGGCAGGCATCCTCAGAGGTTGTGAAATATATTGGAAAAACTAAGCAAGATCGGTTTATATATCTGTGGAAAGTGGAAGAAAACTCTTAGTAGGTACACTAAGTGAAATGTCTCCCATTGATGAACCACCAAAGAAAATTGGGCCTAATAAAGTGTAGTAATTGAGGTACTTAATATATCTAATTGCATTGAGCAAGAAATGTCTTACCCAAATTCTTTTAAGCAACAATTAACAGGATGTACATTTCTTTCACAAAGATTAGATACTGGGAGAGATTAGAAATTGCCATCTTGGTATGCTGTCAATCATTCTCAGTACACAACCTTTCAGAGTTCCTTTGGTTTATGTGATTGGATCTAAATCTCATAAAGATCAGTTCATGGTAAAACATAAAAGAGATTAAATATATCCATATTCTCTTAATTCCCAAAGAGTGTTGCTGTCTTATCATTTATCTTAAATGCCTAAATCTGGATCTGAAAGGAATGTTTTATCCAGATGACATTTGGTGCATTTTACTAGAGCAGTTAATTGAGAAATGATTCTAAGTTGGGACATGTAGCGAGATGACTTTTTTGAAAAAATGAATCACTACAACATTTAAGGAATATCTCGTAAGCATGGCAAAGCCACTATCAGAAAATACATCCCAGTTTGGTCAACTTGGAGCTAGGCTAGACATGATCAGCTGCTGTGGAATTCTAACTTCATTCCTGTACTATTTCTCAATATCTAATTTGGGGTGGGTGAAAATTTGGCCTTCCATATGTTGGATTGTCAGACCCATCAGCTCTAACCAGTTTTGCCAATGGCTGTAGGTATTGGGAATTGCAGTTTCAAAGGTTCCCAGACTTATTTGGTCTACCATCCTTTTCAGAAAAAAAAACTCAGTCTCTCCCTGGAAATCTAATTTTAAGTTAGCAGTCAGAAAAATGGAGTGACATGTTCACACACGCACACACAGATAGAGATATAGATATATAATTTGTATTTACATCCTACAACATAGTAAAGATGTAAACAAGACACCTTGAAACTTGAGATTATAAAATTTATTTAAATCAACCATAGTAACATTCTCATACACAGAAAATTAAGATAATGAATAATAGTACTAAAATAAAAATTAGGAATAGCATTAAAAATAATCTTAAGTGAGAAGGATGAACTTGGTGCGCTGCTATGAGTTTATTAATGTTCAGCTCTATTTTTGCCAGCAGCATGAATTAAAAATTTAAAAAGCTTATTGCCCTTGCAGTATTGTCACATAGGAACAATATAAATTAGAATTCATATATGGCCTTATTTATACTACCATATTGTGATTACATCATACATGCACATATTCCTGCCAGTGCATCCTGGACATCCCAACAGTGAGCAACACACTTGCCTGACAACACTTGCTTGTGAAGACCTGTTGGGAGAACCTGACTGGGTCTAACTTGCATTCTGTGTGTTCATTTAGAAAATAAGATATTCACTACAATGAAAACTGTTACATAATAAATGAAACATATATGAATGGTTTTCAATTTTTTTCCACCACCTTTTATTTTTGTTTAATGCCCCTCAATTGCACGCCAGTCTACAATTCCCCCCCCCCCCCCCCCCGATCATTCCATTGCTTTCCAAGGATCAGAAACACCCACTTTGGTAAACACTAATCTAGAGGGAGACATTCCCAACTGCTGGTTTGAAACTTGCTATGTGAGTCAGGATCACCATGTAAGAATTTTTTCTACTTTTGCCCCATAATATTCGCAAGCACCAGGTTAGAGAGGAGAAAAGGTTGCATGATAGTCCTAAATTAGTGGATTTTACTCAACAATATTGGAAAACCACAGAATTACTCTAGTGACTGCTAACATCTTGTTCAGTTCTTAGGAAACAGTGGAAAGAAAATTTTCGAAACCTTAGTTTGTGATTGATTTGTAAGGGTTATTGTTCAGCCAGTTTCTTTCCAGTAGATTCTCTTTGGTAAGTATCTCATTGTAGTATTTCCATACAAGTATCTCCAAAGAGCTGTCTTCTCTCATAAAGTTTCTGTCCAATTTCTTTATGGTGATGCTTTGGTGATGGGGTTCAGGGCCAACTAGCATCCATTTGCTCTGCTCCTTTTCTGTATTCCACAGAACGTTCTGGCTTACCTTACTTTTCCTTGTCAGGGTTTCCAGCAATCTCTCAGAATAATAATCCAATAAAGGAGGGTTTTGTTCCCGTTTCAAAGTTGTGATCCTCTGGACAAAGTCTCTGACTTTCTTATCTAAAAGATTGTGACTCCCATTCATGTGATTGTTTGTATTAGGGCAAAATTCCAATGGTGTGTTGTCCAGTCCCAAGAAATTATTCTTAGAATTAAAGAACCATTTATGACTTCTGCTCTGGCTGCTCATACATTTTGGTTCCAGAAAACCTTTTTTCAGTACTTTATCTACAAGTCTTTCAGAGGACAAAGAAATACTGGATTCAGTAGCCTGAGGTGCTGGATGTTGTGGCTGTGAAGGGATTTCCATGAAGATTTCCTTATACATTTCATTCATATTAGGCAGCTTTTCATATATCTGGTGATTTGTGGTGCATGGCCTTTTACGTCTGGAAGCATTGACACGTTGACTAAAACCAGACAGTTTCTTCTCGTCCAATTTCTGTGCACAGATTTTTCCTGTGGCTCCAATAGATTTCTGTTGATCCTTAATCTTACCTTTCCTTCCTTGATTATTGCTGGCTGAGATTGGAGCCAGATGGGTCTGGATTCTACATGGAGCCGAAATAGCTCTGAAGGTTTCTGCCTTCTGTAATATAACTCTCACAGCCTTATCGCTATCTGTCACAACCGTGTGTGAAGTTGGAAAGAGATTCCATGAGAGACGTTTGACAAGCTCTTGATAGCCAACCAGCTTTGCATGAGCCACCTCTGACCTCCTGAGCTTTGTGACAAATCTGTTGTACAAGACCCTTTGATCAAGCATGTGGGAGTTTTCTGCCTGCTTCTTCATCGACTCCAGGACTCGTAGTTTTTTGTTTAGCAGGATCTCTTCTTTTCCATTGCAAGACAAAGCCAGTGGGGATTTCTCGCCATCCTTGAGTTTAGTTCTTTCACCCATCATGAAAGTGAGGGCTACAGTTTAAAATTGAAAGGCACACGCTTAGATTTTCATTGCTTTCTGACTCCTCCCTATAATGAATCATACTTAGTTTTAATAGTATCTATTGATGAGGTGACAAGATTTACATGAATAATTGTTTGAAATGCAATGCTAACAATGATTGGTTTGTTAAGATTTCTTCATCTGCGTTGTCAAGGAAGCAAAAATTAATGCTATATTCAAAGATGGGAGTCATCTTGGGTGGTACCTTTATTAGTCTGCTTGCCATGAATAGTCACCTTCAACTATACAAATACACATTGCAGAATGCTACAGTTTCTGTAAACACTAGATTGCTAAAGAAGCAAATGATACAAAACAAAGGCCTTTTGAAGAGTCGTGTTGTGACTTGAGTGTTAGATTAAGACACTGGGAGGCCAGGGTTGGACATGGAAACCCTATGGATCACATTGAGTAAATCATGTTCTTTCAGCAAGTTCCCCCCATCCAAATCTTGCTAAGAAAGACCTTGTGCAGGAGAAAAGTTTAGGGAAAATGATGAGAATTTAGCAAATAATTTTCTGGTCTAGTAGTATTTTTGAATGACAAATCATAGAGGTTTAGGAAAACCTTTGCATCATGGCATATGGCATTTCTACAAGGATGCTGAAGGAGCAAGTGATGTCTTTGTTCAAAAAAGAACCAGAAAATTGCTTCACTCTTGCAATTGTTGTCAGTGTGGACATGAGCAAAAATATGAGAATTCCCTGCATTTTTCTTATTCTCAACTGATTTTTTAAAACTTTGTAAATATTACTATTAGTAGAAAGTCTAAATCAAAAGGATTAGGGATTTAGGATTACCACACAAATAAACCACATAAATAAACCTGAGATAATACTCTACGAAGGAATCTGTAGGTCCTTCTTCAATCACTGTTGTTTCCAACTCTTCATGACCTCATGGACCAGTCCACATCAGAGCTCCCCGTCTGCCATCGCTGCCCCCAGCTCCTTCAAGATCAAGCCAGTCACTTCAAGGATATCATCCATCCATCTTGCCCTTGGCCGGCCTCTCTTCCTTTTTCCTTCCATTTTCCCCAGCATCATGATCTTTTTCAAGCTTTCCTGTCTTCTCATGATGTGGCCAAAGTACTTCAGCTTTGCCTCTAATATCCTTCCCTCCAGTGAGCAGCCGGGCATTATTTCCTGGAGGATGGATTGGTTGGATCTTCTTGCAGTCCAAGGCACTCTCAGGATTTTCCTCCAGCACCAAAGTTCAAAAGCTCAGCCTTCCTCATGGTCCAGCTCTTGCATCCATATGCTACTATGGGGAATACCATATATGCTACTATGGGGAATACCATTGCTTTAACTATGCAGACCTTCGTTGGCAATGTGATGTCTCTGCTTTTCACTATTTTATTGAGGTTGGCCATTGCTCTCCTCCCAAGAAGTAGATGTCTTCTGATTTCCTGGCTGCAGTCTGCATCTGCAGTGATCTTTGCGCCTAGAAATATAAAGTCTGTCACTGCCTCCACATTTTCTCTCTCTATTTGCCAGTTATCAATCAGTCTGGTTGCCATAATCTTGGTTTTCTTGATGTTTAACTGCAGCCCAGCTTTTACACTTTCTTCTTTCACCTTGGTGATAAGGCTCCTCAGCTCCTCCTCACTTGCAGCCATCAGAGTGGGATCATCTGCATACCTAAGGTTGTTAATGTTTCTTCCAACAATTTTAACTCCAGCTTTGGATTCGTCAAGCCCCACACGTCGCATGATATGTTCTGTGTACAAGTTGAATAGGTAGGGTGAAAGTATAAAGCCCTGCCGTACTCCTTTCCCAATCTTGAACCCGTCTGTTGTTCTCTGGTCTGTTCTTACTGTGACCACTTGGTCTTTTTACAGGTTTCTCAGGAGACAGACAAGTTGACTTGGTATCCCCATACCACCAAGAACATGCCACAGTTTATTATGATCCACACAGTCAAAGGCTTTAGAATAGTCAATAAAGCAGAAATAGATGTTTTTCTGAAACTCCCTGGCTTCCTCCAGTATCCAGCGGATATTGGCAATTTGGTATCTCATTTCTCTGCCTTTTCTAAACCCAGCTTGGACAGCTGGCAATTCTTGCTCCATGTATTGCTCAAGTCTGCCTTGCAGAATCTTGAGCATTACCTTACTGGCATGGGAAATAACTGCCACTGTATGGAAGTTTGAGCATTCTTTAGTGTTTCCCTTTTTGGATAAGGGGATATAAATTGATTTTTTTCCAATCTGATGGCCATTCTTGTGTTTTCCATATTTGCTGGCATATGGCATGCATCAGCTTGACAGCATCATCTTTCAAGATTTTAAACAACACAGCTGGGATCCCGTCGTCTCCTGCTGCCTTGTTATTAGCAATGCTTCTTAAGGCCTATTCAACCTCACTCCTCAGGATGTCTGGTTCTAATTCACTCACCACACCATCAAAGCTATCCTCTATATTATTATCCTTCTTATACAGATCTGTATATTCTTGACACCTTTTCTTGATCTCTTCAGCTTCTGTTAGGTCCCTGCCATCTTTGTTTTTGATCATGCCCATTTTTGCCTGAAATTTACCTCCGATATTTCTGATTTTCTGGAAGAGGTCTCTTGTCTTTACTAATCTATTGTCTTCTTTCACTTCCATGCATTGCTTGTTTAAAAATAGTTCCTTGTCTCTTCTGGCTAACTTCTGGAATTGTGCATTTAGTTGGGCATATCTCCCCCTATCACTGATTCCTTTCTCCTTCCTTCTTCTAGGTCCTCCAGAGCAATGCTATTGTTGACATCTAGCTCAAGTTGACCATAGATAGCCATGCTAGAGGAACTGGTGATTCAAACAGAGAACATACTAACTACATCTAGAAATAATCAAATCTGCAAATGTGGAGCTAATAATGACTGCAAAGAAGAATAAGTTCTGTTCTAATGGACCTCAAAGAGTATTGCTAAGAAATAACCAGTCTTACTTTTATTTAGGTCAGGGGTGGGGGGGAGAGGAAGAGGAAGTCCCAGCAGCCTGATCCTGCACAGCCAGTAGTGATTAATCCTGGGAGTTGCAGTCAAGAAACATCTGGAGGACTGTTACTCTTGCTACTGGTTTAGGTTATCATGGGTTAAATCCAGTTGTTATTCCCAACCAACTAGGGAGGACTTCCGAAATAAATTGTGGAATGACAAATTAACACGTATGTTTCTGGATTTAATGGGTCTATTCTAGTTGAGATTAGCAGTGTGAATTCACTATTTTCTCCACTATGTTAATTTTTCTCACAAGCTGCCATATAATTTTTTCATTTTCACTTTTATGTTACAATTTTACAATCAAAATGAAAATGCTGAAAAAAGTACTCATGTTTGTATTTACATAATAGACATGGAAACTTGCCACTAGTCTCTAGGCAAAATTATGTTTTATACTGAGTAAGAAAACGGGTAAATCCAATTGTTTGTCCCAACTAGAATGCCCCGCATAGTGGGATTTATCTAAGTCTGGATTTACCATTTGACAGTTGATTCAATGGACCAGCTCTTGGTGGAACTAGCAGTTTAATTTAATACATTAAAATCCTTCCCATGCTATCATTGAATCCTCCCCCTCAAATTTAATTTTACAGTCATCAGGGTGCACATACCTACACACTATCATATAATAGCACATAAAACAATTTCCTTGGTTTATATCACAGCTGCTGTATGCTGTACCTTTGGGTGTGTGATGTGCATGAACTACTGTTCATTGATAGCAGTCATCACCACCATTCTGGTTTTCACATTCAGGAATTATGTTGCTAAAGAAACATATTGAAAAGAGTAAAGTCAATATTCTCAAAAGTCGTTTCACCTTTTCCTGCCTCTACCAAAAATATTATAATTTTTCCATCATGTTTCCAAGGTACAGCATGTTCTCTGGATATTCAGGCAGCAAAAGAAACTGATTCTCTGCAGCTGTCAAATTTGACAGCTGAAGTACAGCTTGCAAGCTCTTCCTCACTACTATGTGTTTTATATGTTGGAAATTTGGAAAACCAGAACTAAAGACCACCAAAGCCGCTAGAATCCCAGATTCTAATGTTCTCTGCTCCACCTTCTCCACTGAATACCAAATAGTACAAACATTTTTCATGAAGGGCTAGACTTAGAGTTTAGCAGAGTGGGGCAATTAGTAAAGCCCCACACACTTTAGAGGAGCCCATGACCTACAAACCTGGAGTCCCTTGCCCCTGGAGCTGTTGCACATTGTTATGCATGGCTCCTCTGTTCTATAGGGGAAAACATGCAGGTCTAGAGGGTGAGAAACTAAAACTCGTAGCATCCTCTTTTTCTCTTTTGCTGTTCTCCAAGGGGCCTGCGGAACTTTGGGAAAAGAGAACAAGGAAATTAACAGCAGGAATGAAGGGGAAGTGATCCACTCACAAAAGAGGCCGTATAAAGTGCATTTTATCCAACAGAAACTGAATTATTTGGTACCAGTTGACCATGTCTTTCCCTGATTGCCATTTAAATTAAAATGCCTAAGCAAATACAGGTTGCAACCTGTTCGCTGCATAGATCTAAGTCTGCCTTATGCCTGAATATGTCTTGTTCTCCAGTCATTATGGAGTTGGTATTATTTTTCAACAACAATTAAACACATATACCCCAAATTCAGCCTCACTTTTTCATGGCTGGTGTAGAGCAGGTGGAATGAGAGAGGTGTCAGGCCATAAGCAGATACAGAATTATTAGATTATCAACTGAGGCTGCTAGAAGATCCCTGTGGATGAAATAATCATTTTGCATCTGGCTACAGAACCTAAATGCCCTGAAGGCTACAGAACCAATCTGAATTTGGACACTAAGTTAGTCAACCCTGGTTAGAACTTATGTAGGAAACCAGCAATAAATACCAAGTGCTCTAGCCTATATTTCAGAAAAAACTGACAAAAACACCTTTGGGATCCTATGAAATTCATAGGATCACCATAAGTCTACAGGCAACCTAAAGGCAACATATCTATTATATGCAAAGGGACAAGCAATAAGCATCTCTGATTCCACACTTTCCATTAGCTACAAAATGGTTGTGGTGAAAATACCCGCAGTTCAGTGGTGAATCCAAGAGTATTAAGTGGACAGTTGTACTACAGTTCTACATGTGGATATACACTTATTCTACAATATAAGATTTCAGCCATTATCTTCTATATTCCCTTATAATGGCAACTGAATGTTTGCCATGTATATGTGCATTGTAATCCGCCCTGAGTCCCCTTCGGGGTGAGAAGAGCAAAATATAAATACTGTAAATAAATAAATAAATAAATAAATCATATGATAAGACTTGGTCCACCCAGTTACCTTCTACCTGTTGACTACCTTCTTTATCCCATTCTTTCTGAGAGGTAGAGAACAGGAATGAACATATTATGAAAGAGATCGATTCCACCCCCCACCCCACCCCCTCTCAGGAACTCAACCAAGTCAGTTTTTTTCAGCTTATATCTTGGCTCTTTCATGTTTCGGAAGCATTAAGAACCAGAGTTTCTGCCCATCACATGTCAAAGCTGAAGAGATAAATAAAGAAACTAGAGTCTCTTGATTTTAAACTGATGGTTTATTTGCCAGCATTCTACAATTTGAAGAATTTGAAAGGATTTTGAAGAAAGGCCAATCTGTTGCACTGAAACCAAGGGAGAGGAATTTAAGAATAAAATGAATTAAAGAACTGATGAATTAAAGATCTTGGATTGTGAAACAGAACAATTAAAAACAGGTTTATATGATGACCTCTTAGAACTGGAAATGTATGTTACAGCAACCACATGAAAGGATTTCTTCTATGGCATAACTGTTCTATCAAATAGCCATAAACCAGGGCTAAAGAACCTGTGGTCTTCCAGATATATTGCACTCCAACTCCCATGATCCTTTGGCTATGCTGGCTATGGCTTCTGGACACAGAGGTTTAAAATATCTGGGAGGGCCACGGGCTCTTCAAGACTACAGTAACATATGCAGACATCTTACTACACATTGAATCTCAGTATCACTTCTGGTCACTGCTAATGGTAGATTGTGCTGGTGCTAGAATGACAACTGATTTGTGGTTGGCCATACTGGGTATAACCTGTCCAACTAGAAGAATGGGGTGGCTCCCTTCATGTGAGTAGTTGTGCTGTGCAGATCAGCAATGACTCTAGGACTTCATTCGATGCTTGAATTATATTTTTACAGATTTGCCAGAAAACCAAGTATACCATACATTAAAAGCTATTCAAGAGAGGCTGGATTTAATTTCTAGTTTCTTTGTCTATTAAGTCAGTCTGATCTCCATCCTGTTTCATTGCAATGCAGTTCTTTCTTTAACAAGAATTAAGTGATATTATTGTATAAATAAAAGACCTATGCTTTTTCCTAGCCTTTCCCAAACTGACACTCCCAGATATGTTGGGCTACAATTCCCATTACACACAAGTTGAAGACCGATAACCATGAG
The DNA here is from genome assembly GCF_035594765.1 of Anolis carolinensis. Classification (NCBI taxonomy): domain Eukaryota; kingdom Metazoa; phylum Chordata; class Lepidosauria; order Squamata; family Anolidae; genus Anolis; species Anolis carolinensis. Next base: position 111,969,518 of record NC_085843.1, read on the forward strand.
ACAAATAACACATAACAACTCTGGTGGAAACCAAATTGAAAACAAGTGCTATTTATTATAAACTGAGAAGTGTCTCTTTTGCTGTATCTGGTAAGGGATTCTGTGCAAATATTAGTATTTAATCAAAACTATGTGCTCTTTGCTAAACACATTTTGATTCTACTATTTTACATAGTATTAAGAGTGCAACCTGGATAAATTATAAATCACGTATTGTCACGTAATTCATAGTATCCTCTCACTTTTAAGAAGAAGGTTGAGAAGCCCTGCTCAATTTGACAGCTTCCTGAGCTCCCATTCCCAAGGCAGTGACATTTTTTCTTTGGACTACAACTTCCAGAATTTCTTAGCCTTGGCCATGTTGCCTGGGAGCTGTTGTCCAAAACAGTTACATTTCAGGCTCTGTTCAAATGCATCCTTGTAGCTTGATTGCCTGCCTTTAAAAGAAAACTGGGGTTCTTAGAATCCTATTAAGCTGCCATCAAAGTTCAAATTCTCAGAATCCAATGATTCAGCCAATATTAGGGACTGTGATGATTCATCCCTTTCAGTAAAAAAGGACAGCCATGTTCATGTTCTTGCATCTATTGAACCCAAGATCATAGTACATAACACATGAAGCTGTGGGTTGCTTTTTCATGTATAGAATCATCAATAGATAATGATCATTAATCTAATAGGTCTTCTATTTCACATTAGTCTGAAGAGGTAATCTCTATGTGGAAGAAAGAGACATACTGAAATGACTGCAGCCCCAGACAGATACAGGTTAAATATCCTTTACCCAAAATGCTTGGGATCAGGAGTGTTTTGCATATATGTCCATAATAAGGTATCCTGAAGATAGGACCCAAGTTTAAACACAAAATTCGTTGATGTTTCCTATACACCTTGTAGATATAGCCTTAAGGTAAATTTATACAATATTTTAAATAATTTTGGCCATGAACAAAGTCTGCATGTGAGGAACCATCAGAAGCAAAAGTGTCACTTTCTAGCCACCTATGTGGGCAATTTTGGATTTTTAGAATTTCTCTTTAAAACAAAATCAGAAGAATATTAACATAAATGATCCTTTGCATCATTTAGGAAATACCTAACATGCATATTACCTTTAAATGTTCAAAGAGTTTCAAATTATGCATTATGGAGATGTTAACTCTCACAAGAATCCTGCAAGGTAAGCTAAAATCGTCATGTCCCATAAGCAGATATGAAGATTGAAGAAGAAGGGATGGGGGGGGGGGGGGGGAGGCTTAATGCATGACTCAGTTTTCTAATCCATGGATGTTTCATACAGTACAACCCCTTATCCGTTGGGCCAGTATTTGTAGTTTGTTTTATTCCTGTCTGACAAAATACGCATTACCTGTTTATTTTCTAGGTCCTCTGGCATGATTCTATGGTACACTTGGACTGGAAGGCCTTCATTTCCATAGGGTTCTCTAGTATCCACAGTTTGACATATCCACGCAAAGTTTGGGGATGTATCCCCTGCAGAAATAAGTTCATACTGCATTTTGAAACAACTGAGGAACCACATAAAATGGAATGGAAATGGTCAGTTTGTATGGTCTGTTATGACCTCATCACATGGGCTTTCAGCCCGCTCCTAGGACGCTGCTGAGACACAGCCAGGACTTAGCCTGACGGAGTGCATCACATGATGTAGGGATCCTTCCAGCAGGGCTCCATGCACACTGCGTCTCGACAGCATGCTAAGCAGCAGTCCTGACGACATGGGTGACAACCTGTGTTCTCATGGGACAAGCCGGGGACAGCGCTGGAGAAACCAGGGCCAGACGGATAACAGTATAGGATGGCAAGAAGGTGGGGCGGGACACTGCTCGACGGATTTGCCGCACTAACCCATGGATGCCCCTGTTGTCCCCTGTCTTAAGGACTACCATGTGATGAGGTACTTAGTCTTCACCCTACAACATGAGTTGCAGCCAGCTTGAAAACTGATTTCATCTTATTCAGAATCCCATATTTTGAGGCCAGATGCCTGCCTATTTTAATTTTCAAACACCTCTTTGTACGATTAAAATTTCATTCAGCAATAATAGTCATAATGATCATAACAATTTTAAACAGTTGAAACAGTGCTCTAGAGAGGAGAAGGATGTAGCAGATTAATAATGCCCTTCACATCCACCAATTGGTTCTGTGTACAGCCAGCTGCTACTGCTGCAAACTATCAAACCAGTTTTCTTTGAGCTCAGTCTTGGAAGAAAAGATTGATCTCAACAAGCCTTAGCAGAAGGACTTCTGCAGTAGTCCTGCTATTCCAGGTATATATATTTGTATATTTTTCAAGGCAAAAGTGTGGTATAGCATCCCTCTGGTATTCTTTCAAGTGACCAGAGATAGTAAAGAAGAAAGTTCAAATTTTGACATTTGTGATATATAAGTATAAAATTAGTTCATTCACATTGCAACAATTCGCAGGTACTAAAGCTATGTGTGGGTGCTTCATCTAGTTTCTTGAAAATCAATCGAATGGCTGTGAAAATTGATTGAATATAATTATTGAGAAGCTTCTATGATTATAAAATATGCAAGTAGTATTGTTAGATATACGTGTGTGTGTGTGTGCGTGCATCTGTTTCATCTCTCCATTCACTCTTGAGTTACACAAGGCTCCTTTCCATGCCAAACACACTGTAAAAAGTACAGATTTTTCACACTTGTTCAAGTTGCAAACAAGAATGTGTGCTTAGGGCTTATTAGAAACCAGTAATCAAATCAATACAAAAAGAATCAAAGTACTGAATATCTGTTTCTAATAATATCATAAAACATAATAATTTTCTATATACAAGACAAATGCTTCTATTAAAAACTCTAAAAACTCAATGCTTTGGGTCCATATAAAAATAATGTTTATATGTTTGTATATATATTCCTTCTCCGTAGTGTCACACTCTGTGCAACTCAATTTGTTTTTGCTTCAGCTGGTTTGTCAGCCTCATCTCCTGATAAGGTGCCACTTCCATATTTCTTCACCTTGGTCTCTACTTTTACAAGTCTTTGCTTGACTTTGGCTTGACCTGCCGTGTATTCTGCTAGGAGTCTAGCAAACCTGGTCTGAAGAATGTCCAAAGCCGATTCAAGTTTCCCTATTTTTTCTTCCAGATCTCTGGGGTCGGCTCCTGCTTTTGCTGCTTCCTCATCAATTAAATTATCTTTCATCAAAATTTGACGTCCTTTTTCTTCCAGAGCTTTTTTGGCCTCTGGGTACTCTGTAAGAGCTTCCATTAGATCATCTTTGGACAAGCAAAACAGATCAGAATAACCTATGCTCTTGATGTTGGCTGTCCTCCTGTTACCAGATTTGCTACCTTTGATGTTTAAGATGCTGATTTCTCCAAAGTAACTTCCATCGCTTAGGACCACAAACTGTGTTATGCCATCATCAGCTACAACAGCCAGTTTCCCTTCTTTGATTATATACATTTCTCTGCCTATGTCCCCTTTCTTGCAGATATAATCTCCAGGACTAAAGACAGTAGGTCGTAACTTCAACACCAGCTCAATAAGTAGCCCGGCTTCACAATCTTGGAAGATACGGACTTTCCTCAGTGTATCCAAGTGAACGTTAATGGCAATCTCGGCCTTCAGCTTATCAGGAAGGTATTTGAGAACTTCTTTCTCTTCCACTGTTTTCTTATTGGTCCACAGGTAATCAAACCATTTAATAACCCGGGCTTCCAAGTCTTTTGTGACTTTTCGGAAATGCAAATACTGCTTGATAGAATCAACTTTAGCCTGGAACTCTGCCCTGGAAGCGTTCATGTTAGAAATCATAGAGCCCACATTACCGACGATGGTAGCAAAGATAAGCACACCCACCAGAAAGTCTATGACTACAAACAGATACTCTATATCTCTCACAGGAGGCGGAGTTTCTCCAATGGTGGTTAACGTCAATGTTGACCAATACAAACTGTAAATATACTTTCTGGCTAGGCGCCCATGTTCTGGATGTGACACATTGGGATAAACCCAGGTATCACTTCCAAATCCTATTTGCTTTGAAATGGCAAAAAATATACATGCATTCCAGTGGATAATGATCAGAATGTACAATACAAGGTTCCCAATACGAAACATGTTTGGGTAGTTTGTTCTTGTTTCTGTACGGTCAAAAAACTCAAACAACCTGGCAATCCTCAGGATCCGGTTAAATCGCAATTCAGGATAGTTCATTCCAAATTTTAAATATGCCAAGTCAGTTGGAAAAAGGGAAAGTAGATCCAACTTGAACTGTCTAGTGGATTGGTAATTTAGTCTTAGCTTCTTTTCATCACGAACCAGCAGCCCTTGTTCAAGGAAACCTTAACAAGTGAGAGAAATGAACAAGAAGAACAAGTGATTTATTAAAGAGAAATGTATACATCAGAATGCTTCTCAGATATCTGTAAATGCAAAATATGTTTCCATACTCTAGCTAAGTTACTCTTCTGCCCTATACATCTTCGTCATTGTTGTGTGTCTTCAAGTTGACTCAGACATATATTGGACCTATCCTAGAATTTATTCAAAAATGTTTATTCAGAGGAACTTTGTCATTGCCTACTTCTGAAGCTGTCAGACATTGGGTTTCCATGGTTGAGCACAGATTACAAACTCTGGTCTCCCAATGTCTTAATCCAACACTCCAACCACTGTGCCATGCTGGCAATACCAACAGTAAGTAAATAATAGTTGGATGAAGAGGTCATAGTTCTGAAAAGTTAGTTTTTAGGGAGAAGATTACTGAAGAATCCTTGGAATTGTTATCCAAAAAATAATCAGCCACAGATTTTTTTTCTTCTTCCAAGCAGCAACCTTCATTTCCTCTCAGGTTTTCAGACAATTCCCACCTGACCCACATAGCATTACCAATAATAAAGGGCTGTGGAAATGAAAACCCAAGCATCGGGGTGGCAGGGGAGAATTTCTGCACTGCTCCACAATATGAGCTCAAACGTCTACCTCTGCCTTTCTGATTCTTCTGTTTTGATCCAGTCTCACCAACACTTTTAAAAAGGGAGCCATTACTGCATTTCTGTGGTGGGAAAATGCTGAAAATGAAAGAACATACCTGTCCTAAATCTGACAAATGTGTCCATGATGTAAATGACATCAGAGGAATAATCTAAAATAATCCAGAGTACAAGGTTTTCCATTTGGAGCTCATCAAAGCAGGCTCTAGAAAAAACAGGAGATTTGTTCAGAATTAGCTTCTTGTCCAGGGACTATAAATACCCTAAAAGGCACTAGATCCTATCCTAAGCAGGGCCAACCTTCAGAAAAACTAGATGGGAGACCACTAATTAGTGCCAGGCACTGTAGGCTATCTGTGAGAGGAAGGAACTAGGAAAACCACCTTTAAGTTTTCATTACCTAAGAAAAATCTATGAAATGCATGGGGACACCACAAGCCAGTAGGGAACTTGAGTCACATACCTACTCACCCCTGAACCCAGCAGATGTTAGTGAATGAACTAACCACTGAATAATATGGCTTAATATTGCATAGGAAAGAGCTACAAACTGAAATGATGAAGCTGGCTATTTTCCTAGGCTTGTCCTCCTTGATGCAGAACCAAAAAATGATCTGTTGTGTGTACTGCATTAAGTGAGTAATGAGGTGGAGATGAGGACGATAGCCACTGGTTGCAAAGCTGAGCAGAAGGAATCAATGCAGCTCTCCTAAGCCCACGAGATGGCGCCCATGGGCCACAGAAAGCATGGAGGTTGCTTGCACAGATCTGGGAGGTTTTCTGAGATGCTTCAAAAAGATCTGGGTACACAGAGCAAATGGAGGAAGAAGAACACTAGGGTATATGAACCACTGTCTTAAAGGACTTGCCCAAAATAAAAAGATGGCCAGAAAGAGAGAGAGAGATAAAAAGGACGAATGAGTTGAAGGGCAAGTGGCCTTATACTTTGGCAGTCTCTGGATATGTTGAACTATGAGTCCCATGACCTCCAGTCAGCCTGAATAGAAGGATGGCATCTGTAGTCCAGCACATACGGAGGGCATTAGATTGGGAAAGCTTGGCAAGGAATCTTCTATGTATAGGCAGCTTCTAACATGTTTTAAAAGGGGGGAAGCTGATTTAGAGATTGTTTTTCTCAATACGCTCCTGTGGTTCTTTCTGCATTCCTGCAGTGATATAATACAAGTAAATAAAACTCTTCTTTTAAAAAAAATGAAACCATGATGGAGTGTGGAAAAGGAAACCACATCCCAGCAGTGAATATTAGAGTAGTGCTACTTAAAGTGGTAGTCCATGGACCATTGCCAATCATGAGCCTTCAACTGCCTATATCTGGAAAGGTTCCAGGAAAGAAAGAAACCGGTGTAGGCAATGGGCACAAATATGGCTATGGAAAAAGTGTGCTAGTCCTCCACATCAAATAGCGTAAGAAGTACTGAATTAGGTACTTTCCAAGGCTCGCTCTATGCCCCACCCCAGCAAATCTAAGAGGTAGAAAACAACTCAAAAGCTGAAATCAAAAGTGGAAGCAACAACAATAATTGCAACAACAAAAACAGACATAAAAGAATTATTCTTACCTACAAACTAACAAGCACCAGTTATAGAAGACTGGTGTTGCAATTATGGTTAGCCACCTGTAATACAGGTTGCTGGAAGGATCCATCACAAAGACCTCTTTCTTTTTCCTGGAAAATGGAAACATACAGGTGTGTAAATAAACATGAACTGTCACAGAACCAGGGACAGCTGGTGGTTTCCTGTCCGTGCAGCAGTTGGTTTTGTGCACATACCAAACTTTTAAAGAGCTATCCAAGGCGTTGAATCCTATTTCCCCAAGCAGCTTCACCACCGTTACAGTTCAGATTAAAACGGAGAACAACTCATGGCTCCCACAGACATGTAAGCCATCACTGAAGCCGACTCTCCACGTATCATTGCTCACTCTTTCAGCAGAACGCTGCTATGGTTGCAGCTCAAAGGGGTAATTTAATTCAGGACTGATAAGAATCCATGGCACCAGGCCAGCTCAATACCTTCAGGACCATCCTTACACTGAAGCTGACAGGTACATCTTATCCTCACTCATCAGCAAAACTGATTGTATGCTTTTGTCTAAATACACTGGAATGTACTTAATTATACACTTCAATCCAAAGTGTTCACTGGACCATGAGGCTTGAATTGATGAAACTTAAACTGATTGAAGGCCAGTAATGTTCATACAGATGTGAAAACCTTTCCCATCAAATTACCAATATACAGCCTTCTTCAAGTTGGGCTACATAAAACTACACCAGACCAAAAAGAAGAATAATTTTTAGGTGCTTTTCACCCTGACTTTATGTATTTTACCATGAGCATAGTACTATGTCACAATATATAATATAATATAATATAATATTATTTATATATATATATATATATATATATATATATATATATATATATATATCTCACATTCACAAACAAATAAGGACAGAAGTCACCTGAGGCATGTTCTTAAGCAAGTTAGCTACTAGAAAATTGAATACTATCACAACATATCTATTACTACAAGCTTACTACCAGTGTGTAAAGTACACTACTACTATTACTATTGTTTAATGGTTTGTCTTTTGCAGCAGAGTGTACAAAACACACTTGGGATGTAATCTTTGCAACACACGTCCTGGAATGAGACTTCACTTTGCCTTCAATGCACTCAATTTCATTAATTTTTTTTTGTCATGACGTTGTAAAGAAACAAATCCTTATGAATGGGCATGTGTTTAAGAATTTATAAATACAGTTGTGATTCTAAGGAGATTAACAAAGATGTAAATTCCTCTGAAACATGGGTTGCGTGGTGAACATCCATAATCTAATACACATTACACATACGATTCTAAGACCCATTGAATTCAGTGGTGTTTACTTCCCAGTTAACATAGAAAGGTTGATACTGCAGAGGGAAATAATTTGGTTAGGAATAATATCCATGTGTTTCCATTTGCTCACTCTTGTATCGAAAGCGGGCTTGATGTTGGATTATCATGCCCTGCTGAGAATCCTATTACGCAGGACGTTTGTTGCAAAGATACAGCCTTTTCAGTATACTTACTCTTCTTCCTTCTTTTTATCATCCTTTTTGACATCTTTTTTCTCCTCTTTTTTCTCCTCTTTCTTTTCCTCCTCCTTTTTCTCCTCTTTCTTTTCCTCCTTTTTCTCCTCTTTCTTTTCCTCCTTTTTCTCCTCCTTAACCTCTTTCTTGTCTTCCTTCTTTCTGCGTAATACAGTGTAATAAACTTAGCAGAATTCAGAGTTTACCAACACCTCATCTTAATACAATATATTGGATTTCAGACAGATTTGAACAAACCAGCCTAAATTCACCAAAAGTGGAATTCATGCAGAAGAGGCTGGATTACATATATTGATAGTCCTGACACATACTGGGAAAGGAGCTACACTGGGAAAAGAGGTGGCTGATTTGGTATGAGGCTTGCTCACTCTTTAGGAACTTACTAGTTACAAATAAATTTCCAAGTCTATATTTCCAAACCTAACCTAGGTTTAGGAGTTCAGAGTTGGAAGGAACTTCAAAGATACTCTAATTCAGACCCTGAAGGAAGTCCACTACTTGATTCTTTTCGCTTTTCAAAACCCACTTCACTGCTTTCATTTTGGAGTCAGTTCCAGCATGAGCACTGGATTAATCCCACATGAAACACTCAGACATTTTGCCTTGTTTCCTGAACCAGCTGTGAAATTCTGTCTTAATTAAAGGGCATTCAATTATTTCAAAGTAACTCTGCAGAGATTTGCACTGCACTTGAGAGGGGAAATGGGGAGAGGAGGAGGATCCAGCAGCACCCTTATGACTGACCTGTTTTAATATAAGCTTTGTGGGTTTTCAAGCAACTACTTCAGATGCACTGATGAGATTAATATTAAAGCCATAGGGATAGCATAATAGGATACAGAAATATATAATTTGTGGCAAGGCTGTAAATCTTCTGTAGGATTATACAGATCTGTCAGGCTTTTTATGCTTCTGCAGGATAACCCAGCTATCACTTTGGAAACTACTGCACTTAGTAGTCTTTCCTTACCCAATGATTTATTACAATTTGTTACTTTTGACGGCTGTTGGCTGACCTGGGAGCACAGCTATGGAAAGCTTAAAAGTTGACTAACATGGAGCCTATGCTTCCATCCTCATTCTCACTGCTGTAACCGCAATGTCCAGGTTTTTTTGTACTATGAATCGTGGCCAGCTCAATTCCTTTGGTGGTACTGTGAGGAGGGTAGAGATTCATGGGCTTATTGAGAAAATGCTTTTGGACAACACAGACCCTTGGGAGAATATAGAGTGAAGAGCTAACCCTAATGCAGATTCCCCCGCCCCATACAAGTAAACAAGGAAGGCAGGAATTAAAGAACCGCTGTTGTTTAATCCCCTAGGAAATAACACCGCAAGCTATGAAGTGAAGTAAAGTAGTTTAGGATGTAAACCAACGTGGAAATAAATTACTTCTTTTTGGAGAGTAGATGAACAAACAACTTGAAATGTGTCCCTTTGGGGAAAAATACCTTGCAGGATGTTAAAGTATAAAAATAGTAGATATGATGACAGGCAGACTGAAGACACAACAGAGAGAGTGAGATATACAGACAGGCTGAAATCCTGCACTGTAGATAAAAAAGTATGAAGTTTTTCTCCACTCCTGCAAGACTTGTCTTCAGGGTCCACAGCCATTTAGTGTAAAGTGGGGTGTGTGTGTGAAGGAACAGCTGGATATGAACCAATAGACAGTCACAAAATGACCGGGGCAATAGCTGGGAACCCCTGAAAGTTTTCCAGAAGTCCAAGAGAAAGATGCCATCATTTTGCATGTGGCTACAGGGGTAAAGCAGTTTTTTTTACAGCATATCCCCTTCTCAAATGACCACTAAAGGGTTGTGTAGAGGAAGGACTCATAGGTAATAGCTGAGATTCAGGAGGGGAGAGTCAGGTCAAAAGTGGAGCTTTCCCCACTGCCAAGATATCAGTATATCAGTGTTATACTATCATATATTCCTTACAGGATGTCAGACACAAACTTAAAAGAACATAAAGATTACATGGTATGGTCCCTTTGCGCGCGCACACACACACACACACACACTCAATAATTGGAGAAAATCCAAAAAAATCATATTATTGAAGAAACTGAGGAACTCTTTAAGAAAAAAAATTGATTGTTTGTCTTCTACAGAGGAAAAAAAATCCTCTTGCAAAAGGTTTTATTTTTGGAAATTTAGTTTGGAAGGAAATGAACAAGAAAGCTAGCCTACTCTTTTTCACATTTTATTAAAGGGAGGGTAAGGATTAGGAGAGACAAGGCAAAACCAGATTGTCCATGTTGTACTTACTCTTCATTGGTGTTGTTGGAGTAGTTGATGTTAAATCTGGCCAAAGCCCATTGACTGTCATGAGTTAAAACAAACGAATGAATAAAGAAATGAATGAATAAATGAATGAATGAAGGCGCAGTATGCAGAACAACACAACAAACACAAATATCTCAGTCACTATATTAGCACGGATCATCACCACACAATCACTGGCTGGACTGTTAGTCCTTCTCCCATATGCTGAAAAGATTAAGGAGGTCAACCTTGACTGCAGCACTAAGCTCCTTTGCATAACCATCCAGGGCACCCATTTGCCCTCATTCACGTGCTGCCTACACACGTTTGTGTTCAGGCCTGGTGTCTGAAGCACTTTAGCCTGCTCTCGGGCGTATTAATGCTTGACAGTTGAGCTAATTATAACCTCTGTTTGGCTACAGCTCCTAAATGTTCCCCAAGCTTTTCCCGTTACCCTAAAAGCAACACCGGCAAGATTGACAAGACAAAAAACAGAAAGGTCTCCTTTTGCTACAATGCCCACAGTCAGTGGAAAACATAGCTCCAATGCTGCAAATCCATAATAATAAAAAGTATTGGAATGGGATATATTTGCTGTTTGTGGGGAGTTTTAAAAGCAATGAATGATATGTTAGCTTAGTACCCTGTACCTGTTTTTTTGTGTGTGTGTCAGGAGTGATTTGAGAAACTACAAGTTGCTTCTGGTGGGAGAGAATTGGCCATCTGCAAGGATGTTGCCCAGGGGACGCGGGATGTTTGATGTTTTACCATCCTTCTCTCATGTCCTCGCATGGGGAGCGGGAGCTGACAGAGGGAGCTCACCCGCTCTCCTCGGATTCAAACTGCCAACTTGCCAGTCAGCAGTCCTGCCAGCAGAAGGGTTTAACCCATTGAGCCACCGGGAGCTCGCTTGTATCTGATGAAACTAAAGGAATAGAGCTTCACAACTCCAAGCTGTGATTCTTTCTCCAGGTCTGTTGCACAGAAGGTCTGTTGCACAGAAGAAGCAACAGACCTGTGATGTATGGATTTCTGCATCAGCCCTACTTTTAAAAAAGATTAGAACAAGATAACAGTTTATCTAGCCGCATGAAACCAAAAAATTCCTTGTTATTATCACTGGTGTATGTGCATGTACACACATCCATTTATTCATCTTTCCAGGTCATCCAAAAATGGAAAAGACAATAAAAATGAAATACATAACAAATTTTAAAAGGCCCTCATGTGATCTAAAAATGCCCTGGTCACTTCAACATAAAAAGTAAAGAAATGTTTATTTACTTTATTATTATTCCGTCTTTCTGTCAAGATGACTAACAACAAACATGACACAAGACAAATTCAAAAGAGAGCCAATGTATTAAAATATGAATATAAAAATTAAAAAGCAATTAAATATTTTGTCATGAAGTATAATGACAATATATTCAATTAAAATGCAATAAAAATGATTAAAACTGCATTTAAAAACTACAGAGCTCCCCCAGCCCCACTCCAAATGCCTCGCACACTACCCCTAGCAACCCTCTCCTCATTCCAGATACACCTGTCACCTGATGGCAGCACGGGATGATACAGTTTCACAAATCTAGTGATCTGAACCAAAAAGATCTCATTTGAATTTTTTATTTCTGCTTCAATAGAATGAAATCTGGAAAATAAGTTATACATAATAGATATGTCCAGATCTTGCCTAATGTGAAATGTCTGGAAAAAAATCAGAGACCAGAAGCTGGGAAGGGTTTTGATGTTAATACAGAAGACTGCACCGCCCTGCCCCTTCCAGGCTTTGAATCCAGTACACATTCATCTAAGTCAATGGCAACATTCATGTTTTCTAAAGGCAACATTCAGAAAGGATGCTCGGCTCTCTTACTTTTTCAATCCATCTGCATCTTCATAGTTCAACTGGGAGATGCTGTCTCTGCTTGAAAAATCTTTGAGCTCTGGCCCTCGGATACGTTCGAGGAAAGAATCCGGCCTTTGGTCTTCATGGTGCAGGTTCCTCCTGGCCCAGGATCTTAGCGACAACACAAGCCATGATAATCTGAAAAGCAAGAGGGATAAAGAATTATTGTGAAGTGAATTTGACTCGGTTAACAACTGCACAGAATGCTTCACAAAGATGGCACTCTGTATTCCCTATAGATATCAGCACAGTTATGTCACCATAGTCCTACCTGCAACTTTTGGGAGTGGTTCATACCTCTCTTTCCATTTGATCTATCCACAAATCAGTGAGCAGCACCATTCTTACATTTGAAAAGCAGAGTCAAGTTGCAAAACAGAGGTCAGGTACCAATACTGAACTTCAATTAATGAGGAAAAAGAATCCACCTGGAAGCAGTGATCTTCCTTTCCCTTGGAGCCCGATAGCCAAGAAACTGTTCCACAGATAAGGAGAAGTCTTTGGAGTTGGCTTTGCAGCATCTCCAAGGGTGACAAGGAGGAGGGAAAGGGAAAGGTGTTTGATCACTCTGGAATCACATTAAATCTAGGCCAGAGGTATTTTGTGGTTAGCCAAATTTATTAAAGCTCTATCAAAACTTTCCTATTTACATGATTTTACGCTTCTCACAGGATAACATCAATCTGATGCGGTATAATTTGCTTTTGTCCAACTACTGTTGAGTAGAAATGAATCTTCAGTAGGGATATGAAAGCACTGCTTTAACATTTTGCCAACAGAATAATCAGAGTTTGGGGAAGTTGTTGTTTTGGATTATTACAGCTCAGAGAATTTCTCAGTCAGCTTAGCTGCCATCATCATCATCATCATCATCATCACTACCAACTCAATTTCACCATTTACCGATTATCAATGTTGCTATTGAAGCTCTGGAAATGAAGTCATAGCCACGTTAATAAAACCTACACGCATGAACTTCCTTAAACGAGTTTTACCCACAACAAAAGCAATTTTTAAGAGATCAAACTGTATTGCGTGGACTGCCAAGCTTGCTGATGCAGCAAGCTCTGTCTTGCTTTGCTATTCTGTAAAGATTCTGGGTTACCACTGCTTTCGAGTGAGAGTTTAGCTATGCTAAATATAAAATATAACTGCAACATATGATGAAACGCTAAAAAAACATAGAAACAGATAGAAAGCCAAAAAACATTTAGCCAATAACAAGTTTTCACTGTCACTTTAATGATCTCTTATTGAACAGAGAAAAATGAGCTTTTGTGCCTCGGTTAAACTATCCCATATAAGGGAACATCCTGAAACTGGAATACCAAAGAGTACAGACCAACTTACCCTTCGTTTCATTTCTAATAGTTCAATATGAGCGAAGCTTGTTTCATAGACAATGCTGTTGGCCATCTTTGTCTCTACAACTTGTTTCCAGTACAAATCTCAATCTCTTGTAAGGTCACTGTGCTAACGCTATAAAAATGATGCTTACCTAGCCATAGCTCCACTGCCTGTGAAGGAATTCCTTCGAGATTCAGGCAGGCCACCGGTCTCCATGGAAATGACTTTCTCCAGTTCTGAAGATGTGTCCTCTTCACACAGCGAGTGGGTCCTTCAAAACCAAGCAGTAAAAAAAGAAGAAAAAGAAAAAGGCATTGAATCTCTTTTGAGGTTTGTGTTCTATTCTTGGAGCCCCTTCCAGTCAGGCAACTGTGGAAGAACACACATGTATTGCTCCATCATGGATACTACTATTGTCATGAGTGACGTTGCAGAAATCACCATGCATTAATCGTCTTCTGCCTGAGTGCTCAATCTGTGAGTGGTGTCAGGAAAAGGTTTTGTGAGACAGAATTGCTGACAGCTATATCATCTACATGTTTATTAGATTTTTCCACCAGACCCATTCAAGATGGCTAAAACAGAGCATGAGAGGTGAATTAGATTCAAATGTCCCTCTGGAATTAACATTCCAGTCAAGAAGCTCAGCAGATACTCCAATCCACCTTAGGATGACACATGCAAGTAGGATAGCATTTGTGCATGTGAGCGTACATAATACTTTTAATATTCTTCATCTTCTTTTGTTCTCACTGAAGTAGCTCATTGAGATAAACCACTAGTACAGTGGGCCTTGGGTATCTGCTGGTATTTGATTCTGCTTCTTAGCAGGGGGTTGGACTAGATGGCCCATGTGGTCTCTTCCAACTCTACTATTCTATGATTCTATGACCCAAAATCCAGGAATGCTCAAGTCCCATTATACATAATGGTATCATAAAGTGGTGGCCCTTATATAAAATGGCAAAATCAAGGCTCATTTTGGTGATTTTTTAAAGTCTGAGTATTTTGGAGCTGTAGATGCTTGGATATGAAAAGCCAACTTTTTTTTTCTTCATTTTATAGATGGTGAATGAGAGTAAATGACCACATCTATAGCTGAACGCCTATACAATTTCCAGATTTCCTCCAGATGTGCCATGTTATTCTATCCATGTGTACTGATCTCTTTGGCTTGGCTTATTCCTATCTATCCATTTGTCCATCATTTCATCAATTCATTTCATATCCTCCATATGGGGAAGCATGTGTGAATTATAAGACTTTCTCTTGGAAGCAAAGGAGTTTCTTTGGTCATCTTCTTCTTAGGTCTTTTTGCATCCATGGCATAGATACCTCTGAGAGGTAACAAGCAACCACGACAAATTGTCTTAAAATGCATGGCTTGGATCTAGGATCTGCCTTCTATGGAAAAAAAGGACTCTGCCTCAAACTCGTACATTAGTATATATAGTAGATGTTTATGAGAAACTTATCAGGATGAGTGAAACAGCATTTGTTACCTTTTGTTCCCCTGCAAATGATAAACTGAGCTATACTTCTGGTAAAGGTTGAGCATCCTTTATCCAGAGTTCAGTGTACACAGACTTTGTTTTATGCACAAATTCATTAAAATATTTATATAAAATTACCTTCAGTTGATGTACATATGAAACATAAATGAATGTTATGTTTAGACTTGGAGACCATTTCCTAAATATCTCAATATATTTGTACAAGCGAAATAGGGAATTCCAAAATCCACCCTTTTGGTCACAAGCATATTGGATAAGAGATACTCAATACTGACTTAAACAATAAAATGTGAATGGCACCCTAAAGAGTTAGTGCAACAATTATTAGGAACATTAAAATATATTTTAGCTTGTGAAAGCCAGTATAACACCAAATTTAAGATTGCATTCCCCTCTTCCAATCTCAGAGGTTTGATGTGCCTGATTCTGAAACAACTGCATTGGCTGCCAATAGAACATCGGATCTCTTACAAGATACTGATCCTGACATTTAGAGCTCGAAGTGGCCAAGGACCATTATATCTTAGGGACCGCCTCATTCCTTTTTTTCCATCAGTGGTCACCTCGATCCTCCCAGGAAAATCTCCTATATGTACTGGGCCCTAGGGAGGTACACCTGGAAGCTACAAGGCGTAGAGCTTTTTCGACCTATGCTCCAATTTTGTGGAACTCATTGCCTCCATATGTTAGAGCAATGTCGGAGTTGTGACTTTTTGTAAAAGTGCTCAAGACTTGGCTGTTTGGTTGTGCATTTAAGTAAATTAGATCTAATTTGCCAAATAGTCACCGTTGAATGTTTTTATGTTGAATGTTTTTATATTGTGGAATGATATTTTAAATTGCAAGTCGCTCGGAGCACTCTGGTGGAGAGCGACTAATTAAGAAATAAAGTGAAGTGAAGTGAATAACTCATTGAGCTATTTTTTCTGTGTTCAAAGAAAATTATTGGGTGAAAAACTATCTATTTACAATAGGTTAAAGCACAACATAGAGATTAGCATTCACACTAAAAAAACATTATTCTTTATGGAATTACCACAAACCCCTTAAAGCAGTGATGCATAAATCCAGCATTTCAGAAAAACACATCATGCTGGTTTAGGCTCCTCCATGAAGTCACACTGCACCATCATGGCTACTATTGTGGGTAACCGGAAGTGATGTCATATCACTTCTAGTTATTTTTATACACCCTCTAAGATTTAACAGATGAAAATTAGGGCAGGATTGACTAAGCAACATCAGAGTGTGGCCAAGATGACAAACAGTATTAGTGAGGAAGAAAACACAAACTAGGAGGTGCAGCAGAACTTTGCTATTGCCTAAGCCTACAGAGAAGGTCATGACTCTACTTTTTTATTTTGAACTTAGTTTGCAGCAACTGAAGGAAAGTGTGGACAAAGGGAGAAAGTGGGAAAGGGAGAAGGAGGGGAAAAGGATATTAATTGTGACTATCGCTAACAAATGAGAATAGTGGGAGTCTATACCTTTCATGGTATATTAAGCATAATAGTCGCCCTTCAAAAAAGAGGGTGCAACTATTATGTGGGGAAATACAAGGCCTCCATGGCTTGGCAGCCAAAGAAGGCCCCACAGGCCTTGCCTGCTGACACGTGGGGCAAACAAGACCTACCGGCAGCCAAATGAAGCTCCATGGGCTCTGTGCTGGCAGGTGAGATCGGTGAGACCTAGGAGGCCTCCAGTGGATACTGGCAGCTGAGGCAGGCCCATAGTTCTGGCCAGCCAAAGCTAGAAGACATCCTTTAGCTGGCAGCAGCCAAACAAAGCCTCCTAGCTCACCCTGGAAGGCACATGGGCAGGTGAAGGCTCCCCGACTTGTGTGCCTTCTGGCAGAGCTAGGAGGCCTCTCTCAGCTGGTGACAGCCAGGGGAAGCCTGCTAGCTCTTGTGCCTTCACCCCCTGTATGCCTGCCCCTTGAACATATGGGAGCTGCTCCAAGGGTAGGCACATGGGAAGGAGTGTGACTATTATGCAAGCAATCCTTAAATATGAAAAACGGGACCCCAAAAGAGGAGTGCGACTATTATGCAATGGCAACAATTATGTGATAAAATGCAGTATACACGTGGGTCTTTTTTTCTGCCAGAAAAGGTGGATAGGGAGTGCTGGGTTTTTTGAATGTCAACTCTCCACTGCAAGGGTTACATGCAGCCCACAGGCTTTGCAATCACCTCCCCTGGGCCAGAATCACTCCAAATGCACAAATAGTCTTCTGTGAATAATTTGCAGATGTTTGCTACATGCATCCCTTCTCTGACCCACCAACCAGACTTGAACATATAAAGTCAATGTTTTTGGTTTATTTTAAAAAGTCTCGGATACTGTGTATTTCGGTGTGGCGTAGCGGTCTGATCATTGGACTACAACTTCATTTGAATCCCTACTTTGCCATGGAAACCCATTGGGTGACCTTGGGGAAGTCATATTCTCTGCACCTCAGAGGAAGGCAAAGGCAAACCCGCTGTGAAAAAAATCTTGCCAAGAAAACCCTGTGATAAGTTCGTCTTAGAGGTGCCATAAGCCAGACATGCCTTGAAAACTCCCAACAACAGATTATTTGGAAGGGATGGATTCATTCTTTTGAGTAGTAGTCCTTTACAAGCAGATTCTGTGTGATGCCCACTCCATCCTCTTTGCTGTCTGTTTTCCCAAACCAAGTTGATAGATGTCTGATGTCTTTCCCATGGAGACATTTACTGCAGTATATGTGACCCTGATATAGTTCCAGGGCAGAAAATTGACTCTGTACCTACTATAGTTGCCCACATTTGAGTTAGATTGTAATTCTACCAAACACACCTGCCTGGGATTAACCTGAATCAGTGCAACATATAGTGAGTAGACATGTATTGAATTGCTCCATTGTAAGCTATACTCCCATAGCGTTTCAATAATTAAATCTGGTTTATTTTTTTGCATTTAGAGATACCAAATATTTCTATAGTAATTATTATTACCTGATAAATCCATTTTCAAGTCTATCGGGTTCGTTGTCAATAGATGTTAGAGACAGCCTATGGATGGCCGGGCAGGAGTGATAGGTGTCCACTTTAGCCATTTTGCTTTACATATCAGCCACCAAATGGTACCTAGAATACAAGAAAACAAACCTTAAATTCTTCACCAAAAGAGGACATTCAAAACAACTTTTGTAAAAGTCAAGAAGGAAAAAAAAGAGGAAAATCCATCTGAAGACCTCTGTTATTGAAACCCTCATTCCGCTCAACAATACTTACAACTCAGTCCTTGATAAAATTCACTCAACCTTCCAGTCAAAAGTAATAATATGAATACAAACTGATCACACTGAATTTAATGGGACTTACTTCCAGATAAATATGCAGAGTATTGATCTACACTACTATATAAAGCAGATTCAAACTGCATTATATGGCAAAGTACATCCAGCCTTACTTCATTGTGTTTGGTTATATCCTTGGTTAAGCAATAGTCCTATTGTGGAGCAAAATTATTTTGCAAGGAAAAAACAGTCATTTTCTGTTGTTAACTGTTATTTGTCTTACTGAGGAATTAGATTTTAATTCTGTTGTCTTATATAATTGACAGCAGTTTATAATTTTAACATTTGTTGGTCTTTATATATGCCTATTTTTAATTTAAGTTGATACCATGGTTTTTTTTCATGTCGTGGTATCTCCCTTCTAACCTCCGCCGGGAAAATCCTCGCAAGAATCCTTGCAAACCGCCTTCTCCCTGTCTCAGAAGACACCCTCCCAGAATCCCAGAATGGCTTCCGCCCCTCCAGAGGAACAGTGGACATGATCTTCACTGCTCGACAGCTCCAAGAAAAATGCAGGGAACAAAACCAACCTCTGTACATGGCATTCATTGACCTTGCAAAGGCATTCGACACAGTGAATCGCAGCGCTCTCTGGACCATCCTCCAAAAAATCGGGTGCCCTGACAAATTTGTGAACATCCTGCGGCTCCTCCATGATGACATGATGGCAACAGTCTTGGACAGCAACGGCTCCCAAAGTGACCCATTTAAGGTTGAATCAGGTGTCAAGCAGGGATGTGTTATTGCCCCCACCTTATTTTCCATCTTCATCGCTATGATACTTCACCTTGTTGATGGGAAGCTTCCCACCGGAGTGGAAATCATCTATCGGACAGATGGCAAGCTATTTAACCTCAGCAGACTGAGAGCCAAAACCAAGGTCACCACAACATCTGTTATAGAACTCCAATATGCTGATGACAACGTAGTCTGTGCGCGTTCAGAAGAAGACCTACAAGCCACTCTAAACACCTTCGCAGAAGCATACGAGAAGCTCGGCCTCTCACTGAACATCGAGAAAACCAAAGTGCTCTTCCAACAGGCACCAGCTAATCCCTCTGCAAAGCCAGGAATACAGCTTAACGGTGCAACATTAGAAAATGTTGACCATTTCCGCTACCTTGGTAGCCACCTCTCCACAAAAGTCAACATCGACACTGAAATACAACACCGCCTGAGCTCTGCGAGTGCAGCATTTTTCCGTATGAAGCAGAGAGTGTTCGATGACCGGGACATCCGTAGAGAGACCAAGGTGCTTGTTTATAAAGCCATTGTCCTCCCAACCCTGCTCTATGCCTGCGAAACGTGGACTGTGTACAGACGTCACACCAAACTCCTGGAGCGTTTCCATCAGCGTTGTCTCAGGAAAATCCTGCAAATCTCTTGGGAAGACAGGCGGACAAATGTCAGCGTGCTTGAGGAAGCAAAGACCACCAGCATTGAAGCGATGCTCTTACGCCATCAACTCCGTTGGACTGGCCACGTTGTCCGAATGCCCGATCACCGTCTCCCAAAGCAGCTCCTCTACTCTGAACTCAAGAATGGGAAACGGAATGTTGGAGGGCAGGAAAAGAGATTTAAAGATGGGCTCAAAGCCAACCTTAAAAACTGTGGCATAGACACTGAGAACTGGGAAGCCCTGGCCCTTGAGCGCTCTAATTGGAGGTCAGCTGTGACCAGCAGTGCTGCGGAGTTTGAAGAGGCACGAACGGAGGGCTTAAGGGAGAAACGTGCCAAGAGGAAGGAGCGTCAAGCTAACCCCGACCGGGACCGCCTTCCACCTGGAAACCGATGTCCTCACTGCGGGAGAATATGCGGGTCAAGAATCGGTCTCTTCAGTCACCTAAGAACACACGCCCAAGATACCAAGGTTGGAAGACCATCGTCCTCGAACGTCGAGGGATCGCCTAAGTAAAAGAGTAAGTGATGCCTATTTTTAATTTAAGTTGATACCATGGTTT
Source organism: Anolis carolinensis (assembly GCF_035594765.1). Lineage (NCBI taxonomy): Eukaryota > Metazoa > Chordata > Lepidosauria > Squamata > Anolidae > Anolis > Anolis carolinensis. Next base: position 111,989,959 of record NC_085843.1, read on the forward strand.
TTTTTTCATGTCTGTAAGAGCCTATTTGACTCCTGCATATTAAAATTTTCATTCATATTAAAGCAGTGGGGAATCTGTGGCATTTCCAATTTTTTGGACTATAATTTCCATCATCCCTTACTGTTAGCAGTGATGGTTTCAACAGATGAGAGTTAAAAGCCAACTGCATCTAGAGGCCATTGCTTCCCTATACCTGCTCTAGAATATTTAAAACAACATAAAATGATTATAGTATCTTGAATGGACACAGAAATGTTCTGGAGTCTCAAAATTGATGGCAATGCTTGACATAGTCTCTCTTGTTACAGAGCAGATCCTATCAAATACAGTAAAGTGTTAATATCACAAACCTTGTAAGTTGAACATAAAGAATCTAATTGGCATTTTTAATAACATCTAAAATTCTACGGTTTCACTGGCAAACATTGACCTAAAATGTGTATATTGGGCATGTGGTAAAATGTAACAAAATGCAAAATCCACAAAAGAGCAATGCATTTATGGGCCAACCAAAATGCAGAAAATATATCATGCAAAGTTTCGAAAGCTTCATTGGTTTCTTCATCAGACAAACATATTAAAAAAGTATACAGGAGAAGAAAAGCTGTGATCTTGTGGGTTTCAGGAGCAGCCTGGATCTCAAGGGAAGTCCTTTGTCTCCATTCACATGGCTGAGAAGGGGAGTCTTCCACCTACATTGATATTGATACACTGGCCTGCCTTCTAGACCAGTGGTTCTCAACCTGTGGGTCCCCATATGTTTTGGCCTTCAACTCCCAGAAATCCTAACATCTGGTAAACTGGCTGGGATTTCTGGAAGTTGTAGGCCAAAACACCCGAGGACCCACAGGTTGAGAACCACTGTTCTAGACCATCTTAATTGGCAATAGAAATAACAAAATGTAAGCCTGTGACTCTGTCACATGACTTAAACCCAGATGTAAATTTGCAATGACTACAGGTGATATCAACCAGTCTGAATAAACCCTGCCATCAAACATCTACACCTCCCAATATGACTTCAATGATATTATTATATACCTGCTGAACATCCTATCTTCTGGGTAGGAAGAGAGAGAAAGTGATATAATCTCAAATTTATAAAATTTAATGTAATTGGCCTCAGCCCAATTGCTAGTCCCATTGAATAAATCCACTGAAACAATGGGAGCTTGATAAATCAACACTTTTGAAAGATCGTTGCTTCGGAAAATCTCCTATAGCAAGGATTAGCTATTAAATTTACGCTTCTTTAAAAATTGCATGTATCTGTAACTATGTGGCTCCCTGTGACTGCATGTTGGAATCTGTAGTGGGTTCAGTGGGACTATGGCTGGAGACCAGGATTTGAATCCCTGCACAGTTTCAGAAACCCAAAAGGTGATATTGTGTAAGTCACACTCTCTCAGTCTCTGAGGAAGGGAAAGGCCAATACTGTCTGAATAAATCTTGCCAAGAAAACTCACTACACATTTGCCTTAGGGTCGCCATAAGTTGGACAAAAGTTGAAGGCACAAAAGAACAACAAGGTGGTTCTCTATCATAAAGTTACATGCTCTAAGCAGGGTTCAGGAATGTGTGGCCCTGCAGATACTGAGTTGCAGTTCTCACCTGCCTTAGTTGGGATCACCAATAGTGAGAGCTGCTGAGAGTTGCAGTCCAGCAAGGTCTTGATGACCCCATTCTCATAAAACAATTGCCAGGACGTACTTAATACTTCTTGTTCAACATCAAAAAGAGAGGTATATATGCATATGTCTAAGTTAGGTATATGTTTGTCAGCCTTAGGCACCAGATCCCATCTGATCTAAGAAGCTAAGCTGAATCAGTCCTGGCTATTACTTGGATAGGAGACCACCAATGAATGCCAAGTACCATAGGTTATATTTCAAAGGAAAGAACTGGCAAAACAACTTCTGAGTATTCCTTGCCTATGAAAACCTTATGAAATTAATGGGGTTACCATGAGTCAAGACATATAGACAGACAGATGCAATTTAATATTTTCCAGCTTCATGGGGGTATGCTCAATTCTGGCCACAGAGGGAGCTGCCACTTCATTGTCCACTTGTGACACTGAGTCCTTGATGGTAGTACTTCCTCATTCCTTTCCGCACACTGCTGGAAGTTTTTATGGTATTGTAAATTAGTTAAATTAGCCTCCCACATAAAGAGGTACCTAAATTTTCTACTCGGCAGATGCAACTGTTTTTTTCTGCTTAAGTCAACAGCGAACTAGGCTATTAACAGTCGGGCACTCAATCCGACCTTGGCTTCGATCTCATTACGTCTCGGTCAGTAGTGATTTATTGCAGGTGGCTACTAACCAGAAGCATCACAGACTGGACTTTGTGTCAGCAGGACTGCTGACCAAAAGGTCGGCTGTTCGAATCTGGGTGAACAGGGTGAGCTTCCATCTGTCAGCTCCAGCTTTCCATGAGGGGACATGAGAGAAGCCTCCCACATGATGGTAAAACATCCGGGCGTCCCCTCGGTAATGTCCTTGCAGATGGCCAATTCTCTCACACCAGAAGCAACTTGCAGTTTCTAAAGTCACTCCTGACACAAAATACCCTCTAGCTGCAGATAGATTTTTTCCATTAACCAATGCTTCCCTCCCTCCCTCTCGCTGGCTCACTTTCTTCTTTTCTAATCATGTTGTGGAATCTTTCTTCACCCTAAAATGTACAACAGAAGCCATAGCAGTATATTTTTCTAATCTATATATATAAAAGAGTGATGGCATCAGGGCAGCGGACAAAACAACAAAACTACAGGCCCCCCAACCTCGAAATTTGACAACACAACCCATCATTCACGGCTCTAGGTTGATACAACAAAAAGAAAAGAAAAATAAAGTCCTAATTACAGGGAGAGGAATAATAGTTTTTATCCAATTGCTGCCAGTTAGAAGGCTAAGCTCCACCCACTTGGTCTCCTAGCAACCGACTCAGCCCAGGGGACAGGCACAGTTAGGCCTCACTTAGGCCTCTTCCACAGATTATCAGATTTTAACTGGATTATATGGCAGTGTAGACTCAAGGCCCTTCCACACAGCTATATAACCCATTTAGAATCTTATATTATCTGCTTTGAACTGGATTATTTTGACTCCACACTGCTCTATAATCCACTTCAGTGTGCATACCAAACATAAAGACTACCATACAACAGACATTCAATACCACCACTACCTCAACAATTTCTCACCAACACCACCAGACAACGCCACAGCAATGCGTGGCTGGGCACAGCTAGTTACTAATAATATGTTGCTAGTAGGATGAGTGATAGAAGATGAGTGTGGCCCCTTCCACACAGCTGTATAAACCCACATTAAACTGGATTATATGGCAGTGTGGACTCAGAAAATCCAGTTCAAAGCAGCCTTGATATTCTGGGTCATATGGCTGTGTGGAAGGGCCCTAAGAGAAAGCAAAAGAAGGGAAACATGAGTAAAAACAAGCGTAGTCAAGAAAATTGTTGGGGAAGGAGAATAAAGTATACGAGAGGGAAGGAATAGGAATAAGGAAGGAGGAAGGAAGAAAATCAGTGAAGCTAGGAAATGTGGAAAGTGGTATATGAGAAAGAGGTAAACAGCCATTTAGCCAGGAGTTTTGAAGGGAGGAGAGGGAAGAGAACAAGAAAGACAGGAATAATGGAATGAAGGATCGAAAGATTGTAGATAGGAATATTAATGGGGAGAGGAGAACATGGAGGCAGAAGGAGAAGATGTTTAGCTAGGAGTTGCTGGGAGCAGGGACAGAAATCAAAAATTGTAGAAATGAGGAATCCAATTTCTAAGCAAAAGAAAGGTCCTTATACTGTACCAGACATTTTGCAAACTATGTGTTCTTTAGATGAAAAAATGAAATTGTAGTGCAGCTTCAAACATTTCAATTCAGATACAAAAGGTGGAAACAAGTGGGAATGCTAATCGTAACAAAGCAAATGCTAGAAAGCAGCAGTCAAAGCTGTTGTACAACTTCTTGCACAAAAGAAACAGTGTGGAAGACCATCTTAACACCAACTCTAAAAACGCACAGCCTCTAGTACAGAATTGAGCACATGGTTGGAAGCCATCCAATTTCTCCCCAAACTTTAAGTTTATTTTATCAATTATCAAAGAAATTAATTAAAACAACAATTTGCAGGAATTGAAATAAGCCAAGGATTAAGTGGGAGGAGGAGACAAAAACTGAGTCATTTTTAGGGAGTTTTAAAAAGTCAGGGTTAATCAGAACTGATCCTGTCAAATCAGGACAGTTAGAGAGTATACAAGTTGAGTGTCCCTTATTAGAAATGTTTGGGACCAAAAGTGTTCTGTATTTTGGGAATTTTGGAATACCATGTTCCCTCACTTATTGTGGGGGTTACGTTCCAGGACCACCCACAATAAGTGAAAATCCACAAAGTAGGGGCGCTATATTTATTTAAATATTTACACATTATATTAGTAGCTAGGTGGCCTTTCTCCCCTTCACAAGCCTTCTTCCTGGGCTTCTTCTTGGCGGCCTCCTCTCCGGTGCCTGCCAGTTTCCCTTTTGCGCATGTGCTTCCCTCTCGTCAGCATCCAGAGTGGCCCAGCTGGACACCGAAGAGAGGGAGGGTGCATGTGCAAAAGGGAAACTGGCACCTTTTGTGCATGTGCCACCACTCAGAAAAAAACCACAAAGCAGTGAGGGAGCAAAAAGTGAACCACTAAATAGGGAGGAAACACTGTATATGCGTACATATAATGGATATTTTGGAGATGAGATCCAAGTATAAACATGAAATTGATTTATGTTTCATATACACACCACCTGAAAGTAATGTTATTTTTAGTACTTTCATGGATGAAAAATGTTTGTGTACACTAAACCATCAGAAAGCAAAGCTGCCACTAAAGACCAATTCACACAGAAGTAAATTCAGTGGCATGCATCAATTTAGCTCCAGTCACCCACCAAGCTGGCCGGCTCCCATCAGATGACTCAAGTGTGGCTCCATGGGTGAAGGAGGGTGGAGTAGGAACATGCCGCTGCCAAAGCAACACAGGAGAGCTCCCGTGTTGCCATTGGAATGCATGGGGGGAACCACACGGTCCACGTTCTCTCACACTTCCCTTCATCTGATGGCCCTTAGCTGGAGCCAGGCAATACGGGATGTGAGGCTCTGGATTCCCCACACCCCTCTACCAAGCGGAGCACCTCTGGTAGTTGTGTGACACAAGGTCATATCTCAGCCACCCTTTGGACAATTTTGGAATTCTGGACAAGGAATACTCAGCTTGTATAATCATCTCCTCACTACACTGTCACAAACCTGAATGGTTTCTCTGAAAGCCTCTGTCAGAATGAGCAGTAGCTTTTTGCACACTATTTGCAACTGTATTGTTGTGACAATCTGGGGAATTTGCACTGGCTGGACTGTTTGGACAGAGCAAAGGAAAGTGGTAGAAATCATCTGCAAGAAAGTCAAATTAGCATGTAGAAGGCCTCACAGATACTTGGATCATAACTGGCATGGCCCAGATGAAAAGGTATTAGGAAAAGATGATGCTGTAACAAGGATGATTAAACAAGTGTCAAATGGCAAAGTAATACAGGACTTACAGTAGAGATTTAACAGCCTAAGGCTGAGACTGGTGCCAGCAATTTGTAGCTGAGAATTGGACTGCTATTGTGGACATCCTAAATAGGGTCACTCTATGCAGAATGTAACAGTTCCAGGGGTCAGATGTTTTTAGGTCTCTATTTTTCATGTAGTTTATTTCCTGGTCACCTTTTCTGTAATGTGACACAGAGAAAGTGCAAATGTATTACACTGGTACGTTTGGTACTTGGAAAGCAGCAGGTGTGATCCACATGCATCGCTTATAAAGAGGAACAGAGCTGGTTCCCTTTTATATTTCTCATCATGCTCAGAACCAACAGGGCAGTTTTGAAGGTTGACATTGTTATGCAGAGAGATCTCCTCCAACCTTTTTGCAAGCAAAACTCCTCGACTTCAAATCAAAGGAACAAAACGTAAAAGCTGCCTCAGTTCAAGTTGTTATTACCGGATCTTATTAAGTCTACTGTTCAGAAGCTGCTTTTGTCGCTCTCACAGTTGTACAGCATTTCCATTCTTTTCTGACTAAGTGCAGACAGTTTTAGAATCACAGCATTGGAAGGACCTTTTGGGGTGGAGGGACAGCTTTTATTCAGCATCTCCACACACGCACACACCTAACTACACTAACACATTTTCAGCTGAAAAGAAGCCATAATGGGATCCAGAAGCAATTAGAAGACCTTCTAGTTTTCAATGCCTGTTTTGCAGGGTTCCTTGCAAGCTAGGGAGTTGTGAATATTTGTTGTTGTGTGCCTTCAATTTGTGAGTTTTAGCAACTCTAAGGGGAACCTATCACGTGGTTTTCTTGGCAATATTTGTTCAGAAGAGATTAGCTATTGCATTTCTCTGACACTGAGAGGATGTGACTTGCCTCAAATCACCCAGTGGGCTCCATGGCCAAACAGGATTTGTACAGAGTCATAGTCCAATGCTCAAACCACCGCACCAAGCTTGGTCCATAGTTCTGAATATGGATGGTGTCAAATAGCCACTTTAAGAGCTGTTTGTGCAGTTTGCTATTTGAGTCCCTTTTCTGGGAAAGTCTTGGGGGACCTGGGAGCTTCAAAATAGACCTTAGGGAAAGCATGTGGCCTTTGATCTGTGCTTTCCCTACTCCTAAACACATACGTGCAGTATCTGTAATACAGGAGGCAACCACAACATACATGATTGGGACTTGGAACATTACTTTTAAAATTAGTAGAGCTTAGGAGAGTACCCAAAATAGAGAGTGTGCTACCACCTGGGGGCGGGGGAGAGAGAAAATTAACAAAACTGTAGCTGAAATTTGAGGAGGACTACACTCCTATACATGTTTAGTGGGAGAAAGTTCTACCGAATTTGGTGGGGCTTACCCAAACCACTGGAGGCCCTGATGGCGCAGCGGGTTAAGTAGATCAATAGGTACCGCTTCAGCGGGAAGGTAACGGCGTTCCATGCAGTCATGCTGGCCACATGAACTTGGAGTGTCTACAGACAACGCCGACGGCTCTTCAGCTTAGAAATAGAGATGAGAACCAACCCCCAGAGCCGGGGAAAACTTTTAAACCCAAAGAGTATTTCACTGCAACACGATCATTAATCAGAAATTTATACTGGTTCTTTTAAACTGAATTAGAGTTCTTTACAAAATTACGTATCTTTGATTTAAATTGGCATTACAGGAAGTGCAATTTTCTCAGGCACTTGACTTGCTTGAGTGCTATTGTTACAGAACAAAGTCTACTTTTAAATATGATGGTGGAGATGCTTGGATCCATCTCTGTTACTTTCAGCTTCTTCCTATTTGGTGACATATGTTCTGTGTTGCTGCAATCTTTCCAGAACACCTATACCTGAGACAGTGGTTGAAGTAACTCCTAAAAACAATGTCATGAATTTAGTTGTCTGAGAACACTGACAAATGGACAGGATTGTTTATGTGGATTCCTTGCATCTTACATGACCTAGGCACAATGGTCAAACGTAATTTTTTGTGGATTGGAACCTAGATCCCGTATACTACTGTAACAGAAAGTGATCTGAAGCAGCTTCTGCCTTTTATTATTAATATATTGACTACACCTGATTACAGTCTAGCAGAAAGGTGAGTGTGTTATATTGCTCCAGGTGACAGCTGTTTTCAATAGTAAACTTTTGAATCTAGCAAACAACTTGTTCAGATAGTGATTTTTCACCTCACATTTATTTTCTCTCAGGATAGGGTGGGTTTAGCTGAACTATGTGGGAAGTCATGGCAGACATGTGCCATGTAAACAAATCTGTCAGCTTCAGACCATTTTCTAAGACCATTCTTCCGGATGAACAAATCCTCCTCCTCTAAAGTTATCTATCTGTGTTGTGTGTATCTTTCTTCCTTTCCCTCTCTCTGTTTTCCTCTGTGGAGAAATAGCAGTAAGACAGTGGTTCTCAACCTGTAGGTCCTTAGATGTTTTGGACTTCAACTCCCAGAAATCCTAACAGCTGGTAAACTGGCTGGGATTTCTGGAAGTTGTAGACCTAAAACATCTGGGAACCCCAGGTGGAGAGCCACTGCAGTAAGGTAAGTTTTCAAGAACATCTGAATTGGCCTGAAGCAGATCTGATTAGAACCTGCTTCAGATCCAGTCCAGATCTGCCCAAAATATGGTTCCCTGATTACAAAGCCTTACCCTGCATTTCAGGGTCTGTTCCCTTTTCTCCAGCTCTTGGGGTGAAAGGGAGGCACTTCAGAGTGGGCGCACTCTCTTGAAAATTGTGTGTGTGTATGCACACATGTTGATATGTGTGGTTGGTTATTTGGTTGTGGTTGTTTGTTGTCAAGTCAACTTTGACTGGTGACAACCGTATGAGTAAATGACCCTCCAACACTCCAGTCATCAGCAGCCCTGCTCTGGTTTAGTAAACCCAGGGCCATTACTTCTCTTATTGAATCAATCAATCTGTAACACAGCTTTACTATTGGCCTTTTTCAATCTGTAACACAGCATTACTATTGGCCAGTTTTCAGAGCATTATCAAATTTTCCATTAAATTGTGCTGTTTCATAGCTTCTAGGTCTGGGAACCATCTATACATATTGCTGTGTATTGCTGAGTCTGCTGTGTATTACTGTAAAAAAAAAGGGTGCTCTACGGTCTCTATGAGCCCTTCCAGACAGGCCCTATATCCCAGGATCTCATCCCAGGTTTTCTGTTTATCCCAGATTATCTGGCAGTGTGGATTCATATAATCCAGATTCAAGCAGTAAATCTGGGATCAAATCCTGGGATATAGGGCTTGTCTGAAAAGGCTCTAAGAGTACGCCCAGCCTGCTCGTCTCCTCCCACTCCCCCCTCAAAAGCATCCCTAAGGACCGTTTCTGAGACTCAGGGTTTTGGCCGAGATGTCAGGAGAACTGGCAATGCTGATATGAAACATTTCAAATTTGATTAAACATTTAGCCAAATTAGTGCACAGCCCTAAGCTTTTATCCATCTAGTTCACACTAGAAACATGGTGTAGATGTAATAATATATCTGTGCTACTTGATTATGTTTACACATGGTGTGATTTGTCACAAACTACCAGAATTATATCTTTGGCAGCTACAAAAAATAACAGTGCAGCTCTAGAAAGACCAACCTCACTCTCTACATAGCACTTGACAGAAAATCTGACTGCCATTTAATCCCTTAGCCCAACGCTTGCTGACAGTTTCAACATAATAATTCTCTGGGGGGGGAAAACTGACCAACACCTGGAGATCTTTCCCTACAACTTAGGCTAAGCAATCTGCATTTTACAATCCAGAAAAGTACTTCCCCTCCATGCAGTACATGTAAATGTGGGAACTAAAGGGCTGCTATTAGTTAAGGCATGTTTGCTAACACACTAAATCCCATTAAGGCAATCAATAACAGCCTGGCCTCCTAGCCTCTTTTTTTCAGACAGGACCTAATGGAGCTTTTGTTTTTATGCACATGGCTGTTTTTCTTGCCATAGAACATAGGTAGGGAATCTAAGGTCTGGTCTCATTGATTTAATTTCAAAAAACCTGAGCAAGTTCATCCTTCAACTGAGCTTCTTTGCAAATGTCAAGGAACAAGGGGAGAAAAAGGGGTGGCAGAGACTGAAAGACAGAGATGCAAGGTAGGTGTGGGTGGGTATTATCAATTCATAATGTTCTTGACTTTCAAGGCATGAATCTGCCACTCCATTCAAATTTGAATAGAAGAGTTTGGTTAAAAGTATTCTTAAATGGGGCATCTGAAGCATAGGTGGCTTAATCTGATCTCAGATTAGCACAGGAATTGATTTTAATTCCAGGTCTCTCCCTAGTCTTTATGGAATAATCAGGCCTGGCCTCAAGCATATGACTACCTGAGGCAGATAGTAATACTATTAGGTACATGTTCTGAACCTGGGTGGCTCTCTGTGTAAACTCAGTTCCCTGATTCATGGTAGATTAATTAGTTCATTTCCAGTGTGCATATAGTGTGCCAACCATGGCACTATTTGTCATAAAAACAGAACACTATTTTATACATTGTGAGAAACTTTCTTCAGTTGGCTGGCAAGGGGCACTTCTCAAAACATAACATATATTTGTCTCAATCTGTTCAGACAATGGCTAGAAGTCTACACCTAGACCAGTGATTCCCAGCCTTGAGTCCTCTGATATTTTTGGACTTCAGCTCTTAACCTGAGCCTCAACCTGAATGGCCGAACTCAGAGTTTCTGGGATTTTCATATTTGTTTAATATGCCCACTCCTAGATGTTCCTGTAACTAGTCTGGCTGCTACATTTTAAACTACTGTAACTGGAGTTTCTGAACTTGGTACTGAATTATCCCAATGTAAAGTGCATTGCAGAAGTCCAACCTTGAGGTGGCCAGCACATGCATTACCATCTTTAGGTCCTTCATATATAGGAAGGGGTGGGGCTGACCAAAGCTGATTGTAAGCATTCCTGACCATCTCATCTACCTTGGCTGACATTTGGAGGGATGGATCCAGGAGTGCTCCCAAGCTGTGAACAGAGTCTTTTCGGGTGAGTGTAACCCCATCCACACCTCTATCCCCAGGTTAGGACCATTAATGGCAAGCACCTCTGTCTTGTCTGAATTCAGTTTCAATTTGTTTTCTTCATCCAGCCCATTACTTCCTCCAGGCATTCATTCAGAGAAGGCATGCTATCCTTAGCTAAAGCTGTTTCTCCTTGGCATATCTTCTAAAATGCCACTGGGAAACCATTCACTTCTTTAGCTGTACTTGGACTCTAGCTCCCATGATCCAGACCATTGACCATGCTGACTGAAACTGATGAGAGTCCAACAACATTTGAAGGTCCACATGTTCCTCAATTTTATTCTAAAAATCTTCATTGGATAATATGAAAATTAATTGTTAATATCTCAATTGATGCTCACCAATATTCTCACAGTCCAGCCAGACATTTTGTTTCCATCTCTCTCTGGAGTTCTTTGTATAATGGGAGCAGAGCTGGCACAAGTATTGTCAATTTCATCTTGAAGCTTTCTTGAAATTATAATTAACATGCTTATGATGTTTTTACTCTTTTTATGTAGTTGTTTTGTCTTTTTTATTTGATTTGCCATTTTGATTTAATTTTCTTGATCTGATTGCTTGTTTATTATTATTGATATTGTATCTTACTTGTTGCAAGCCGCCTCGAATCCCCCTGGGGAGAGGGGGCATGATATAAATAAAGTTTATTTATTTATCTTCAATCTGGATCAAACACTGGGAGAAGAGGGATATTGGAAGTTATATTTTCCATCATTGGAAAGTAGAAGTGTATATTCTGGCTTCTTATTCAGTACTTAATTTGCACCAGCTTTTGTGTAGGTGGTGGCTAGGAAAGGCAAGGAACCACAGCCTAGTTGAGTCAAAAATGGATACAGTGAAGGACTACTGGGAGGTGAACTGGAAGCCAGGTTCTCTTTCTCCTTAACCACCTATTCAACAAAGAATGGGAAGGAAAAGAAAAGGCTGTGGGGTTGGATGTCATGAGAAATATCTCTACCTTAGAGAATCATAGAGTCATAGAGTTGGAAGAGACCTCGAGGGCCATCCAGTCCAATCTCCTGCCAAGGAGCAGGAAAATCACATTTAAAGCACCCCCAACAGATGGCCATCCAGCCTCTGCTTAAAAGCCTCCAAAGAAGGAGCCTCCACCACAGTCCAAGGCAGAGAGTTCCACTGCTGAACAGCTCTCACAGTGAGGAAGTTCTTCCTGATGTTCAGGTGGAATCTCCTTTCCTGTAGTTTGAAGCCATTGTTCCACGTCCTAGTCTCCAGGGCAGCAGAAAACAAGCCTGCTCCCTCTTCCCTATGACTTCTCCAACCTCCCATAATTCATTACTCTCTCAATAAGAAAACACCAAGTGAAAAACGAAGTGCTGGATCTAGACACTATAGTCCTATTTATGCAGGCCAAAATCCCTTTGGGGTTTTTTTTTGCCACCACATCACATTGTTGGCTCATGTTTAACTTGTTGTCCATGAGGACTCAATGAAAATTGAAGTATTGGAAGCAGCCCTAATAAAGAGGGGTATTAGTTTATTTTTGGATTATGACTTCCTAAGAATTCTGGGAGTTTTAGCCCCAACTATTATGGGATCTTCTACTGTCATCCTGCTAAGATGTGAGTGGTGAAAGCAAATGGGGAAGGCCCTTTCAGGGCTACTCTCCAACTCCAATCCCCGCACAATTGAGAAACACACTGAGTATATTTATATACACAGGTGAGATATTTGCCATTTTAAAAGGTATCAGAAAGCCTTGCTGGGGCAATGTGAAGCATAGTCCTAAACTTATGTTTGCCTACTTTTCATTACAATGGCACTTTCTTTGTTATGTTCCATAGAACTCAATGGAACATAACATGGAACCTGGAAGTCATTGGGGAAAGAGGTCAGCGTCTGTCAACATACCGTATAATACTCGAGTATAAGCTGAGTTTTTCAGCCCTATAATAGGGCCGAAAAAGCCTCCCTCAGCTTATACTCGGGTGAGGGTCCTGGTTGGCTTACATTCGGGTCGGCTTATATTCGAGTACATATGGTGCATTTATTCATTTTCTCTATTATTTTTGGTATTATTACATTTATTATTTTACTCTATTACTTATTATTACATTTATTATTTTACTCTGTTTTATTATTAATAATAATATATTTATTATTTCACTCTGATATTATTACATTTATTATTTTACTATATTTATTATTGCATTTATTATTTTACTATATTTATTATTATTATTACATTTATTATTTTACTCTTATTATTAAAAGGATACATAAGCACATTTACATTGAAGAAGATGAGAATAATGATTTCATCAGAGTTGGACAGTCTTATCTTAAATTACAGTTTTATGTAAATATTCAAAAACATTTAACCTACTGATGCCTCAATTAGTGTAATTTTATTGGTATCTATTTTTATTTTGAAATTTACCGCTCTTGGCTTATACTTGAGTCAATGTTTTCCCAGTTTTTTTAGGTAAAATTAGGTGCCTCGGCTTATATTTGGGTCGGCTTATACTTGAGTATATAGGGTACATATCTCGATCCATTTATCTGCTTGACCTAACTTTGACTCCATTTCCCACACAATAATTGTATACTTTTTAAATAAGATTTAAAAAACCATGCTGCTATGGTAAATACTGGGAACATGCCTTAAATTAATTTCCCATTTCCTAAGAGCCATTGAGCCATTTCCCTTATGAATAATATATATATATGACTTTTATTGATTTTAATGAAAACAATCTACCATTACAGATACCACCAAATACACTTACTAAGATTATTATGGTAATAACCATAACCACAAATCATTGCAGTGGATTCTTGGTATCTGATAGGATTTGGTTCAAGGACCTCCTGTGGATAACAACACTGTGGATGCTCAAGTCCCGTTATATACAATGGTAAAGTAAAATAATGTTTAAAATGGCAAAAGTTTTGCTTTTTTGAGATTTAAAAAAATATTTTCAAGCCATGGATTGTATCACTGAAAAAATCCACTAATTGTTTAATTTTTTAAATCTTCAACTGGTTTATCTTTTAAAACTAATGGTAATTTGGCAAAATGAGCAAATTCAGCAACCTTGATAGTCCATTCTTCTCTCATTGATGTTTCCATCCATTTCCATGTTTGAATGTACAATATTCTTATCACTGTTCTCATACATCTCAGAAGCAGACCATATTCTTGTCTAATTCTTTATTCATAATACTCAATAACAACATGTATAGTGTCATTGCAAACAGTACCTTTAAAACCTTTTGAATTTTAAACCAATAACTTTTTGCTATCTTACATGCCTTACATCTTGGCAACTCCAACACTGATTTGAAACATACAGTAGAGTCTCACTTATCCAACATTTGCTTATCCAACGTTCTGGATTATCCAATGCAGTCTGCCTTTTAGTAGTCAATGATTTTGTAGTCAATGTTTTCAATACATTGTGATATTTTGGTACTAAATTTGTAAATACAGTAATTACTATGTAGCATTACTGCATATTGAACTACTTTTTCTGTCAAATTTGTTGTATAACATGATGTTTTGGTGCTTAATTTTTTAAATCATAACCTAATTTGATGTTTAATAGGCTTTTCCTTAATCTCTCCTTATTATCCAACATATTCGCTTATCCAACGTTCTGCCGGCCCGTTTATGTTGGATAAGTGAGACTCTACTGTACTTAGAGATTTTTGACAATTTATTTAGAGTTAGATACAATCTATTCATCATCTTATCGATATTTTCCTTTAAATTACCATACAAAGTATATTCTATATATTGGATTCACATTTTTCCCATGCCTCCATTTGAACATCATGCCCAAATGTTTGGGCCCACTTCATCATATAATTTTGTACTAGGTCATCTTCTGTATCTAATACCAAAGGTATTTAATATTTATAGGCTTTCTGAATTGCATGATCACCTTTTTCCTTTCCAGGAGTGGATTTAAGAGATGATAAGGGTTGTAGGCAAAAACCTCAGGAACCCATGAGATTGGGGAAAATTGACATGTTGGGTCACAGAGATGAATTGGTCCTTTTGATGCATTCTGGGTTAGGTCCAAGTTATTTGATGGACTATGTCTCTCTGTAAGAGGCTGTTGGAAACCAATGATCTTCTGGGGATGGCCTTCTCTTTGTCCCACCGCCCTCTCAAGTGCATTTGGGGGTCTTTTCGGTAGCTGCTCCCAGACACTGGAAACCCCCCCCCCCCCAAGAGAGACCTGTTCCTGCTTGCCTATTGTGAGCAGAACTGGGGATGCTGTGGTGGGATTTTGGGCTGCTGTGTAGTTTTTCAATGTAGTTTTGAATGTATTTATTTTGCATTTTTATTGTATTTTCATTTTTAATGCTTCACAACACAAAAGATTTAATTGTTTTTAATCTTATATTTATATTTTAATGTGTAGGCTCTGTATTTAATTTATATTATGTCATGTGGACTGCTAGCCACCTTGAGTCCCTATATCAGGGGAAAGGTAGGATTAAATAAAAGGTAAATAAAATTCTGCCCATTCTTGTTTAACTTGTGCTTTTTTTACTTTTAAAAATGCTTTCTAATTTGTATCTGTAAAAAGAATGTCAGAACAGACCATGAATTCATGGGTCTGTTCCCAAAAAGGCATGCACCAATCCTGAAATGTCTCCACAACAAGAAGAGAATGGTGTCCCCAAAAAGTCACAGAAGAAGCAGCCTTAGGGTGTGAAGCTAGCTCAGGCATGGGCAAACTTGGGCCCTCCCTCCAGGTGTTTTGGACTCCAACTCCCACCATTCCTCACAGCCTCAGGCCCTTTCCTTTTCCTCCTTAGCCACTTAAGTGGCTGAGGGGGGAAAGGAAGGGGCCTGAGGCTGTGAGGAATGGTGGGAGTTGGAGTCCAAAACACCTGGAGGGAGGGCCCAAGTTTGCCCATGCCTGGGCTAGAAGCCCAAGCCCCCATCCTGGCAGAGTGATGCCTGAGGACCAAGGCCCCCCTCCCTGGAGAGAAGCAGAGGAAGCTGCCCCAGGCTGTGCATGACAGGCCCAGCGCCTGGCGCATTAAGATTACAGAGAGAGCGACTCAGAGTAAAACCGGCTAAAAGGAAAAGAAGCTCTAGGCTCTTGCTATCCTGTTAAAGTCTTTGCAAGGATCAAGATGTCAAGCAATTGGCTTGCTCTGGGCAAATTTCTGGGCACACCAAAGCAGTGAGCTTAGGCACTCAGCTCAGACTCTTCGAACAGGACTCTGTTGTTTACAGGACTTTTTGCCTTCAAATATAAATAAAAAGGGAAAAAAGAGGAGGCATACCCAAATACCCTGAAATCACTTGTTCCTGACTGCTCCTGGAAACTAAGCAGAATGTGGCCTATTTTACACTAGAATCAGGGACTGTGAAGGAATACCCGATGCTCTTGGCTATAGTTCAGAGGGAATTAATTGCACCCCCCCCCCCCCCCCAATGGCTGGATCTACACTGCCAAATAATGTAGTTTGAACTGCATTATATGGTCAGCTTAGCCCCATATAATACAGTTCAGTGCAGTTCAAATCACAATATATGGATCTATACTGACCATATAGTCAGCTTCAGCTTCAGCTTTAGTATTCTATATCTGAGAAAATTCTGTGAAATTCATGGGATGGTGTTGTGCTACAGGTGACTTAAAGGGGCAGCCTTATTTATGTACACACACAAACCCAAGTTCCTAAGAATGGTCTTAAATGACTTTTTTTTTACTATTCTTACAGGATTGGGAGCTGACTTTACTGCCGAAACAAGGGCTCAGCACTAGAGTTCACTTTAAGAATGGAAAAGGTTGTCTTTGAACATATGTCAATGTACCTTTCTCCTCAGTAAAGGTACATTTACAAATACTCAAGGGCAACTTTTTCCATGGGTTGCTGTGAGTTTTCCGGGCTGTATGGCTATGTTCCAGAAGCATTATCTCATGACGTTTCACCCACATCTATGGCAGGCATCCTCAGAGATTGTGAGATGTTGGAAAATCAGCAAGTGGAATGTTCAGGGTGGGAGAAAGAACTCTTGTCTTTTGGAGGCCAGTGTGAATGTTTCAATTGGCCAGCTTGATTAGCATTGAATAGCCTGGCAGCTTCAAAGTCTGGCTGTTTCCTACCTGGGGGAAACCTTTATTGGGAAGTGTTAAGTGGCCCTGATTGTTTCATATCTGGAATTCCCCCGTCTTCTGAATATTGTTCTTCATTTACTGTTCTGATTTAAGAGTTTTTAAATACTGGTAGCCACATTTTGTTCATTTTCATGGTTTCCTCCTTTCTGTTGAAATTGTTCACCTGCTTGTGGATTTCAGTGGCTTCTGTGTGTAGTCTGGCATGGTGATTGTTAGAGTGGTCCAGCATTTCTGTGTTCTCAAATAATATGCTGTGTCCAGGTTGGTTCCTCAAGTGCTCTGCTCTGGCTGACTTCTCTGGTTGAGTTAGTCTGCAGCGCATTTCAGATTCCTTGATTTGTGTCTGCTCATTGCTGCATTTGGTGGTCCCTATATAGACTTGTTCACAGAAGACAGGGGAATCCCAGACAAGAAACAATCAGGGCCAGTTAACACCCCCCAACAAATGATTCCTCCAGGCAGGAAGCTGCCAGGCTATTCAATGCTAATCAAGTTGGCTAATTGCACCATTCACACTTACCTCAAGCAGACAAGAGTTCTTTCTCCCACCCTGGACCTTCCACAGATATATAAACCCTCTTACATAGTTTCCAACAGAACTCACAACCTCTGCCATAGATGTAGGTGAAATGTCAGGAGCGAATGCTTCTGGAACATGGCCATACAGCCCAAAAAACTCACAGCAAGCCAATAAAAGTTTATTTGTAGACCACCCTATTTCCCTGAGGGACTCAGAGCAGTTTCCAATATATATGGCAAACATTCAATGCCAGCAAGGAGAAACGCACAAAGAAAATACAATAACGTAAGTGTGCAAATGTCCTTAGTAAAGGTACATTTACATATGCTCAAAGGCAACTTTTTCCATTCATTCAGTGAACTCTAATGCTGAGCTCTAACATAGGCATCACATAGGCTCACCTCACTATATACAATCATGAGCCATATTATTTTTGCATCCTTTGAGACTGGAGAAGGCATTCGGCCCAACTCCTGTGGCTGTCGATCTACCCTGCAGCCAAGAGACCCTGAGGCCAATCTCAGCTCTGTTTTGATGCGCACTGACAACTCTCCACACTTTGGAGGAAGAGTTGAGAGCAAGTTCTGAAGCCCAGGCTGGGTGGCCGTCTGCGTGGATTGCCGGTATTGTCAGAACGGGGCTGAAGATACAGCCTGGGACAGCTCTAGGGGTCGAGGTTCCCTACCTGCTCTTGCTGGGTGGGCGCGGACTGCTCCAGGAGCGTGACCATGGCCTCGGCGGGAGAAAGACGCCAAAATCCCCAGAGAAGAGAGTCCCCAAGTGTAATCCAGTTCAGGCGCGCCCTTCCCGGCCCATCCGAGGGCGGCTTTCCGAGTCCCCTTCGCAGAGGAGCCTCTCCTTTAGGACGGAGAAAGGCCGCCCTTCTCCTCGGGGTTCAGCACCAGCGGCGGTGGACAGCTCCGGCAGGGAGCGCGGGGTCTCCGCAGCAGTAACAGAAGGCAACAGCGCGCTCCGTCCGTCTCTCCTCTCCTCTCCTCTCCTCGCCTTCTTCCTTCTTTCCTTCCTTCGCACCCCACCCTCCCGCCTCTCTCTTCTCCCGCCCTTAATCTTCCTCAAGGCGACCTGAGCGGAGGCTCTACAGGGCTCCTCAGCCTCCCCCAGAGTCAGGCAATCAGCCCCAGAGCGCCTTCCCAGCTGCCGCCGCCACCACAGGCTGGAAGCTCCCACGTTTAAATGGGGGGAAAGTTGGAACGGGCAAGAGTCTCTCGCACACAATTATAGCCCTTTCGTCCTATTTCAATTTGAACTAGAGTTCTCCGGAATATAATTTTAAAGTACCTTGAGACATACAAACAGTCCCCCACTTGGGTTGCTGTGAGTTTTCCGGGCTGTATGGCCATGTTCCAGAAGCATTCTCTCCTGACATTTTGTCCACATCTATGGCAGGCATCCTCAGAGGTTGTGAGGGATATTGGAAACTAGGCGAGTGGGGAAAGTCCAGGGTGGGAGAAAGAACTCTTGTCTGTTGGAGGCAAGTGTGAATGGTGCAATTAATCACCTTGATTGTCATTTAAAAGCCTTGCAGCTTCAAAGCCTGGCTGTTTCCTGCCTGGGAAAATCCTTTGTTGGGAGGTGTTAACTGGCCCTGATTGTTTCATATCTGGAATTCCCATCTACTCAGTGGTGTTCTTTATTTACTGTCCTGATTTTAGTTTTTTAATAATGGTAGCCAGATTTTGTTCATTTTCATGATTTCCTCCTCTCTTTTGAAATTGTCCACATGCTTGTGGATTTCAATGTCTTCTCTGTGTAGTCTGACATGGTGTTTTTGGGAGTGGTCCAGCATTTCTGTGCTCTCAAATAATATACTGTGTCGAGGTTGGCTCATCAGGTGCTCTGCCTTGGCTGACTTCTCTGGGTGGATTAGTCTGCCATGCCTTTCAGGTTCCTTGATTCGTGTTTGGGCAATGCTGCGCTTGATGGTCCCTGTGTAGACTTGCACACAGCTGCATGGTAGTTACAAATATCAGACTTACATAGGATTCCTAGTTAAGAACAGGGGAAAGAACAGGAAGTGAGAGAAATCTACCCCTACAAAGGGAAATTCACTCCTGAAAGGATTATCATATGGGAGGAAAACGTCTCAACTTGAGCTTTCTCACCAATCTTTGTTTCCATAACAAGCCATTTTTTTCAAAATCCAATTATCACATGGGCAGAAAGTGAGGTGAAATATTCTGAGCAGTAGCACAGGCAACAAAACAAACACCACAGGGCTTTTAACTTTTCCCTATGCTATCCAAAGCATATATATAGTCTTCAAGTAGCTGGTTGACTTATGTTGACCTCATCGATTTCATAGGATTTTCTTAGTCAAGGCATACTCAAAAGTAGTTTTGTTAATGTTTTCCTCTGAAATGTAGCCAAAAGCAGTTGGTATTCACCAGCAGTCACCCATCTATAAAGATCCATAAAGGGTGTTGCTTGGAAATAATATCATTTGGAAGGTGTGGCATGGCAGGGTGATCCAGTCTTTTCCCATTGCCCTTTGTAGTCCCTACAGCTACCATGTGGCTGGCAATGGAGTTGCCTTCCATTTCAAGGGCCAGGACGCACGCACACACAAAGGACTTTCCGCCTTCTTTGAGGTGGCTTTGATTTTGTCCTTCAAAATTTCCTCTTTCTGCATGATTCAAACAACTCAGCTATGTATCAATGAAAACCTAAGGCCCGATACTAAAAAAAGGAAATAGGCTTCTAAAGCAAACCTGAAGCACAAGCCACTTCACCTTCTTGCAAGGATTGCAGACCCCTCTTTCAAATGCTTTGGTAGTTCTTTGAGGGGCAGCTGCCTTTCTCCCCAAGATAATAGTTTGTTATTATTCTCTTGCTTCTTTTGTATTTGTGCTGATTTTGTTGTACTCACATCCGTTCATGACTCCAGGCGACATAGTAACTCAATGCTGACACCAGTGTCGCTCTCTTCACATTCCTGGTTGCCCATGGGGCTCTCAGGCTCACGTGTCATAAATTACAAAGTAGCTGCAGGTGCCGGGTAAAGGAGGATAGAAAAGCACCAGAGATAAACACACTCTAGTAAGCTATTTCTGGCCAGCAGGTCAGAAGTCTTTATTCTAAATCCCAGCAGTATCTGTGTCATATATTTGATTTTCCTTCTTCTGAAGTGTGCAGAGCTCCTCGCCAGATCTTTCAGAAGTATTTAAAAGTGATGCTACTCCAGACTGCTGTGAAGGATGTGACTTGTGTGATCAAAGCACTAGGAGGGAAACGGTTTTTTGTTACCTTGAAAAATGGGAATGTACTCAGAGTCGATATGATGCTTAATTCTCCCCTCGTTCTTTCTTGCGCACCACTGTTTTTCAAGTTAGGAGTGGCTCAGATGAAGTATCTCTTTTCTGTTCTTCATACCTTATTGAGATGCCATAGGTAACTCAGTTTTGTAGTGTTTGGGTTACTTTTTTAAATGTTTAGACAACAGCTAATTTTTAGAAAAGATGTCTGGGAAAACTGTGACCCTCCTGATATCATGGGATGCCTGGCTATAAAAGATGCAATTTCACAAAAAATTGAAGACACACAGGTCAGCTCCACCAACACCTTTCACTTTAGAGTCAGGACCAGAAATAAAACAACAAAGGATTCAACCATTTTGATCCTATAACAATAAGAACTACTGCAGATAATCAAGAATTCTCAGCTTCTGAATTAGAAATGTGTAATAATTTCCAGAACAGCTTAAAATTCTAGGGTCTAGCTTAAACAAGCTGCTAGACAAATTGATTTAGATTTAATTTGATTCCAGACCAAATTTCCCTGACTTTATTTTAGACTAACAGAAGAAATTTTAACATTTAAAGGTTAATCACCAAACTGCAAATCTTACTAATTGGAACATTGAGAGTTCGAAGCCCAGGTCAGGGTGAGCTCCTGACCTTTAGCCCAGCTTCTGCCTACCTAGCAGTTCGAAAATAAATGTGAGTAGATAAATAGGAACTGCATTAAAGCGAGGAAATATTTAGGCTTGGTGTTTGATCAGAAAAAAGGAGGAAGTTTACGAACAAAGAAACCTCTTCATCAGGGATATGAAGCGACATTACCTCTTTGTGGCCAGAACCAAGCACAGCCTCCAAAGATGCCGAAAGATGGGAAAGCCTATATATACCTCTATCCGTTGTCTGTCTTGTCATTATCACAATTGGCATTGAATGTTTGCTGTATATGTGATTCACCCTGAGTCCCCTTCGGGGTGAGAAGGGTAGATATAAATGCTGTAAATAAATTATGGCACCAGGCATCATTTTAATAACTGTCTCACTATACACAAAACTTGACAGCCAACATTGTTACATAAAAATCAGTTTGATCATTGACCTCATCTACTTTCCCTCTTTAAATCCCTGATCAATTTCCAAATTTTGATACCACCCTCAGTAAAACATTATCTGATTCTGCATACAGAAGAAAAAAAACCAGGCAGTATTAAAGTAGAACATCATCAAAAATCTTCAAGTCTCAAGTTCTAGCAGGGAAAGGGGTAAAAATATAAACGACTTTAAAAGGGTTTTTCTTGTGCTGAAAAGATCACAGCACAGGAATTAGGCAAACCTCCCTGGGGAGACTATGCCACAAAAAGGGACCACTCATGCTAAAACAAAATCATCTTCTCAGTAACCTCCCAGTTCAACTGGAGATATTTCTTAGCCTGCCATGTATGAGCATAATGTGTTTTTTAAACTAATATTCTCAGTGTGGAAACTAGATAGATATAGCATTATGGTTCCCTATAATGTGTTTCTGCCATGTGTACTTACTTAGTCGTGTTTAAAATGTTCTGCCTGTAATAAACCAGGATGTGATACTTCACACCCAAAATCAACATTCATGGTATCCTAGGCAGTCAAGTTATTTCTACTCTTTGGGTGGGAAATCTCAGAAGGAACTGATATATTGCGATCATATATTGTAAGGTTGAGCAATTGGTACTGATATGTTTATTACTATTAACATTTTTTTAATGAAAAAAGTTTTTAGAAGCAAAAATCGCACATAATAAATGTAAAGTTGCAGTTCTGCTCTCTCACTTTCCCCCACCACAAATTCATTGTCTGTTGATCATAACACAATGACCGAATGACACATAATAGTCTGTTATGGTCACCTAAACAGTGACAAGGTCTTAACCTGTGATTCATGGACCACCAAGTGATTCACAAATGGGCTTCAGGGGTCCATGAACTGGGAATATTTTTTAAAATCTCTCATTTCCTTCCTGTTATTCTGAAAATTATATTTAAGTTCCTGTTTCTCTGGGAAGGGGATCCACACCTTTCATCAGGTTCTCAAGGGGCCCACAAACCAAAAAGATTAAGAATTATTGGTCTAATTAAACTTAGTAGCTACTTCACATGATAGAAAGCAGAAGCAACTAAATGCTAAATTTAGAGCTTTTACTGTAAGATGCATGCAGTGGTCTTTGCTGTAGATTCTGTTGCACAATATGGCAAAAATACCCATGTATGAGAATCATAGAATTATAGAATCATAGAGTTGGAAGAGACCTCGAAGGCCATCCAGTCCAACCCACTGCCAAGAAGCAGGAAAATCACATTTAAAGCACCCCCAACAGATGGCCATCCAGCCTCTGCTTAAAAGCCTCCAAAGAAGGAGCCTCCACCACACCCCGGGGCAGAGAGTTCCACTGCTGAACAGTTCTCACAGTGAGGAAGTTCTTCTTAATGTTCAGGTGGAATCTCCTTTCATGTAGTTTGAAGCTATTGTTCTGTGTCCTAGTCTCCAGGACAGCAGAAAACAAGCCTGCTCCCTCCTCCCTATGACTTCTCCAACCTCTCATAATTCATTACTCTCTCAATAAGAAAACACCAAGTGAAAAACAAAGCACTAGTATGAAGGCTGACTACATTTCAGCATCTTCACCATGTACTTCAGTCAGTCAATGCTGTGCCAAATTCATTGACCTCAAGCCTGTGACGGACATTACTGGAAAACACTCTTTCTGATTTAGAGAGATGAATCATGCCTTTATATGCAAACTCAATCTAATTCAGAATCCAGATTGAATTAAATTGCCATAAAATATGAGTACTGTATTGCTGAAAATGAAATAGATACTTATCATAGTCCAGAGCTTCACTACAATCCCATATTTACTTATTGAGACAAAAGCTTCAATTTAATTTGACTTATTTTGACACCATTAACCATTCACAAAAAATCAGCAATCCAATATGTTTACTCAGTAGTAGGCTGCACTGTGATCAAAGGATCTTACTCCCTAGTAAAATTATTTAGTATTGATTCTGTAGTAAGTGTGCTAGGAGTTCAGCTTAATATAGGTAAACAGTGAATAAAGGATTAACTATAAATGCTGTATATAAATCATTATGTGTTTAAATTATTGACAGTTACAGGATCTCACAACTTTAACATGAATGTATTGATTCTAATAGCAAAAATATGTTCACCACAACACATATACGTCCCTTTATCACATGAGTATCAGAATATATCTGACATGGCTTTGGTTTTGCTAAAGTAAAAGTAGCTGCTTTTTATTACTGACAAATAAAAATGTAGGATTTGTGGGCTAATTACTTTTGGAGATTGTTTGCAATTTCTAAACACCTTCCTTGCAAAGATACTGCAAACATACATAGCAACATGGAAATAGTCTATATTTTCCATCAAAGAATGTTAAAGAGAACTTTTGCACTGCAATGAAACTCAGGGCCCTTCCACACAGCCATATAACCCAAAACATCAAGGCAGATGATCCACAATATCTACTTTGAACTGGGTTATCTGAGTCCACACTGCCATATAACAGTTCAAAGCAGATAATGTGGGATTTTATACTGCTGTGTGGAAGGGGCCTAAATCTCATCCAGTTGTTGTGAGAACAAAACTGTGTACCTTCCTGAGCTTCTAGAAGGAAAATGCAGGATAGAATTGCAATTAATAAATGATCAAAACAAACTGAATTCCACTGCTCTCATGAAATATCCATGTTCCCCTGGTTATTAAAGTGGGAAATAAGTTGTTTTTCATTGTCACCAGCATCCGAATAATAAACATTAGAGATAACCTACTAAGGCCTCAGATGAAATGCTATATGATTTATTCATCTAATTAACTTCAATTAAAGTTGCTGCTATGGTAAATTAGCCCTATGTGGAATATGAAAAAAGAATAAAATGCTGTGGCTGACATATTCTACTCCTATGCTGACCAAGAAGCAATATTTCTTTCATTTGTCTTTTTTTACAAATTAAAAAACACACACAATCTCAGCCTCTTTTAACTTTGTGCTTTTAAAAGAATTGGGTTTTTAGTTGTTTAAAACTTTTGTATAATGAGACTTTCACTGCAATCCTATTTGACCATTGCATAACATACTACATAGCACTGTAACAATGTTGTTACATAGTGCATTCCGGCTTAACTAGCCCAAACTCCACTTGCTTGAAGCAGCTACTGAGATCAATAGGGGACGTTCCCTGTTTCCTGTCATTCCCATCCCCTTCTGCAAGTGACACAACAGGCAGAATAAGGATTTCTGCCATAAATCCCCTTTACACCAGAAATTGGTCTTGCAAAACAGTTGCTTCCAGATCAACATGAGAAAGAACCTCTATCAATCCCAGAGCCTCCTTACCTGCAAGTAGGGCTCAGGGGACTTTCACATCTTTGTGTAGCCCCTAAACTACAGGCTGCGTGGGGATTATGAATATGTTACCGTTGTAAATATGCAACCATAGATTACATATTCACAATTGCCTAACAGGATTCCAACATTTACTTTAAATTTGTGTGAATTTGTTGCAAAACACTTTGGTCCCACTACCTCCCATCCACTTTCCTGCTCCTGAAGTATTTAAAGAATTCTTCATTATTGAGGTGCTTGGCAAAATCAATTTTTGTATAATTTCTTTGGGAACTAAGTCATAGGAAGCACCATAGACATTCTAAGTAAACTTGTACAGACTTACACTGTAAGGGGTCCCTTCCACACAGCCATATAATCCAGAATATGAAGGCAGAAAATCCCACAATATCTGTGTTGAACTGGGTTATCTGAGTCCACACTGTCATATATTCGAATTCAAAGCAGAAAATGTGGGATTTTATTCAGCTGTGTGGAAGGGGCCTTCCAGACAGGCCCTATATTCTAGGATCTGATCCCAGGTTTTCTACTTTAAACTGGATTATAAGAGTTCACACTGCCAGATAATCTGGATAAACAGAAAACCTGGGATCAGATCCTGGGATATAGGGCCTGTCTGGAAGGGCCTTTCCACACAGCTGTATCTAAATCTAAAGGATGTTTGGTTCTGTACCCCTGATGCTCATTATCTCTGGACTTTGGTCATTTTGGATAGAGTCCAACAATATCAGGGGTGCACAGTTGTCAATACTGATCGTAAATGTGGTGAAGTGTGGATTTTGGTTTACAGTTATGTTTAATTATAGGTAGAGGTTTTTTAAAAAGGTAAGTATTTGAGTTAGCATTGCTTGGAAGAATGGTAGCCAGTTCAGCATTCTGAGTCGGGTTGCCATAGAAACGAGGGCGGAGCCAACTGCCATTTGGCAAGAGAGAGCAGATTTTGAAAAAGAGTCAGTCTGTGGTCAGGGAACCACAGGGAAGGCTGGTTCTAAGGTATTGAGAATCAGGAAAGTTCAGGTTCTAGCCTGTGTCATTTTAAATAGGTCAAGTGACTTATTTAAGTTAGTATTAGAGTTTGAGTAACAAAGGGAAGGAAATCCCAGTAGAAGTCTGTAGTGATCAGTTAAAATAAGAAACATCAGTTGGAAGGAAAAAAGTTTAAACTGCTTAAAGGAAGAAATCATCCTCTTGAGAGTTGTTTCATCGAATGTTATCATTGTAACCATTAAAGAAGTGTACCTCTAAGAGAGAAGCAACACTGAAACCGTTAAGCATATGTACATCAATAAACTTGTTACTGTTTTCTAACATTCAAGCCTCTGTTACGTCCATTTTAAATCAAGCTACGCTAAACTTTAAGAAGGGAAAAACATCTCCCTGCATCCTTGTGGTCACGACGTCAAAGTAAACAATTTTGGTTTTAATGGACCAAGTTACACTGTGTACTCCACAAAGCCATCTTTGAACAGAAACCTGAAAATTTAATATCCATGTAATAATAAAGCTTAATGACTTGATTCCTTCTGGTCATCCATTTCTGGATCAGAATAAATATAACTGCTGAAACTGTATTATGTGAGAAATTATCTTCAATTTAAAAGAATCTATAGAACCCTTTTGAGGAGTAATTGATTGCAGAGACTCAGGAGTTTGACCATGAATCATAGTCAAATGTGGGGAAATTATAATGAACTATAATTAAGCTGAATTAATGGTTTCTTACATCTCTAGATTTTCTTAAGCAGGTTTTGTATCAAGCTGCTACGTAGAGTGCCACTGCCCAAGATATCAAAAATCACTGGTGTGAGAGGTGCATTCAGATGATACCATACAGAATTCTGGGACAGCATTCAGAGCAACCCACAACTTTGTCTGTGTTAAGGTGGCCTTGCCCAGCATTACCCTGCATCAGATACATCTAGTGTTTGGCCACCATGGAGCTGATTCAGGTGCCCTTCGCAATAAATGGACAGTGCAGATGAAACCTAAAACTTAATAAACTAATTAGGGCTTACTTTTGAGTAAACCAGAGCTTTGGAAAGTAACTTTTTGGATGACAGCTCCCAGAATCCTCCAACCATCATGACTGTTGACCATAATAACTGTGGGATTCTAGGACCTCAAGTCTTCAAAGGTAACTGGTAACCAAGCTCTGGACTAAAACTGCATAGGTTTGCACTATGCACATACTTTAAAACTTATTTCTGAAAGTGAAGAAAATCAGTAATAAAGATGTGATTGGTGCTTGTTTAATAAGGTCATAGTTATTACATCTGATTGGAATCAGATGTACAGTAGTGTAACCTGCAATGGTACATACAGGTACCAGTCTCATAAAAAAACAACAGGTACCGTTCAGCTAATGAACAACTATGACAGACAGCAAAGACTGTCTTTTAAAATAGTATTTCTGAAACATTTTCTCTGTAGCTTTATGCACCATTGCTCTACAAGTGTTCAGCTAATAGATTGCCCTGACAGTAAATTATGTTCCATGACTATAACAAAGCATGAGTCCTTGATACAATAGTACAAGAGCTGCAAAGGAAACACAATGCAGAAAATATATTATGCTTATTGCAAAGGCAAGAGTTTGCAATCTAACTTAATATAATCCTCCTCCCCTCCCAACCCAAAAAGGCAGGACATAGGCAACCTAAAAGATAAATGCATGCACTTCCAAAGATAAAAGAAAATTGCTCTCAGGCTGATGAATGTTGCTGACAAGCAGATTAACATAAATATATCTCATGAATAGACATTCAGACCCAATACATCTCAGAAATAAAACATTCTAACTACATTATGTCAGTGTAACACATCAAGTTAGTACAACCCCACATTTTGATGAAACAGAATTATATTACCCATAAGGTAGGATGAATAATGGCAAAATTCCCTGTCTCAGAATGTATGCATTGGTATTTTGATATGAAAACAGCCTTTTTAAGGAAAATGTACTGCCCATGAAATCTTAAAGGACGGAGAAACTTATTTTTCAAATATGATTGTTTTGCTTTATCAAGTTCATTCCAGAGAAGTATTCATGTTTGTTCCACATGACTCACTCCCTAGGGAAACTGTAGCAAAAATGAACATTTTCCTCCCCTGTACTTATCTCAAAATGTATATAACCCTTTAAAATTGCAATTTATTTTATAATTGTTCATTGCAACTGAGAAGCCTATGAGTTCCTGCAAATGTAAGGGAGTGTATTCATAAGTAAAAAGGTAAAGGATTCCCCTGACGTTAAGTCCAGTCATGTCTGACTCTGGGGGTTGGTGCTCATCTCCATTTCTAAGCCGAAGAGCTGGCATTGTCCGTAGACACCTCCAAGGTCATGTGGCCAGCATGACTGCATGGAGCGCCATTACCTTCCCGCCAGAGCGGTACCTATTGATCTACTCACATTGGCATGTTTTCAAACTGCTGGGTTGGCAGAAGCTGGAGCTAACAGCGGCCGCTCCCGCCGCTCCCGGGGTTTGAACCTGGGACTTTTCGGTCCGCAAGTTCAGCAGCTCAGCGCTTTAACGCACTTCGCCACCGGGGCTCCTTGTGTGTATTCATAAGGGATACCAAAACTCATCTAATCCTACCCTATGCAATGGCAAGAATCTATAGGAGTGGTTTCCAACCTGTGGGCCACAGCCCAGCAGTGGGCCATGAGAATGAAAATCCAGTCCGCGAACCTCCTTCCTCTTTATTTTATTTCAGCTCCTTTCCGCAGAGCTGACCATTGCATTGGATAGACTACATCAGCTCTAGATTATTAAATATGTTTTTCTAGAGAAAGCAGACGGCGACTACTGAATGGCATATGTTCTGTATCAGAAACTAGAGCTAATGTGGTCTATCCAATGCAATTTTCTGAATCAGCAACCCAAAGAACCAAACCGAATCTAAAGTTGACCAAATACCGATTCATAACCCTTTTGATACTAATGTTGGAGGGTGGTCCCCGGTCAAAGTGGTCCCTGGTCAAAAAAAAAAGGTTGGGAACCACTGATCTATAGCTAAACCACCACTGAGGAATGGGGATCTAACTTTGGCTTAAAAGCCCTCAGAGAGCAAAACACCTTCCAAGCCAGTCTATTCCAGTGTTGAACAGGTCTTATTTTCAGAAGTTCTTCCTAATGTTTTGTCAGAATCTTATTTGCTCTTATTTGAATTCACAAAAACAAGCTTGTTCCATCTTCTTCACAAAAGCCCTTCAGATGGCGACAATATCAATTGTTAAATTTTCTGTTTTCCAAATAATGTGATTGTACGTTTCATTTGTAATTTCTTTCAAAACTGATTTCTTCCTGAAAATGCAGGCAAAATGCAAGCATCAATAATCATTGTTTATAGTAAATCAGCGTTCCGTAAATCCCTTTTGAAATTCTGTTATCCCCATTTCACCATAGAGAAACCAATATAACAGATAATTAGACACCCAAAGCCACACAATGGCAAAATGTTTTGAAGGCAGATTAGCTTTCAGTCCCACAAATGGTGACCACAAAGCTAAATGAAGCCTTAATGTTATCTTCTTCAGATGAGATATACAAAATTCCTAGTTCATGTTGGTAAGGGTGCCTGGTAGTGCAGTGGGTTAAATTGCTGAGCTGTTGAACTTGCTGACTGAACTTGTTGGCGGTTCAAATCCGGGGAGCACCTGCTGTTAGCCCCAGCTTCTGCCAACCTAGCAATTCGAAAACTTGCATTGTAAATAGATCAATAGGTACCGCTCTGGTGGGAAGGTAACGGCACTTCATGCAGTCATGCCAGCCACATGACCTTGGAGGTGTCGATGGGCAATGCTGGCTCTTCGGCTTAGAAATGGAGATGAGCACCAAACCCCAGAGTCAGGCATGACTAGACATAATTTCAGGGAGAAACCTTTGCCTTTTTACTAAAATGGTTTTAGATTTAATACTCCATCCTTTTGAGATAGATTGGTCTGGGAAACAGGGATCTGACTAAATATTCTCAATTCGCTTTATTCTGGAGATGGGAAAATCATGTGTGACTCTATGATCAACTGCAAAAATCTCATCAAATAATGATTATTGAAGCTAGCTTTATCCATGGAGAGGTGTGGAGAGCAGGGAGGTGGGGCTTATAAGCTAGGAATGTTCTCCTAGCAACCCCGACCCACCTCTACTATCCCTCATGGATGTCATCAACAGAGAAGCCCAAGCCAGGACATTTGATTGCACACAGGGCTCTTCCACACAGCCATATAACCCAAAATATCAAGGCAGAAAATCCCACAATATCTGCTTTGAACTAGGATATCTGAGTCCACACTGCCATATATTCCAGTTCAAAGCAGATAATGTGGGATTTTATTCAACTATATGCAGCTAGAGCACTCCTCCTGAAGATGCCCATCCAGTGTCTGCTTAGAGACCTCCAGAGGTAGAGTCCACTACATTTTGAGACAATTTATTCCTGCAGATTCTGCTGCCTTCATAATGTTTTTGTACTGCAACTCTCAGCAACCTTAGCAAGCATAGCAAATGGTGAGGAATGCTGGGGACTGAAATCCAGCAAAATCTACTGTAAATAATGTGCACAGGGGATAGTGGTCTTGAGTCAAATAAATGCAGCTTTAAAACCCATCAATGCAATTACTAATCCTAAGAAACTGGTTACAGAAAAGTCATGGACAGAATGAATAACCTGACATTTGTCATAAAAGGAACACTCTGCATGATACTTATTAGAAGTCACTCTTTGTACCTAGTTCTCACTGTGTGAAATAACCACAGCAAAGAATTACTGGACTCCTATAGAAAAGATGTGTTCCAGCAAGAAATGAGAATTATAGCAACACTGTGAGTGCATATAAAACAAAACAAATGATAAACCACGCTGGAATAACAAATGTCAACATTTTGTATCAAGAAAAGGAAAATTAATTTAACCCCACAACTCTCTTCTTTTGATATGCCGTAGCAAAGAAAAAAGTGCTTATAATCTCCCAAAAATTAATTATGATCTCTGATATGAATAGTGGTAGGGCACAATTCACCTGCTTGTTTCAATGAGGGAAGGATATAGCCATTGACTCTACCTCCTTTGTTTAAGGCTTTACTCCTGTGGTTCAAAATAATACCACATAGGATGGCACTGAAAGGAGACGGGCCTTTCTACCAGAGCCAGTAACCTCATAACCCACCTAAAGACATCTTGTGCCCGTCATTGCCCCTAATATTTATATTGGGAGGGCTAGCATGACTCACAGCAAGTACATGTGACTTTGAGAATGAACACTAAATTGACCAAACTTCTTTTCTGGCAGGACTTGGGCTAATTATTGAAATTGCAGACAAGCAGATTCTAGATGCATACAGTAGCCTCATTTATTATGCAAGCTCACTGAATGCAGTTTCCTTTATGTGTGAAGAGCTTTGAATACCAAACAATTGTTTGGAGGACCTAGAAAATGCCTGGAGAAGTTGACCATACAGTTACAGTGAAGGCGAAAAAGAACACTACTCCAGGCATTTTCTAGATCCTCCAGAATGATTACATGATATATTTTGGTTAGAAACCCATGGCATTGTTCATTTCAGGTAAGAAAAAATGGGTTCTAGATTATGCAAAACCTATATTACATGAATCCCTTGAGTAATATGTAGGTCTAATATACTAACATAAAGTTCCTAATAATAAAAGAGAGACCATGGATTCCCATTTGCCAGAAAGTCATTTTGCAAGAATGCTCTTGTTGCAAGAACCTGCATCAAGCAAAGGGTTGGATGAGATGGCTATCAAGATCTGTTCCAGCTGTGCACACCTCACTTAACAAAGCCTCTGACAAGGATACACCTTTTTACAAATCCTTTTTACACCTACCCAATTCCCCTTCATCTTTTGCCTAGCTGAAAGCTGCTACAGCAGCAGCAGCACTGGGAAAACCATTAAAGAGATCTTGACAAATATAGACTTTGAGTGTTGAATTGCAGCAGTGTTAAGAGTAAACAATACAATAAAGAATGGTATTCCACTCTAACCAATCCTACTGCAGACAAGTCTGCTTGAATACATGAGACAAGGTAAAGAACAGCTGCATCCAGAACCTCAATAAGAGCAAAATGGAGAAGCATGGAAAGCATGTTAGAAACCTAGATCTACAAGTCTGGCCACTGAATTTGAAACCATAAATCAATGGAAGGTGATGAAAGGAGAAGTAATCCATAGATGGATTTTGGAAGAAGCTATCCCATGATCTCTAGATTATTTATTTTAGTTTTTTTTTTACAGGGTTTATATTCCGTCCTTCTCACCCCGAATGGGACTCAGGGCGAATCAAAGAACACACATATGCGGCAAACATTTAATGCTGTTTATACATTGACAAGACATACAATTGTACATAGATAGAGGTATATATGAGTTTTTCCCATCTTCGGCATCTTGGTGGCTTGTGCTCAGTTTTGGCCACAGGGGGTTGCCGAAGAGCTTTGTTCGTATCATTTGTTCTCCTTGATCGAATCGCCAGCATTTTTCTGCCATTTCCTTATGGGTGCCTTAAATACCTTCCACTTTTAAGCAGTACCTATTTATTTAGTAACATTTTGCTTTCGAACTGCTAAGTAGGCAGAAGATGAGCTAAAGGCCAGGAGATCACCTTGACCTGGGCTTCGAACTGTCAAATTGACAAGATTTACTGCAGCTGGTGGTTTAACCAATTTGGACTGTTTTGTATGTATTGTTTCATATTGAATAAAAAGTTTGTTGAAATATGAAATATGGTGGTATGGGGATACTAAGTCATCTTGTCTGTCTCCTGAGAAATCTGTATAAAGACCAAGTAGCCACAGTAAGAACAGACCAGGGAACAACAGACTGGTTCAAGATTGGGAAAGGAGTGCGGCAGGGCTGCATACTTTCACCCTCCCTATTCAACTTGTATGCAGAACACATCATGCGACATGCGGGGTTTGAGGAATCCAAGGCCGGAGTTAAAATTGCTGGAAGAAACATTAACAACCTTAGGTATGCAGATGATACCACTCTGATGGCCGAAAGCGAGGAGGAGCTGAGGAGCCTTATCACCAAGGTGAAAGAAGAAAGTGCAAAAGCTGGAATGCAGTTAAACATCAAGAAAACCAAGATCATGGCAACTACACCTATTGATAGCTGGCAAATAGAGGCAGAAAACGTGGAGGCAGTGGCAGACTTTATATTTCTAGGTGTGAAGATCACTGCAGATGCAGACTGCAGCCAGGAAATCAGAAGACTTTACTTCTTGGGAGAGAGCAATGGCCAACCTTGACAAAATAGTGAAGAGCAGAGACATCACACTGGCAACAAAGGTCCACATAGTTAAAGCAATGGTATTCCCCATAGTAACCTATGGATGCGAGAGCTGGACCATAAGGAAGAGTGAGCAAAGGAAGATAGACGCTTTTGAACTCTGGTGCTGGAGGAAAATCCGGAGAGTGCCTTGGACCACAAGAAGATCCAACCAGTCCATCCTCCAGGAAATAATGCCCGGCTGCTCACTGGAGGGAAGGGTATTAGAGGCAAAGCTGAAGTATTTTGGCCACATCATGAGGAGACAGAAAAGCTTGGAAAAGATCACGATGCTGGGGAAAATGGAAGGAAAAAGGAAGAGACCAAGGGCAAGATGGATGGACGGTATCCTTGAAGTGACTGGCTTGATCTTGAAGGAACTGGGGGCGGCGACGGCCGACAGGGAGCTCTGGCATGGACTGGTCCATGAGGTCACAAAGAGTCGGAAACGACTAAACGACTGAGCAGCAACAGCAGTTCTTTTTTGTGGTGAAGAAATCCCTATTCTTTTCATGTTAATACTACCGCTGGTACCAAATTCTCTGTGAAAGAGCTAATTTACTTTGTAACTTTATGAGCATGCTGATTATTCTACCTGATTCTTAAAAGGTGTCAACTTGAGTGGTTAAAATTTCTTCTCAAATGAATGTGTGAAGATGGCTAGAGGGGGGGGGGGGAATAAAATGCATCATACTCTTACCCCTTTTGCCTTTTTCATATAGGAATGCCTTTCTACCTTTCTGCCAGAACTTTGAACAATCACTATATGGACTACAACTCTCCCAGGCAGCACTGATGTCAGCCATGGTGGGAATTTCGGGAGTTGAAGTCTAAAAAGTGACCATTAAATGTTCTGCCTACCTCATAGGATATACCTTGTGTTCTCATCCTGGGAGCCCCCATGTCTGCAGCTGACAAGAACTTCACATCTGCTAGATTTGGGGAAAAAATTCAATCCAAATCAGTCTGCCTTGAGTTCAACTATCCATACTCAGTAACATAATTTGAATCTCTGAGTTTCCAAACCCCTTTCAGAAGGAGCAGGGTGGCTGTCAGCTGTGTAGTAACAGGCTTCAGTGTTAATGAGTTGTGGGAAATCAAAGTAACACATAGCAGTCAAATGTTTCTGTCATCACACTTCCTCCATGAGTTCACAGATTCCTGGTGTGAAATCTAACCAACAGTCCAAACAACAAACGGATGGTTAGATCAAGCAGATGAGGTTTCCTGACTTGGTTGGCACTCCTGTCAAGAGTCCAAGTCTCTCTGTGGAACAAGAAGATGGAAATGCCTGTTGTTGACACAGACACTCAAATACCAGAGAAAATAGAAACAGAAGAGCTCTTACTTTGTGTACTGATACGATGCCCAGTTGTGTTGTCCACAGTTTGAGTGGAGACAATTATTCACACAGTAGTTGCTCCATATGCTTTATATTTTCTCATTCTTGCCTGAGGAAACTGTAAATTCCTGATGGGCAGGCAGATTTCACCTCATAGGTAGATCTGAAATTGGGACCTTTATATCTGGCTGGTGAAAAATACTGTATGTATTGTTTATTGCAGATATACCCTTTGTCTACTTTTTAAAAACCTTTTAACAAAAAAAAATTCATTGATACTTGGGAAGGAATGGAGCATTATATACTCAGACTATATTGCTCATTTATCTACCTACCATACACACACTTACATTTCCAAGAATTGAAGTCAGATCGGAGGGACTGCTAAAAGTGCCTTTCTTTCAAACATTGGTAGCTTTGAAATCTCTCTGCCTGCAAATCAAGAAGAAATATTGGTATTTCCCAGTAATACACTTGTAAGTAATCAGGCAACATATGCTGTACCATGTCAGGCTGAATCTACACTGCTATATACCGTAATCCAGATTAATGTCTTTGAACTGGATTATATTAGTCTACACTGCCATATAATCCAGTTCAAAGCAACTAATCTTGGTTTTATCTGGCAGTGTAGATGGGGCCTCAGAGAACAGAAACAAGATATTTCCGAATATTCTCTCTGTGGAGTTTCTGGAAGCTATAGTTCATTGTGCAGAGCACATTCCTAGTTCAGAGCCCAATATTCTCTGGCAATTTCATCAGATCCATTAATAGGCATTGTTTGAACCAGTGAAGAAACTTTGCTGCCATCTATAAGAAATCAGATCCTCTCACCAGGAACTGAGTTTGTCTTAGGTCCCTTCTTCACTGCCAGATAAAATCCAGATTATCTGCTTTGAACTGAATTATATGCAAGTGTAGACTAATATAATCCAGTTAAAAGCAGATAATCTGGATTTTATCTGGCAGTGTAGATGGGGTTTTAGTGTTACTTTTGAGTAAGGCAAACATGTCCTTTACGGGTCTCTTTTTTATCATGCTATACTAGTTTCATTCTTTTTAAATCTAAGCTTTTTGTATGTTTCTAGTTAAATGTTATACATGTATTTCTTTTTCTTTCTTGTAGCCCAGAGTGCATCATATTTTGGGGAAAGGCAGAGCATAAATGAAGTAAAAGAAGATACAGAATTGCTAGAATAACATTGAAGCCTTATGTCTTCATAACTGGATTTATGTCTGAAGGAATTACAATTGCACAGTTGTATAATAACAATTTCTAGTAGAGGCCTGCTGCTATGTTGGCAAAGTATCCAATGTATATCAATGTTGTGTGAGTGTGCATGGTGTCCATGTGCACAATGCACATCAAGGAACAATATGCATTGATATGCAATGCTCACCAATGCACATCAGTCCCTATGCACTCTTGCCAGTGTCCTGTTACACATCTTTAGAATTAAGTATTTCTTAACACCTTTGCTATGTAACTAGGTATATGAGAAGTTGTGTAACATAACAGGACATATAGGATTCCAGTCAGTGTTTGCGTCCGGTATTGGGTCAGGGGATAAGCCAGAGATTCTGCAGATCTATTTGCTCCTCAGCTGAGTATACAGGTTCATTTTATCCTCCTGGTAAGCTAAACATATATAAGAATTTACTGAGTGAGGTAATCCAGGGGATTTGTATTTGGAGTAAAGGGTCATTGGTATGGAGAAGACACTTTGCTCTCAGTCATGCAATGCTTTGGAATAGTACAACACACCTGGACACAGCATACTGGATTTACTGGATATACTGGATAAAGACCAATAAAATGAAGATGGAACTCTTGCAGGTTGGTAGTTCCCAGGTCTAGGGAGATGGTGTGTTACATATTGTGGGCAGCACCTTACCTCTCCTGAAGAAGCTGGCATCAGCTTTGGGATGTCCCTTGACACAATATCACCAAGTGGCACTCTTAATTATCTTTAGTTGGATTTCAAATTCTAGCCATGGTGATTCATTCATGAACATTGGATAAATATAATGCAGGATACATGATGTGCCCTTGAAAATTGATCAGCAGTTTTTACTACAGCAGTCACTGTCTACTATAATTTCAAGTGATTTATCTAAGCCAAGGGTGTATAATTGTAGCCCATCCAAGTGATCTTGAACTGCAACTCACATAATCCCTCATCTACCTACTTATGGTAGCTAGGGAAGGGAAGTTGTGGCTCAATATTAGCTGGAGAGTCACAGCTGCCCTCCCCGGATGTAGATGACCAAATGCTACACCAGTTCTGAAAGAAACACTTTGGTTGGCTATCTGCTGCCAAGTCCAATTCAATGATATTGGTGATTTGATTACCTTTAAAAAAAACTAAATAAATCATGATGAAAATTGAAGGAGCATGTTGTTCTATATTGTCCTCCAATTGAAATCATCTGTACATTGCTGTTTGGAAAAATGTGTTCGGATTGCAAGGAAAGGCCTTTTCTGTGGTGTTCACAAGAAAGTATGCCTGGCAACATTATACTGCCAGCTTGCTATTAAAGTCTTTTTGCTTGCACAATTACTTAATTTTTTCTTATATAGCTTTACCTCTTCGAATTGTGTTACCTTTTCAATACTTGTTGTTTCAACAGTTTTGGTTTTCAGATTTTTCCACATGCCTCCATAAGATCAGATTTTGGAGATCAATATTAATATTTATAACGCAGCATGGCATATCTTTATTCCCCATGTAGGCAAAGTAGCAATGGGTCCAGGAGGATGCTGGGGGCAAAGGGATAGTTTAGTGATGGGAGCCCATGGGTTGGAATGGCAGGGCCAATCTGGATAAGGGTTCCACCACATCTTCCTGGTGACAGAGTGTTGCAAATAGAATTACACTATGTGACGCGATTGTTGTTCCTGTATTATAAATGTCATTTCCTAATTGGTTATATCATAAAAACATGGAAAAGGTTTATTGAACTGCATAAACTTTGTTTTTGATAGACATCATGAAGCACGTTTTGCTCTAATCTTTCAATGAATATCTATCTCATTGAGTCTCAACCAATTCAACACTGTTTGTAGCAGTCACAAAGATGAAGTTTCTGGAGTATAATAATTACTTTCAAAGAAAGTACCATAAATTAAATAGGAATAACACTTTCAAACCAAGAACAGATAAGTTTTCAAATTTTGTTACATAGTGTTATCTTCTCATAACTGCCAATGAATTGAGACATTTTGTGTGTGTTCCAAGTATTTGCTAATTTGGCTATTTCATTTTGAAATAATATTGAAAGGGACAACTATGGTTGTTTTACAGAAGAAAAGGAAAAGTATTCTGTATATGAATGCTTAGAGTAAAATAAAAAGTTGTGTCAGGACTTTTTTACCCTTGGTATGTGTATTTTCCTTCAATTCACCTGCCGATTTACGGCAATTTCATTGGGTTTCCTTAGGCAAGGAGTACTCAGAGGTGTTTTGCCACTGCCTTCTTCTGAAATACAGCCTACACTATCTCATATTATTTGGCAAATGAGCATCCAAGTACCATTGCTAAGACTGTCCCTGCTTTACTTCCAAGGTTAGATGGTATCTGCTGGCTTCAGGATATTTAGGCTGTTGTGGTTGTCATTGTCATTGTACGCTTTCAAGTTGTTTCCAACTTACAGTGAATAGGGATTCAAGTTCCAAGTGACTGTCCAACACTCAAACCACTATGCCATGCTGCCTCTATTTAGATCTAGAGAAGGTATTTATTTTCATTACATAGCCTATTTTTAAAAGATCTCCTTACAAAGATCTTGCGGTGCTGCACAATTTTAATATTAAAAGTTTAATATCAAATTAAATTGTTTATTTAGTATGGATATAATGAAGTTCAGCAGCTAGTGGCCATTCCCTGCTGCTCCCCTAACTGCCCTGCACAGTTTCTCATTTACTGTTGGTCGGGTGGCCTTTCCTTTGAGCGATGTGGTACTGCTGAAGCCGCCTTGCCAACTCTTCCACCTTCTCAATGCTGGAAAGGGAGACCTTGCTAGCACTGCTATTGCTGCTGCTTCGGCTGTCATTGTTGTTGCTTATGCTGCTCAAAGTTTTGCTAACCAGTGGAGAGACGCTCTTCTGGTGCCCAGAAGGTTCGTGGGAGTAGCAAAGATTCTTCAGGAGCCTATACTCGGAAGCATTTGAAGATAACCGCTGCTTTCTACCTCTCAGAGAATTACGATGTGGTGAACCACAAGAAACAAGTGCTGTCAAAGAAGAAGTTAGGAGAGATGGTGAAGGGTTTTGGTGAAATTAAATAAAACTGAATTTACATATGGAAAAGCAAAAGAAAACATCAGTAGCTATAAAGCAAAATGTGGCAACAGTTTTTAAATCTATATTGAGGTCACAACAATATACACACTTACCTGAAATAAAGCTAATTGAACTCAGTTTCTTGCAAATGAAGACCGAATAAAGTAAAATTGCAATTAACATAAAATTGGACACATTCCTTCGTCCCTAATATTATGAAGGTCACATAAATTGCAAGAACAGAGATCAACACGTATCTGTTCCACTTTCTGCCAGTGCAGTCAGAAGACAAAGTAATCGGCACTCATCTTTTCAGACAGTTTAATCAAAATTTACATCCAAGTCAGATATTAAATAAGCCAAGAATGAGCAGAGATATGAGATTTAGAAATGAAGGTTTTAAAAAAAGAGATCATGCATAAAAGATTGTGACAATATCTACCTCCATTCAAAATCGACACAACTTGTGGAAACAATTTATTTCTGGGATGTGTTGACTGTCCAGTTACAAAGATGTGTTCAGTTAAATGTAGAAATATAATCTCATCAGCAAAACATATCACCGGTTAGCCTCTATTGAGTGCATGACTTTTTCCAGAAGGTACCTGGGCTCCCAGAAGTTTTTAAAATTCTCTTGAACATCTTTATCCAGGTAGAAAATGAACTGACCAGGTAACTTTGCTCTCAACTAGTTGGTCCCTCAGTAAAACATCAACAAAAACATATTGCACTATTGATTGTCAAATTCTTTGCGAATATAGAAAGGATGCTAGTGAAGGGGAACATAATTGAAGACAAGTCAAGTCCTACTTTATGCTTTCACTTTAGGGCAAAAAATAGCTAAAGGCTTTAACTCCATTGCAGTTGCCATGAACGGTGCGGAAGATCTTACAAAAGCTGGGAACTCACAAAACAACATTGCCAGAGTGATGCGGCATGATTGTTTAAGCAACCTCCATGGGCCAGATTCAGCCCCAGGACCTGAGGTGTCCTATCCATGCTCTGCCCTTTATTTTATTTTTTGTCTCCCCTTGATGTTGAAGACAAATTGCTCAAAATAGGTCTACAAAATAATTCAGAGGCATATTAACTGAGCACCAGAAGAGAAGGTGGGCAGAAAGAAATTGGGGAAATGAATTCCATTAAGTATAGCTACACATACAGAAATACACGATCTCTCAGATATATGTCATGGCAATTGATGCACACTGGATTTTTTCCATCTTGTTTTATTGGAGTTATGTCTTACATTATATAGAATACATACAATACACACTAACAGAAGACTCACAAGAAAGATTAATACCAACAGAATTAAGCATCGAAGATGCACAGCTGTTCCAGCACTAACAAGACCAAAGAGAATAGTACTATATAAGGAAACTATTTTGATAAAAACTTAGGTAGACATTACTCCTAAATAGAAAATGATAAATTCTTTATGTAGGTAGAAACCGTACACATTAATCAGGAAGTTTAAGTAAAACTCCACTGGTTTCTGGTTTCAGACTTTCTCAGCATTTCCGCAGAAAATTAGAAATTATAGTTATTGCTTATCTTGACAAAAGTGACTTTTGTTCATCATAATAAACATGGGAGATCAGTGACTAATACAATTTTTCTAGTGTCTTAAGGAGGACAGGGAGAATTAAGGGCACTTTTACACTGACATGATCATTCATTTTGGAACCAGTTTTGCTGCATGAATGATCAGTTTGCCATGGT
This sequence comes from Anolis carolinensis, assembly GCF_035594765.1. Lineage (NCBI taxonomy): Eukaryota > Metazoa > Chordata > Lepidosauria > Squamata > Anolidae > Anolis > Anolis carolinensis. Next base: position 112,030,534 of record NC_085843.1, read on the forward strand.
TAGAACTGGTCTGAGGCCAGGCACGTGATTACACTTATCACAGAACCTGGCCTTAAACAACTCTACCTGGTTTGTTTGTTTTTCATTTTCTGCTGGTATGCACATCAGTGCACCAGAGGCCAAAGGGTGAAAAAGAGGGGAAGTGACCGTTATCAGTAGAGGAAATCAATTACCCTTCCCAGAATGTCAATTAGCTCCTTTTCCACCGCCTCCATTCCGGATTCTTCACTGCACTTCTGCAGGGGCAGGTGCTTACAATGCACTCTGGATTTCAGACCTAATTTTGCTCTGGATCTGGTATACACTGGCATATACTGCAACACATTGTTGGCTGAACTCAGACTTTCCTGAGACTTTTTCTTAATGCATTGTATACACTTAGATGTCTGCTACATTACTGGTGTGTGTTTTGTGACCACTGTGGCCTTGAGTTGGCTTCAAACTACATTAAATGGTCAATGTAGAACAGTGGTTTCCAACTCATGGGCCGCGGCCCACCTAAAATAAGGTTTGCGAGACATGCTGTAGTGAGCAGATGGTGACTACTGGATGGCATATGTTCTGTATCAGAAACTAGAGCTGGTGTGGCCTATCCAATGCAATTTTCTGAATCAGCACCTCAAAGAAACAAACCGAATCTAAAGTTAACCAAAAACTGATTTGTAACCCTTTTGCTAATGTTGGAGAATGGTCCCTGGTCAAAAAAAGAACCACTGGTGTAGAAGGACCTTTAAAATGGTAAAGAAGATGAAAGACTAGAAACATTCACCATCCTCTAAAACTGTCCGTCCAATCCAATCACAGATACCTTCTTATGATCGATTTTAAAGTCCAAAAAATAATACAACCCGAGATCATTATAAATTATTGGGGATAATTTGTAAAGGGTTTGAAAGAGTCAGAGGTTAATCATATGACTTTATGAAAAGGAACAGAACACATTAGCATCAAGAATAATTCTCAAAACAATCAACCTCTGGCTTGTGCAACAGTGTATCCAAACAAATGACTGCGATCTTGGGCCTTTTTACACTATATAATCATTGTGCTATGATTCTATTTTAAAGTGAGATGATGATTCCACTTTAACTGCATTCCACTTTAGTACCTTAAATAATCCTGGGATTTGTCATTTATGGAGGGGGTACTTGGAATTCTCAACCAGAAAACTCCAATGCCTCACAAAACGACACACCCCAGGCTTACATAGGATATTGTCACTGTAGTTAAACTAGACTATATAGCAGTATAATTTTGTAATAGAAAGGACCCCTGAATAAGTACTAGATGGCCAGAGCAACAGGAAATACAGAGCAGGTGATCAATTGACCTTAAGAAGATCTCCTTCCATCTGAGGCAAATCCGATTTTATAATCCCACTAAACTCTTTCTCGGGTTTCCTTGTTGTACCTGCATTTGCATCTTTGACATGAGGAGGTGGCGAGGAACTACTTTCTCTCCGCTTCAGTGTCCTACTAGGAGGAAACAACTCCTCATCAGAATCCGATGAAGCCCATGCTTCGAGATATTCCTTCTTGCTTGTAGTTCTCCCTTTTCTGTGCACTTTCTTATAATCCCCTCCTACAGCAATTGTTTTTCTCCCTCTCTCTTCAGCTGGAGCTCCTCTGTGGAAGTGTTTTGCAACCTTTACGTTTGGTCTAGAATTCAAAGTAGAAGCTGAAATGAGTGCTGGAAGACATGCTGCATCTTATTTGCTTGTAGTATCTTTGTCATCCTCATTTCCCATTCCTATTTTTTTCACCTAGACCCTGCCACACACGATCCACTTATACACCACTCATACCATTCACACATAGGACCCATCTACACTGACCATTTAATGCAGTTTAAAGTTAGCTTCAAACTGTGGCAGCCAGACAACAAACTCCCACAAAAGGGTGCAAGAGAAATCCCTTAATGTACAGCAATGCTCTGTGGTTTGTGCAATTACCATTTGGGCCTCAAACTGGTTGCAGGATTTCCTATTTAATCATCTGCACAGTAAAATCACTTTCTTCAATACTGGTTTAAAACTGCATTAAATAGTCAGTCTTAACAGTTCTCACTACAGTAGTACTGTAATCTCATTTATCTCTTCCTATCATGACTCCAGTATGCCCTTAAATCTCTATGTCCTTTGGAATAGCAATATAGTTGGGTCACACAACAATTCTGCATGCTTGTCGTCACAGTTAAGGGCTAAACTAGGTGGAAAAATTAATGCACATGAAAAAAGGGGGAGCAGGAAGTACAAATGCTTATGTTTGTAATGAAAACCACATTGGATGTTTGCCTTCCAATATGAATAGAGTTTTGAGTAAGGGAAGAGGTTACTTTTTGTCAGGAACAGAAATCTAAAATCAGTATTATCGCTGGTCCACCATCGCTAGGATGTCTATTACTCTATTTGATATATAAGTCCTTCAAATTTATGTGTGTATCCATATTTATAAAAACAAAAAGGATTTGGTCATACTCACACAAGATAATTCATCATTCGTGTCATGTTTATGTAGCAGCAGGAACAGGTATACCTTCTATAACTGATTTTAATAAGCCCATTTCGTACACAGTATTCCTGCAAAAGCAAAATTGCCATATAGCCTTTTACGTTTTACACTGCCACACCAATTATGCAAACAAAACAAACATATATATATGTGTGTGTATGTATATGTATGTATATATATAGATAGATAGAGAGAGAGAGAGAGAGAGAGAGGGGGGGGGGAAACATGAGTTTATTAAGCAGGTTTTTAAAGTGCACAGTGGATAAAATGATAATTTTCTATAACAGCAGAAGCCACTGCTCAAAGAAAAATAGATTGACAGAATTTTTGGAGAGTAAGATTTACAGAGAAAGAAACAAAATAATTATGTAGACCTGAATAGAGACAGTAATTACATATTATAGGCTGAGTATCTCTTATCCAGAAAGCTGAGATGCTTCAAAATCCAAAATTGACCGCATAGGTGCCTGAGGTAATGACATATTTGCTCTCAACTTTGTTTCATGCAGACAATTATCGAAACATTGAGTATAAAAATATCTTTACAATAGGGATATATATACTAGGGATATATAACGGCTCTCCATGCAGTCAATGTCGGCCACATGACCTAGGAGATGTCAACAGACAACGATGGCTCTTCAACGTAGAAATGGAGATGAGCACCACCCCCCAGAATCGGACTCAACTAAATGTTAAGGGGAAACCTTTGCCTTTCTTTTCTGCAAAGAACTTGCAAACAAAGACAAGGAACTGCTGTACCTTCATATCAACACCAGACAAAAGATGAACACCCAGGACTGGGATTAATTACAACATTCTCACTGGCCTCCAACACACAAGAGTTCTTCTCCCGCCCTGGACCTTTCACAGATATATAAACCTTCCCTGCTTAGTTTTTCCAATATACCTCACAACCTCTGAGGATGCCTGCCACTGATGTAGGCAAAACGTCAGGAGAGAATGATTCTGGAACATGGCCATACAGCCTGGAAAACTCAGAACAACCCAAAATATATTAGCCTAGCTTTTGGTGTTTCCAAGGATAGGTTACCCTTTTATCTAGATCTTCCAGAATTCCCCACCAATATGGTCATAGTGGGAATTGTGAAAGCAGTAGTGCAAAATAGCTTTAGTGTCAAGGGTAGAATACATAGCCATTTCACTAGTTAATTGGCCTATCTGCTTACCTTTCTGTTGTTATATTTCAAGACTGTAAAGAGCTTATCATCTGCTGCAGTTTTACGGGGGGTTGCTATCACAACACCAGGTACATAATACTCGTCTCCCAATGTTTTCCTAATTCTGACAAATACATAATCTCCAACCTATAGAAAAACAAAAAAGAGCTGGTTAGTGCACATCCATTTTAAACTGAACTGTCCCAAGGTCTTAATATTTTAATACTATGTGAGATGACAATGTAATTTTACTCTGTGATACATGCATTCCGCATATTTCAAAATTCATATTAATATAATACCTTTATTCTGACAATTTAGAGGCAGAAGCAAACTTTATAAGGACAGGTTGCTTATCTGAATTCACACATATGGAGTTTATTTCACCGGCGCAGGCTCTAACAGAAGCTTCCCAAGCAGTGATCTTTCAAATTTTGGTGGTAATCCCACTCACACTTCCCTAGGGCATAAAAGGCACCCTTGGCTCTGCGCTCCCCAGTTCCTGAGCCACAGTAGCAGCTAGAAAGGAGGAGGTTTGCATGTTAAGAGGAGAAACAGGCAGGTTTGTGTGAATTCACAGAAGACTACTCGAAGAAACATGGTTACAGGTAAGCAACCTGTCCTTCTTCTTCATGGGTTCTGAATACACACACATGAAGACAGAGCAGAAGGCACATTAGCATTGGGTTGACAGAGAAAACAAGTGTACATAGACAAAGTGAGCAGAGAGATAATACCGTGAGTAGGAAAGGGGAAAGACAAAATCCCAACATTTTTGGAGCAACACGTCTATAAGTTTTTGAATTAAATAATACAGTAGAGTCTCACTTATCCAAGCCTCACTTATCCAAGCTTCTGGATAATCCAAGCCATTTTTGTAGTCAATGTTTTCAATATATCGTGATATTTTGGTGCTAAATTCGTACTTACAGTAATTACAACATAACATTACTACGTATTGAACTACTTTTTCTGTCAAATTTGTTGTCTAACATGATGTTTTGGTGCTTAATTTGTAAAATCATAACCTAATTTGATAGGCCTTTCCTTAGTCCCTCCTTATTATCCAAGATATTCGCTTAAACAAGCTTCTGCTGGCCCGTTTAGCTTGGATAAGTGAGACTCTACTGTACTTGTTATGCAATCATGCACAATAAGGTTTTGAAAACAGAAGTTCACTGTCTATTGTGTCATTATAACACAGAAAATGTGCATATACCGTGTTTCCCCTAAAATAAGACAGTGTCTTATATTAATTTTTGCTCCCGAAGATGTGCTAGGTCTTATTTTCAGGGGATGTCTTATTTTTCCATGAAGAAGAATTCACATTTATTGTTGAACAAAAAAATGAACATTTATTATATACTGTACAGTAGTTGTCATCATAAACCAGCAAAACCAGACAAACTGAATCCTATCAAGAATTTCTTGTTACTACCAATATTTCCATGTACAACACTTTATGGTGCGTACATTTCTGGTGTTCTGTTTGGCGGGCATGCTTCCAAACAAAAACTTTGCTAGGTCTTACTTTCGGGGGAGGCCTTATATTTAGCAATTCAGCAAAACCTCTACTAGGTCTTATTTTCTGGGGATGTCTTATTTTCGGGGAAATAGGGTATGTAGCCTGAGGCAAGACAATATTTATGTCAGGCAAGAGGACAGAATTGACCTGCCAAATGCAGTGTCCAAGTGAGACCTTGAGTCCAATCTATAGTGGGACACAAATGTTAAGAGGGTTGGCCCAGATGGCTGCCTTGCAAATGAGGTCCAGTGGAATCCCATGGAGAAAGGCTGTGGAGGTTGCCAGACCTCCTCGTCATTTCAGGCCGGACTGAGGAGAGAGGAGGTCAGCAGGCAAGTTCATAACAGAGTTCAATTATTGAGGCAATCCAACATGAAAGCTGTTGGAAGGAGAGAGGATGACCCGCCTTGTCCGTAGCCTAAGATAGAAACAGTTGTGGGGATTTTCTCCCCAACTGAGTCCTGTTCTTGTAGAAGAGTAGGGCTCTTCTGTCATCCAGCAGGTGCAATAGCCTCTCCAGGGGCAAGGAGGGGAATTGAAATAAGGCCAGGAGGGTGATCTCCTGGCTGGTGTGGAAGGCTGATACGACCTAAGGGAGAAAGATAATATTTGTGTAGAGAGCGATTCCCCCCCTTCTCCTGCTGAAATCGATGGACTTGGCCAGCTCTTTGATAACCAAAATCAGTCTTAAAGGTACTACAAGACTCTATGTGCCAGGAGAGGGCCAGTCGCAGAGAAATGCCGGCTGGGTAAGTTATGTTTTCTTTTTAAGGCTTTTCTGGGGGGGGGGGTGTCTTTTGTGTCTGGACAAAAGACACCCCCACCCCCAGAAAAGCACGTGCTTTCTGGGGCATGTGTGGACTGTAACACAGACCCAATCGGGTCTTTTTAACCCGATTGCACCCAAGTTAAAGTCCTGTCTGAAACCGCCTTACATTTTATGGCAGTGTAGATGGTTGCTACCTGAGTCATATATAGTAATACTGCTCCCAAGAAATCCCAGCAGACTTCAAGGATGCCACCATCATCACCCTTTTCAAGAAAGGGAACAGAACAGACTGCGGGAACTATCGCGGTATCTCCCTTCTAACCTCCGCTGGGAAAATCCTCGCAAGAATCCCTGCAAACTGCCTTCTCCCTGTTTCAGAAGACACCCTCCCAGAATCCCAGAATGACTTCCGCCCCTCCAGAGGAAGAGTGGACATGATCTTCACTGCACAACAGCTCCAAGAAAAATGCAGGGAACAAAATAAACCTCTGTACATGGCATTCATTGACCTTGCAAAGGCATTCGACACAGTGAATTGCAGTGCTCTCTGGACCATCCTCCAAAAAATCGGGTGCCCTGACAAATTTGTGAACATCCTGCGGCTCCTCCACGATGATATGATGGCAACAGTCTTGGACAGCAATGGCTACCAAAGCAACCCAATTAAGGTGGAATCAGGTGTCAAACAGGGATGTGTTATTGCCCCAACCTTATTTTCCATCTTCATTGCTATGATAATCCACCTTGTTGATGGGAAGCTTCCCACCGGAGTGGAAATCATCTGTCGGACAGATGGCAAACTATTTAACCTCAGCAAACTGAAAGCCAAAGCCAAGGTCACAACATCTGTTATAGAATTCCAATATGCTGATGACAACATAATCTGTGCACATTCAGAAGACCTACAAGCCACTCTAAACACCTTTGCTCAGCCTCTCACTGAACATCGAGAAAACCAAAGTGCTCTTCCAACAGGCACCAGCTAATCCCTCTGCAATGCCAGGAATACAACTTAATGGTGTAACATTAGAAAACGTTGACCATTTTCGCTACCTTGGCAGCCACCTCTCCACAAAAGTCAACATTGACACTGAAATACAACACCGCCTGATCTCGGCGAGTGCAGCATTTTTCCGAATGAAGCATAGGGTGTTTGATGATCAGGACATCCGTAGAGGTGCTCATTTATAAAGCCATTGTCCTCCCAACCTTGCTATATGCCTGCGAAATGTGGACGGTCTATAGACATCACACTCAACTCCTGGAGCAATTCCATCAGTGTTACCTCCAAAAAATCCTGCAAATCTCTTGGGAAGCAGGCGGACAAAGGTCAGCATGCTGGAAGAAACCACCAGCACTGAAGCAATGCTCCTACACCATCAACTCCACTGGACTGACCACGTTGTCCGAATGCCCGATCACTGTCTCCCAATGCAGTTACTATACTCTCAACTCAAGAACAGAAAATGAAAAGTTGGTGGACAGGAAAAGCCAACCTTAAAAACTGTGGCATAGTCACTGAGAACTGGGAAGCTCTGGCCCTTGAGCACACCAACTGGAGGTCAGCTGTGACCAGCAGTGCTGCGGAGTGCGAAGAGGCACGAATGGAAGGCTTAAGGGAGAAACAGGCCAAGAGCAAGGCATGTCAAGCCAACCCTGACCAGGACCGCCTTCCACCTGGAAACCGATGTCCTCCCTGCGGGAGAACATGCATATCAAGAATAGGTCTCTTCAGCCACCTACAGACACACCCCCAAAGATGCCAGAATGGGAGGACCATCATCCTCGGCCTACAAGGGATCGCCTAAGAAAAAGAAGAAGAAGTGTTAAACTGGAAACAGGAGAGAACCTGGCAAAAATATGCAACGGGGTCTAAGAGGAAGATCATAGGTTGAAAGTAGAAGTTACGGGGAGGTAAATAACATGAAAACATGGTTGGACTTCAAGGCTCTTCTGTTCTTCATTCAGCCACAGGTATTTAGAACCAAATGAGGAGATATCTGAAATGTGTGAAGGAAGTCAATGTACCCGTTTATTTCAACAGTTACATCAGAAGTGGTGCTGCAGCATGTGGGCAGTGACAGTAACCGTATCCCTCCATGCTAGGGTTCCAGTGAAATGCCGAATTCATATTAGCCATTAAAAAGAAACTAGTACCAACAGTAGCTTTGTTCCTCGGGCAGCTAGGACCAAGGAAAGAAATATCTGATTGGCAGTTTTCTTGTATATACATTTGCACCAACACTGGAAAAAATAAAATATCCCCCTGGCACATACATAGATCATGAAAATTGTATGTATTGAAATATGAAGCAGTTTTCATTACTAGGGATATAATTCTTCACTAATTTGCTTCTCAAAAGAAGCAATTAGTAATTTTAATAATTTTCTTCTCACAGTGAGAAAGTCTTTTCAAATATTCTTTCCATCTCCATCTATTACTTATTTCTTAGAAACATCCATATTAGTTTCAGCATAAAAAAGAAGAAAAGAAAGAAGGAATAAAGGAGTTTTGTAGTACCTTTTAAAACTGATTTTGGTTATCAAAGAGCTGGCCATGTCCATCAATTTTAGCATAAAAAGAAATAAAGGAATTTGGCTGTACCTTTGAGACTGAGCAGAAGAAATTTCTAGCATAGGTTTTTGTGCTAGAAACTTCTATTCCCCAGTTAATTTCAAATGTGCCAGTGGTTCCATGTACAGTAGAGTCTCACTTATCCAACGTTCTGGATTATCCAACGCATTTTGTAGTCAATGTTTTTAATACATCGTGATATTTTGGTGCTAAATTCGTAAATACAGTACTGTAATTGCTACATAGCATTACTGCGTATTGAACTACATTTCCTGTCAAATTTGTTGTATAACATGATGTTTTGGTGTTTAATTTGTAAAATCATAACCTAATTTGATGTTTAATAGGCTTTACCTTAATCCCTCCTTATTATCCAACATATTTGCTTCTCCAACATTCTACCGGCCCGTTTATGTTGGATAAGTGAGACTCTACTGTATTCTGATTTTTTTATCAAAAGCTTTTATGGGATTGCAATTCATTTCCTTAAATGTACAATATTCAACCTGTGGGAATCAAAGTAGAATGGGATACGGAAAAAGACAATTGTTAAAGATGATCATCAATCGTCCTAGAGCTGGCTTGGCATTACAAAAACACTCTGCTGGCATTACTTACATGTATTGTCTTAAGAAACAGTAAATTTCCTACCTGTAAGGAAGGACAAGGCATGGCACCACCCACAGCAATAATGAATTTAATTGGTACAATCTCAGTGTGCCCATGAAGAAAATCAACAAGTGCATAAAAAGGGGTGATACTTCTTATTGCTGTCCCTAGAACAAAGACAGGCAGGAAACAGCTGATTCCATCAGTCATATATTAAATGCTATGTCGTACAGTTTATGAAGTAAACCCAAATATCCCTTAACTAAAATTCTTAGGAATCATATGTCAAATATTTTATTTGTTTTAATGTATGCCTTCTAGTCATTTCTGACTTAAAGCGATTATAATGCAAACCTATCAAATACTTTTCTTGGCAAGATTTGTTCAGAGATTTTGCCTTTGCCTTCCTCAGAGGCAGGGTGGCACCAAATGTCATCCAGTGGATTTCCATGATCAAATGAGGGGGGAATCTAGTCTCTTAGACCCCTTCTACAAAGCTGTATAAAATCCACATTATCTGCTTTGAACTGGATTACATGGGAGAGTAGACTAAGGCCCCTTCTACACTGCCCAATATCCCAGGATCTGATCCCAGATTTTCCGGAGATATATGGGAAATGTAGAAGGTGGCTATGATAACCCAATTCAAATCAGATAATATGGATTTTCTGCTGTGATAACCTGGATTATCTGACAGTGTAGAAGGGGCCTCTGGGGTCCTAGTCAAACACTCAAACCTGAAGACCAAACTGTCACATGCTTTCCAGTCAGTATTTATATCCAGCAGTATATTATATAGTCTTTCAGTTTTCAGACATATTTTAAAATATGAAAATGTAACAAATACTTTAAATAGATTAAAAACATATTAACCCATTCGAAAAGTTAGATGAAGATAGTTAAAATCAATTCAAATTATCTTTAAACCATAACACATGCAAGAAAAATCAAAGAGGCCCCAAAACCTATTTTAAAAGCCATATTTTTACCTGGGACCTTATCAGATGCAGTCTTCTGTGAGTCTTCTCTCAGTTTTCAGGTGCTGGCAAAATGGAGTCCCACATAGGCCATCCCACGATGCACAGCCACTTCTGATGGCTGCTCATGGGAATCCGTATTGCCAGCACCTGTAAACAGAGTTCAGACAGAAAACAGAGGAGTCGGGTGCTACTCAACTCCTACTTGCAGAAAATGGGGAGGAAGCGGGAAAAGCACGGGAAATGATGGGAAACAACGTGGGATGGCCAGCCATCACAGAAGACAGGAAAGACAGTAGGGAACAAAGGAGGAGGTTCCTCCACTTTCCCCTGCCCATCTGATGAGGTCCTAAGTAACAAAATGCCACCAGCATTGGTCCTAAACAGGTTTCACAACTGAGGTGCCACAGGAGGGAAGACCTTCATGTTCTCACACAAAACATTTATATATTTGTGTTCCACCCTTTTATCATAACAGCACAAGGCAGATAGAATAGTTAATATGATCTAAACCAATTTAATAATTCCAAATTGAAACCAATGAATATTTATTTATAGTGTCAGAAGAAAATTGAGGGTACAGTTATAATGTATTTAAAAATATGAACAAAGTTTAAAAAATTGGCATTGTACTAGATTTCCTTTGACCAGTAGCTGGCCACTTGGAGTGCCTCTGGTGTCACTGTGAGAAGGTCTTCCATTGTGCATGTGACAGGGCTAAGGTTGCATTGTAGTAAGTGGTCTGTGGTTGCCCTTCTCTACACTCGCATGTTGATGAATAGAACACATTAATTAACCAATGAATAGAACACATTGAACAAGTTAAGTAGTAATAATGGTTTAAAAGGAATAAAAGAGTTTCAAAAACCATGTACATGCCTAAATATCCATGAAGTCTCAAATGCTTTAATAAATAAAGAGCAGTATCTCAACTGGGTTTCCTGCTAAATTTCTTTCAAGTGACAAAGACTACACTTAGTAGTCAGGCTGGAAACAGAGGGGCAGCAGTGCAGCTCTTTAAAATTGGTATTATATCATCATTCTACATCAGTGATTCTCAACCTGGGGTCCCCAGATGTTTTTGGCCTACAGCTCCCTGAAATCATAACAGCTGGTAAACTAGCTGGGATTTCTGGGAGTTGCAGGCCAAAAATATCTGGGGACCCCAGGTTGAGAACCACTGCGCTACGTGATGTTCTGGTCAACAGCCTAGCTCTTACGTTTGCTGTGATCTGGCCATAGAGACTCATGTTTTAGTTACATCCCATTTGGTTTACTGTAACATATTCTATACCCTTGAAGAATGTCCAGAAACAAAGCTGGTTCGAAGAGCTAAAGGTAGACTACTGACTAGTTATAGGAAGCATAACACTTCCTTATTACAACAGCTCTGCAGACTGTTTCCAGAAATAATTCAAAGTGTTGGTTATGATGTACAAATCCCCGTACACCTTGAGTTCAGGTTTTCTGAAGGACTATATCTACAACATGAGTTTTGCTCCTATCTTGAAATACTTTGGGGAGGTCTTTTACAGGTTAGACGTTTGCTGATTTGATTATTCCTAGATTTGATTAAAATCTTCTCTCTAGGCATCTCTGGGTCCTCCAGTGCAATTCTATAGTCAGCTTCCAATTGAAGTTGACCATAGAGTCATGCTGCAGGATGCAGAAATTTCTAGAGAGCTGTTCTGTCAATTAAAAAATAGCCATGTTTTTATGCTTTTTTTACTTTCACAGAGTCCTGTGACCCCATGAATCAAAACCCCCAAAGATTGTACAGGGCTGACTGTACCTAAAAGCATGTAAAATCAAATTGTTTGCCAAGGGGAAAAGGAAAGTTATTTTAAAATGTGTGAACAGTACTAAGGAAACCAAAGGAACTGTGACTGGTTATTCCAAGTGTAAAAAGGAGGACCTCTGCATTCTGCACACTTTCCAAGTTTCACATAAGGGACAACTTCAGTACACATATAAAGGCTCTAGAGTGCTCATTCATTTTTATACTCAATGATACAGTGCTGGCACAATTCAGATCTTTTAACTGGGTATTTTGAAGCACTAATGTACTTCAGATGGAATTTCTGACAAAATTAATTCTTAGCCGCCATGCAGGGAATATTTACCTGGATAGTAAAATCCAGTGCTTTCTGATCTTGCAATGACTTTTCGGCCCTTGAGAGCGTCAATCATTTTTCCTTTCGGTTGCTTTTTTACCTGTAGATTTGATAGAAATGTCTGAGTTATACACACCACATTATTCTCCCCCATTCCATCATTGCTGCAATGCATATCATAAATAGGTAAGGGCATCAATCTTATTATTTCTGACTAGAGCAGTGTCACATAATCTATTGAATTTACCCATGTGTTGCGTACCCTCCAACATTCCACTGACAAAAATTAGGGCATGTGTAAGTAAGCAGCATCAGGGTATGGTCAAGATGGCAAAAGTTATTAATGAAGAAGAAAAGGCAAATGGGGACAGGGTGCAGCAGTTTGCTGGGAAGGGCAAGACTCAATCCCACGTTGTTGCTAAGTTATTGAGTACGCTACCTTTGCAGTTTAAATTCAGTTTGCAGTAATGGAAGTTAACCCTAGGACAAAGAAGGAAACTGAGGGAAGGAGAGAGAAACTGGGGCATGTTAAAAGCATAACATATGCTGGTTTCTCTCTCCTGACCTCAATTTCCCCCTTTTTGCGAGTGTTAACTCAAAACAGTGAGGCAAGGGAGAATAAATCAGAACTGTTCCTGCCAAACTGAGATGACTGGAGGGCATAGTGTTCACTCACACTTCAACAATTGGTTCAATGACTCTACCTTAATTGGGATTAACCAACAGGGTTCTAGCCACTAGCAACAAAACACACGGAGCCAATACGCATGAACCCAAACACTTTTAGCCTAGGGGGATAGTAAAAAGAGCATTTTTCCATATTCAACACTAATAATGAATTATTCTAAAGGGCTTTTCTCATGTCATAGAGGGACTCTAGTTCGGTTTTAGCATGCATCATTTCTATGCAGGAGACATAATCCTCTACTCACTTACCTGGAAGCAAATGTTATTGAATACAATAGAACTTGCATCAAAATAGAGATGTATAGCTTTGCATCCTGAAATACCCAGCATTTCTAATAACAAAACCTTAGTTATACTTCAGACTTGTGAAAGACCTTAGTTGGTAGGTCTAAGGAGAAAAGCTTGCAGGTTACTTTTCAGGGCTCTTGGGAGATTTGAAGCCCACAAATGTAACATTTTCTTAGTTCTGACAAAGAAAGGCTATTTAAAAAATTTAAGACAATGTGGATGTATGACAGCTCTGTATGTTTGTATTTTCTGAAACACAGTCCCAAGTTTATTTTGTAAAAATAAAAAGAATTGAAATACTGTTCAGATTCTATTAAGATGTGGAGTGGAGGCCAAATTTGCACTAGAGAAAAGCATGAGAGACTGAAGAGACAGTTATAAGCCACAATTGCCTTGAGCCATGGGAAATAGGTGTCTCAGGAGAGTTACTATGCATAAGTAGGCATTACTAGGATAATGTTCTATGCAAAAGAACAGAAAATCTGACTCTATTTTCAAGCTATTGCCTTGTAGCTGTAATGGCACAACAACTCATGCAGCCCTATCACTGAGATAAATACGTGTGAAGTGCACTGGCCATTTGAAAATGTGCTATATAAATGCTAACCATTATTTTTGCCTTTATAATTTTAGCTGAGTTTTGCAATTATGAGAATAATTCATTTTCTAGACAACAAAAATGAACCGATATTAGACCATTTAACTGTTGTGAAATATGAGCTCTTCCTTTCGCTGAATCTGGTTCATACCAAAATCAGCAATGACCCTACACATTTCTTCCTACAAAAAAAAAATAAGTGGATACCTACTAGACTTATATAGCCATGTGTACAAACACCAGCAGTAATTTTAATCTGTCAGCAGATTCAGTAATGCAATTCTTATTTGTTTTTAATAACCAAATAATTAATTTACCTTGCAGTTTAAACCAAAAATTCAATTACTATGGACATCCCATAATTCATGCTGTTTTTTTTAAGTAGCAGTAAGGAATTGCTGATTCTAAATCAGTTTTTTAAAGCATTAATTGTATAAAATTAGCAAAGATTCTCTATGTATGCTCATTAAAAGGATGAAATGATGAGAATAAAAACCTCGCAACCATTTTTGACACATTTTATTTCTTCATGGTGCTCAAAGCCATTCCAAATGCTGCCCGGCCTTTCTGCCACTTGCTCCTAAAGCTTTACAGTTGCAGATTAGCAGTTACTGGGGTTGGTGCTCTGATTAGGCTGCTAAAGCAGGTTGTCTCAGGATAAGTGATTGTCCCGGTGTTAATCACATCATGGGCCACAGCATATGTTGATATGTCAGTAGGGAGGGTTGCCAAGTGCAAGACTGCAAATACTAAATATTGCTGGTCCGGAATAAAGCATACATCAGTATAAACTGACATCAGAGGAAGCAGCCTTATTTATTTCATATGTTTAGATAAGTATGCATTAGATTTTAAAAACTATTTACAGCTCCTGACTTTGATAGATTTATAGGGGGTTCTTGGTAAGCACTGGAGTTTGGTTCAGGGACTCCTCATGGATACCAAGATCCATGAATGCCAAGTCCTATTTCATACATCCAAGTGAAATGATGTCCTTATTTAAAATGGCAAAACCAAGGTTTAGTGGGTTTTGGGGAAAAAAATTGAGAGTGGGAGAATATACTTCTGGCCATAGATGGTGGAATCCATGGATGCAGAAACTGTGGGTACAGAGGGCCAATATTATTATCTGTCCAGTCAGTCATTTTCTTTAGTACTTCACAGCAAAAAAAAAAACCAGGGATAACCATCTTAACTTTCCCTTAAATTCCTCTATTTCTATGACTTGCCAACTGTTTCCCAGTCCACACATTAAATGGCTCTAACTCCCAAAAACCTATCATCAATGATCCTGGCAATTGTAATATATTTGACTACATGTGCTCACACCTGTCATTAAGAGGAGACAGAGCAGGCATGGGCAAACTTGGTCCCTCTGGACTTCAACTCCCAGAATTCCTAACAGCCGGTAGGAAGGAGTTGAAGTCCAAAACAATAGGACACCCCAAGTTTGCCCATGCCTGAGATAGAGGGACCTTAACAGAGTGGGGACAGCCACCAAGAAGGCCCTCCTCAAGTCTTTATCAGATCTGACGATGATGGTGATGAAATGCAAAGAGAGCTTGACTATAATAATTTCAAAACTCATATATAATCTTTTGGAGAGTCCATACTCATACTGCTTGTATAGTGGTGGTCCTTCAGATCAGACTAGTATCTCAAAGGAGCATCATTCTGATGCTACCCTTTGCAAATTCTGTACAATTTTTTTCAAACTAGTGCCAAAAACGTATGCTTCCATAGTTTCCGGATGCTGGTTTGGTTCAACATACTTGGAAAGGGAACAAGATTGTGAAGCTACCTTATATTCTTTCAACTTGAAAGGGAAAGCTTATCTTAAAGAATCCCTAAATCACATTGCAGTTTGATCATTTGATTGCTTCTGGGCAACACATTTAAACATATCACGCTTCAGACACTTACTTAGGAATAGAGTTTGCTAAAGGATGGAACTTCCAGGCAAATAGGTACAAGATACATTTTAAATCCCTCCTCATTTAAATGCAAGCACCGTTCAAGCCATTAGCAAATATAAGAGCTTTTTATTTTTTGCAGTCTGAAGAAATGCCCAGTTAGAAACCTCTTCAAACTTTGACATTTTTCTTTTATTTTATGTTCCTTCAGGCCTCTTCTTTTCCCTTAAAAGCAGCTTTATTAGCATTTTAATAACATTCTTCTCAATAATTTCTTTGTTTCTCTGACTGAATGGCAGGTTTAGCATAATCCTTCTAGGCAAAACGTTTTCATTTATCAACTGTCCATTTCAATTATATCAGTCAATCACAGCAAGGACCATCGCTTCTTTTCTAAGTAAAAGGTGCCCAATTCCTTCAACTGCATAGTGTTTATCCATTATAGTGGCGTATTTTAAATTCCATTAGAGTTAGGTTCAAATCATGATGTTAAAACTTGTCTTTTTTTACACACAAATAAGCCCCTGGTTCTCAGTGGACTGCGCTATATACTCAGAGGACCTAGAAAACTACCCCCATAAGTCTACCCATTTTAGTCAAAACTTAACCCAAAAACCTGGGTTGACCTATTCATGGGCTAATATGAGTACTGTATTTTAACTCTTACCAAAAAAAAAAAAAAAAAAAAAAAGAACCACTCCTTCTCAGAGTAGAGAAGCAAAAAGCAAGAGCTTAGTCTATCCCATAAGAAACGTAAAGGAAGCCCCAACTCCCTCTGGTGTCTCTGCCATGAGGCCACTTCTGGCCTTTTTGAATGCCTGGGTGGGAAACAACAGCGGGGCCAGGAGTGGCTGGTCCTTGAGGTAGCACTTCCCCTCTTTGTGGAATGACCCTCGGCTCTTCGGCTTTGAAATGGAGATGAGCATCAACTCCCTGAGACGAACACGACTAGACTTAATGTCAGGGGAATACTTTTACCTTTATTTTACCTATATCAAAATCCACAATTTTGCCTCCAAAACCTTCCCTCGATGTATGCCTGAGTTTGACTTATACTTAATTATATATGGAGTACGGTATACTGTTTTAAGCATTGGGCTACAACTCTGGAGACTAGGATTTGAATCTCTACTCAACTATGGAAACCCACCGGATGACCTTGAGCAAGTCACACTCTCTTCGCCTCAGAGGAAGGCAAAGGCAAACACCCTCTAAACAAATCTTGCCACAAAAACCTGGAATCAATTTGAAGGGAAACAACAATTAGGCCATGCAGTTCCCTTTTTGGATTATTGGAACAAGATGTAGAAGGAGAAGTTTAAATCTTGCTCTGCGCTCTAGCCATGGGATCGAGGCAGGTTAAAGGTACGAATTGAGTTTGTGCTTCCTGCTTCTTCTGCAAGACTCTTGTATTAGAGAGGATGGATTTCTGTATAAAACGGGGCAGGGGTTTGTGGTTTTTCACTTACACAACATGATTGCTCTGCTTCAGAATAGGGTTGTTCATGCTTACTTAGGCATAAAAAGGAAGCAATCTTTAACTGAACATTTTAGATTTAGGCCGATTCCACACAGGGAAAAAGTCCAGTCTGACCCAGGTTTAAAAAATCTGGGTCAGGCCAAACTTCTGTGCTCACAAAAAAACCAAAAACATGGTTTCCTGGGGGCAGGTGTCCAGATGCCCTGACACCAACAACCCTCCCTCCAGAAAAGCCTTTATAAGTAAAATTTGTTTACCAAGTCACCTTTACCCTGCTGCCGGCCCTCTCCTGGCACATAGAAATGACACACGAGGAGAAGGGGGAGGCGAGGAGTGATTTTCCTGCTCCCCCCCCCCCTTCCAGGGGCATCATTTCTATGCTCCAGGAAAGGGCTGGCAGCAGAGTAATGGCAGCCAGGTACATAATTTTTACTTTTTAAGGCTTTTTAAGGGGTTTGGGGAGGGGGGTGGGGCTATCTTGGGGTTTCCGGGCAAATCTCAAAACAGCTTTGTGGATTGGGCTCAGAAGTCGTGCAACGCAATCCCCAGGCCCAATCCACACAGGGCCCACAGTTGGAAAGACCCATGTCTTTTGAAAGGCAAAGATCTTTCCAGGTGTCAAATTAACTCGGGACAAAGCATGGTTTTCCTGCTTTGTACCAAATGCATTCACTTTAACCTGAGGTGTCACTTGAGCGCCTCAGGCAAAAATGAGGGAGCTTGTGTATTTTGCGAGCTGTGTGGATGTGCCCTTAGTGTATTCACGTTTACATCTTTGAAAGGTGTAGATGTATCAGAAATTACAGATTATCCAGGCAATGTATTTGGACTACAAATTACAGTCTGGCAATTCAAGCTATCTGAAGATATAAAGTTTGGGAATGCTGCTTAGGAAATTATCATCTCACAAGTATTACATTTCAGAATTTGTTTTTGAGAAGGTTAGCCAATAGTGTTATTCTAGTTGGATTTAGGTCTAAAATTGGTACGGCTACAATACAGGTCAAATTTACTTTGCACCTTTAGTGCTGGTGTGTTTGTGTGGCAAGTCACTTTATACAGTTCTTATTTTAAAAAGGCAAGAATTAAATATGAATGTGATCTACCTCTTTAGGGGGACTGATCCGGAGAGGGCAGATTCTCTGGGTTTCCTCTCTCGAAGCTTCCTGAAGTTCAATGGCCTGCTGTAGATATGTTAATCCTATCAGAATCTCTTCTTCCAACAGCATCACATCCTCATAGGTAATGGGCCAACCTGCATTTTCTAAGGCCTCTAATAATGACTCCTTATGATCCACATATGATACTGGCTTGCCCTGTTCAAACCTAAAAACAAAGATGACACTTCAATACTTTATTTAATGTGATTTGCATGGCTTGATCAAATATCACAACAGTTCACAGAGAATTTTTAACCCTGAAGCATAGAAATGCAAGGAGTTGTCTCAAGCAGAACATTTTGTAACAGACAGACGTGTTGCCTGTTGGGTTAAGAATTTGTTCACTATCTTTTCTTCTTGGCAGAGTATTTCTGTATCTTTAAAAAAAACTCTGGCTGATATGTTGCTATCAAAAGCATTGAAATCCTGTGATGAAATGTGATGGCAGGGTTTCGTCACAAAAAAGCATCACAGCATCTTAAATCCAGATTAGATAAATTCACAGGGATCAATAAATGTCTTGTAACTACAGCGGCTAAATAAAACTGTTACTGATTATGTTGTGTTACTGACAGAAAAGAAGAATGAATACATTAGCTCATTAAACAGATATGTTGAGGACCAGGGTTTTGAAAAAGTTGCTTCTTTTGGACAAAAATTCTCTGAACCTCCCATCTAACATAGACAACATAGACAAGGACACAGAATCCATAGGTTCCTAATCTGCTACTGTGGCCATGGGAAACAATATTCTTTTTTGGCCTAAAGTAATATCTATTATAGCAAAATTCACCCATATCTTTCTAATTGAAGCCTCACCTTTTTATGATTCAACTTCCAGCTATGAAAGCAAAAAAAAAATTATTTGGATCTAGAGAATAATTTGGTAGCACTAGCTAACAAACAGCCATGAGCATTTTTATGTCAAGGTTGATGGTTTATCTGTAACTGATTCTTCAAATGGCAACCTAAGCATTCGTACATGCAGCTTTTGTTTGTGTACAGCCTCATTGAGACCATTCTAGAGCCTGCCGTGACCACAGAAACTCAAAGATCATGGCTCCCACATTTCCAATCAGAAGAGATGGAAAGCCCTGTGCGAGAAGTGTGTATTCCATTATGAAAAGCCTCACATTACTCTGAGACTCTACATAGATTGCTAAAGTCATTAAAGATACACAAAAGTCTGCAAATAGAATGCTTAATATTGACGGGATACTTCCCAAGAAGACAAATACAAGGAGATCTCATTCACTGCATGGTTTTGAAACAAATTAAAATCTTGAACTGACAAAAAAGAAAGGAGCATCTTACTTCTCTTTTTCTTCCTGTGGTAACGCTCTCCAAACAATTTGGTCAAGACGCCTGTTAATGAAAAGGCAACAATAGTAAGAGTGAGGTCAATTTGTCTTAACACCACTAAATAAAATGTAACATACTATTCTAAAACATAACTATAACCACATGTACCCTAAAATAAAACTTTTTATCTATGTCAGTGGTTCTCAACCTGTGGCTCCCCAGATGTTTTGGCCTTCAACTCCCAGAAATCCTAACAGTTGGTAAACTGGCTGGGATTTCTGGGAGTTGTAGGCCAAAACACCTGGGGAGCCACAGGTTCAAAACCACTGATCTATTTGGTAATTCTATGTGTGTAGTTTTCTTTTTGTTTTTGCAGTTTGTAGTGTATATTTGTTCCATGTTTTATTCAATTTTTACTTTATATGAATGTTATTCAGTAAAAAAAATGATATAATAAGAACTCAAAGGAGATGACTCTGCAATTATCATGTTGTTACTTTCAAATATGATTTCCCTTCATTCAAAGAGGCTAATTCTGAACTTTAAAGTTGTTGTTACAGCAATTTCGTATTCATATTTTTCCCTTCCATTTTTTGGCTATAACTAATCTTAAAGCAGCAACAAAAATTATTGTTAATTCTTTCTTTTGCCATTTTAATCTTAAATCTCCAAAATTGAATAGAAGTGCTATATGTGAATTTTTTATAGATTAATTGATAGTATATCATTGATTTCAACACATACCTTTTTATTTTTTTATCTTTTCACATTCCCAGCATAAATGTATACAAGTCCCAACTTTTTATTGCACCTCTAACAATTGTGTAGATTGTTTCTATTATAATAACTTAACAATGCTGGAGTCATGTACCATCTCCAAGAGCCCATCCAGACAGGGCCCAAAATTTGGGCCGTCGGACTTTTCACAATACCACAGGTAAAAGAGGAAGAACTACTGGCAAAGGAAACCCTGCTTTGTCACAAATTATTTTGATACTCCATTAGACCTGGGTCTTCCTGAAAGACCCGGGTCTAATGGAGTATGGGCCTTGTGGGGACAGACTACCGGGTAGTTCTAGCTCTACTGAGGAATCCGTCTGGACAGGAGGAGCAAAGAGGGAACCTACCCTGCATACTTCCAGGCGCTCCTGCCCTCCTTTCCTGGTGCAACATTGGTGTACACCAGGAAGCATGCAGATAGGCATAATGGCTGCCTTTTAAATAAAAGTTTTCCTTTTATTTTAAAGGTTTTAGGGGGGATTTAGGTTGTCTCCATTCCAGCACAGTAGTTATCGCGCTGCAATGGAGACAAGCAATGGAAAAGCCCGCTTTTTTGGGGCACCCATGCGGACAGCAACACAGGTGAAAATGGATTACTTTAACCTGTTTTCACCCACAATAAATTGCTGTCTGTAAGCACCCCAAATTGTTTTGTAATAATTCTCTTTAATTCTCACGGACATATTTTTGATAATTCTTTGTTTCCAAATTTTTAACCATTCTTTCTCTGTAATATTGATTCTTAAGTCCCATACCCATTTATTTTTATTCCAAATTGTATTGGATCACTTTCTATCATTATTTTATAAATTGTACTTATTAATCCTTTTGTTACTTCATCTGTACCATTCGGCTTTAATTGTATTATTGCTTTTTCAAATTTTGTAGTTGTCTGCATTTCCCATGTTACTTTATCCAATTCTTAGTCCATGAGAAACATTCTTTCATTAAAACAGACAATATGTCCATTTCCACCAAATCATTCAGATTTAATAAACAATCTTCTTTGCTATGTAATGATTCACTCTTCCATTTCTCAGCATATAATATTTTTGCAATTGTTCTCATGTAGAGAAGCATTCTTCCATGACTTTTCGAATTGATTATTCATCAAATAATAAGTTCAGGTTTTAACTGTTATTGATCTTTTTAAAAATTAGATTAAATTTGAACCCATATTTTAGCCTTTTCACAATTGCACCACATATGAAAGAAAGACTCTTCTTGTTTTATCACATTACAAATGTACATTCACTGTTCTTTTATACATTTTAGATCAAAGCTTTCCAACTAAAAATATTACAAAACAATCTTGGAAATGTATGTGTATATCTTACAAATCATATATTTTTAAAAAATTAAAAATGAGAGGTTTTCATGAGATATGTGGTGTCCCTATACATTTTGTTATTACAGTTTATGTTTGTATTTGTATCTCTTATGTGGGGTTGGTTTAAAACTGAATTACTGTGTCACCAAATGATGCACATCTAAATAGTGTGTCACCAACAGAAAATATTTGGAAAACTCTGTCTCAGACAATATCTCTGGTGTCATGTTCCTACAGTACATCATTTGATTAAAATTCTCTCTAAGACCGTAACAAAGAGGAAATTTCAAATCTTTCTAACACATCCTTTCTTAGTGATCTATTTGTATGTTACAACCAAAATTTCTAGCCTATTTTATCACACTTGTCCTTTTACCTCAATTTTGTCATTGAGAGTAAACTAGGACTTCTGTGAATACACTCCCCCTTTCATTTTAAGTAGCTGCTGCAGCAAACAAGATGACAAAAAATGTATCAACAAATTCTTCACAGTCTATAGGATACTGCAGTAAAAGGTATGAAGAATCACCACCTGGAGAATAGAAGCCTCCCTCTAAACCCGCTCTGGTGAGATGCCAAAGCCTGCAGGTGCAATAAGACTTAGCCCAATTGAATCTGGCAGAAGATCTGGACGAAAACCAACTTTCTTTGAACCACAAGTGTGTCCCTCTGGAAGCCTGGGGCTAGAGTTACTATGCCAAAAATGTTCAGGCATTCTAGAGCATAAACACTACAGTATAATTTGTGTCACACATGCGCAAAGCCCTTAATTTATTCACGAGCACAAAGTCCAAGAGTGCTGGGCTATTTATTTCTGACAGGCAGATGTCTGTTAAGCACCTGCTCATTTTCGTATGCTTGCAATTACTCTGCATCATAATTTTAGGGTCGCTCTTTTGGGTGGGTTGTCAGGGAATTGTTTGTTGATCAGCAGAAACATTTTCCTCTTACTGGGCATGAAATTATCATCATCACATTTTGCTTCATTTATATTTCATGCTAATAGCATTTAGATTATTAATCTAGAGAGCAGACATTTATGCCATGCATTGTGTGTGTGTGTGTGTGTCACAGAGAGAAAGAGAGAGAGGGCTTTGCACGTGAACACAAATTGTGCAATTTAGCGGATGTCAAGAAAATTTTTAACCAATTTCAATTCAGAAACAACTGCTGCTACCCTTGCAAATTCAATTCCCAGAAATATAATGCTCTGTTTGTGGCGTAATATGACAAGTCTGAACAGATGTGGCAGAGAAAAAAATAGAGTTGCTCTTGGTCATTTTCAAACTATTTCATATTGAAACTTGGCCTCTTGACATTACACTTAGCAGGGGCTTATAGAGTAAAACAGCAACTGTTTTCAATGTGTAGGGCTATTTGGAGGCTGGAGGAATTGAAAGTACAAAGTTATCCCACACACAAAAAAGACTTGACAAAACTCAGTAAGAAGGATAGCAGCTATATTTAGGTTAATTAAGAGATCCATATGAGTTTTATGGCTAGGTGAAGACTTTAACATGGAATGTTTACAAAAATTATTTTGTTCACAAATGAGTTTTTAAAACTCAAAGAAGAAATATACAACATAATACAAATGCAAATAAACTGCAAGTTTTGAGGGCGAGCTGTTTATCTCTTGTGTGGGCTGTACAATATCTAGCACAATGTTCATATACATAGTGGTCATCCAAGATTACATGATAGGACCAGAATCTGAATTTGAATATGATATGCAAGCAGCCTAAGCAGAAGCACTATCACAAGACTGTGTTTGCTAACTGCTACACACTGGGCTTGCTTTGTTTAAATAAAAGGTGGGAAATATGCTCAAGGGTTAGGGTAGGATCACATCCTTTCTACTGCCCCCCCCCCCGGCCCCCGAAACAAATCCCCTGCTTAGGCAGTTTCCTCCAAGACTCAACTGGAATAATCTGACTCGGGGAATCAATAAGGAAGGAGCTATTGCAATCAAGCCTCAGCAAAGTGTTTTCACCTTCCTAGAAACCAGAACCAATCTGAAAATACAGGCAAGGTCAACGAGCAGAAGGCATAATTTTAGAGATGAATCAGTATATTAAAGCCAATTTGCCACAGATCAGATTGTTACTGAGATTGTGTATTTGTTTAAATAAATCACTGCAAATCTTTCATTTCATACATTTGTGATAGATATCAGCAGCCCATGGTCCAAGCAGTGGCATGCCCCCTCTCCACCCTACTCAGTATATGAGCCACCAGTAGTTATGATTAAACAACAACAACAACAACAACAACAACATAATAATAATAATAATAATAATAATAATAATAATAATAATAATAATAATAATAAATCACTCACTCCTTTTGGATGAACACTCTACCCACAACCTGAAGCGTCCCACTATGTGTTTGGGGTTACAACAATACAACAAAAGATACATTCAATTACAATGAACTAATACATATACATATACATATACATACATACATATATATATATATATAAATCATAAAAACATAAACTCAACAACAACTGATAATCAATAGCCCAGCGCAATGGGCGTGTTCAAAAATTGAAGGCAAGGCAAGAAATTATACATGTGCAATATATTGCAAGGTCACTAATAAGATAGGCCAGTAATAAAGTTCAGTGGCTGGATATAGGTGGAGGTAAAAGGACTCCGTCAAATTGTGCCGAATTAGTCAAAAGCACATTGAAACAACCAGGTTTTCAGGTCTTGCAGGTTTCAGGGTCTAGACTGATCGTTGCAATCCAATACTATCTGGAAGGAGAACAGACTCCATTCCTGCCCTCAATCTGTTATTCTCTGCCATGAGTCAAAATAATTTAAAACAGTGTTTTCACAACAGCCACAATATCAAACCTGGTTGTCCTTCCATAACTAACACCATGCCCACCACTGACCATAAAAACCTGTTTGAAGCACCAACGAGCTGCAGCATGAATCAAGCCCATAAAGCACATTACGCTGATCAAATGGGCCAAAAACATTGGAAGGAGTATACTAATGGAAGAATGGGAGGCCTGTTGGAATAGAAAAATCAAATTTACGTACTCTTACAATTTGAAAGAAAATTGGCTCAAGATGTTATATAGGTGGCATTTTACACCTAAAAAATAGGATCAATTAATAAAACCAATTGCACAAAATGTTGGAAATGTGGTGAGGTAGAAGGATCGTACCACCATATGTGGTGAACATGTAAATTTGCAAGGAAATACTGGAACATGATTCATGAACATACTCAAAAAATATTAGGTAACAACCTCCCCAAATTACCAGAAATATTTTTATTGAATATATCCAAAATACAACCAGGATCTAATGATGAAAAGATACTAACGTATCTATCAACAGCAGCCAGAATAGTGTATGCTAGGTACTGGAGACAGAATAAATCCCCCACGATTGAAGAGTGGCTTATAAAAGTAACGGAGATTAAGAACATGGATAGATTGACTTATTTGATGGCAAAACAACAGGGAAGACCAAGAAAGGAAACAGATTGGAATAAAGTAGAGAGATTCTTAAGTTTAAAGTTAAAGAAAACTATGTAACACATGGAGAAGAACTAATTGAGAAGAAAAAACCTGACTAGAAGCAGAGAAGAAACAAATGAAGAAATTCTATAAGAAGAAAGAGAAAAAAAAAATTCAACCCCGGAGCAGACCAGGAAGTATCCTACACCCCTATCACCCCTCCCTATCCCATTCTTTCCATCCCTTCCCCCCTCCCCAGACACCCCCCCCTTTTTCCCCATCTTTCCCCCACCCCCCTCAACACCCCCCAGTTTTTATCTGTACATAAAAAATTTTTGCAAATAAAGACTATTTTCCAAAAAAAAAGCACATTACGCAAAATAGCAAGAAAATCCAAGTCAAGAACCTTAATGTGCTTTAGTGAGCCCCAAATGTAAACCACACTGCATGGTGAAATCAGCTTGCAAAGTACTTTATAAACACCCCCCCCCCCCCCCAAAATGCTGGATTACCTCCATTGCTGTGATTTTCCCTTTTTCCCCACCTCATATGTCTCCAGAGTGCTGGTGAAAATCTCTCCAGGAAGTGGCAAAAAAAATCTCACATAATGGTTTGAGGCCAGGTTCGTGGTGAATGTAATCATCCTCCTAGACTCAAATCTGTTCCAGTCATATCAGTCTAATCATTCACAAAGAGAAACCCATTTCTGCCATACTGATTCAGAAACTGAACCATATAACAGATGTTCTTGGAATGCAATTCCCAGTATTCATCACCTTTGATTATGCTGGTTAAGGCTGCTGGGTGATGTTGCTCAAAAATATGTGGAACCCCAACAGGATTCTCAGCCTTGGAGTACAAGATGGAGCCAACTCTCCCTTTGCCAGATGTACACAGTTGAGTCTCTATCAGATATGCTTACACCCAGATACTAGAAAAGCTAAAGCCAGCCACACTCTGGTGAAATAGAGTACAGGATAAACAGCAATCCACATGGCTGGGTTCACTCAATATGAATCCAATTCCTGCTGATCAGACTTGCCTTTCATATGTTTTTATTGCTTCTTTCAGCCTCTTCTTATAGGCATCCAGATCCACTGCTTGAGGATTAATCAGTGTGACACATTTCTTATCACTGCTCACATGGGCAAAGGGGAGAACCTGCAGCATAAAGAACAAGCAAGTCTTCAAAATATTGCAAAATTCTGAACACACGCAATCGCAGACTCTAACTAAACTGAGTGAGGAGCAAAGCTTTGTGTGAGAATAACTTTTTCTTCCTTTCTCCCACAAAAAAACTGACAGTTATCTATCTAACTATACACTAACATAGTTGATTTTTAAAAGGCCAATAAAATACAATTTAGCTGAATATAATTACTTACCAAAAACTAATCAGTAAAATTCAAGCTGAAGAAGAGAACAATAAATCCACGGGAATTTACATGACTGGCAAAATAACGTAATTTTTGCCTGGCAATAAAGTGATAAAACTGAGCACGTCTAGAAGGAGCAGAAGGAGAATGGAAACACCAAGAAGGATCTTCTGCTGACAGCTACTCACCAAGCACTTGGAAGTTACTTTTGGGAAAGACAGCTCCTTAAGGCCCACCAGTTAGCACACCCACTAGGATTTCTGAGTATTACCCTCTGAAAAGTAAATTTGCCAGGCTGTGCATTCACTCTATTACAGACAGTGGGGTACATATAAGAGATCTTAAAATAATCTACTAAAGATCTTAAGGTACCATCATTTTATACTACAGGTGAATGCTTATGACCAAAAGTGTTTTGGAGTTCAAATGTTTCATATTTTCACATTCCTATATTTGCATATATGTACATAAAGTGACTTCTTGGAAACAGGACCCAAATGTAAACACAAAATTCATATATGTGTCCTATATATCTGAAAGAGACTTTTTTTGAAATGCACAACCATTTTCATTCATTTGAGGATTAGTGTTTTCCTTGAGGTATGAGATGAGAAGGAACCGTGTACTTCCATCAAAACTGAGTGAGAATAATTGTTGTTTTTTGATGCAGAACCATTTCAGTAAACACAGAACTTCGTAATGTGTTGGTCAATTGCTTCCCATGATAAGGAATGAGGGAGATGGTAGCCAACACTAATGCAGACCTTCGCAGCAAAGCAGAGATTTGAGTTTCATTTCAAAACCAAAATTTCTTCCCTTCAGAAGTTTTGATGGAATGGGATTCCACTTGGCTCTTCCTTTTTGTTGAGAACTATTTTCTCTCAATGGCTATTCCACTTGGTCACTATAACAGCAGAATAACAAGCTTTATCTGCATGTATTTTTTATTATTTCCTCCATATTTTTCTCTTTTAGTATTTTGCTTATAAGGGCAATATCTTCACTTTATGCAACAGACCACTATGAATGAGAGTACAATCCAATGAGTGAACCCACCTTACACACTTATAGCACCGTCCTTTCATTTGAAATGCCACGATAACAACCTATGAATTCCTGGGACTTTCAGTTTAAGAAGGGTACTCAGAATTCTTTGCCAGAGGACCCTAGAACATCACCAAATTACAAATCCCAGAATTCCAGTAAATATCTCCATGGAAGTTAACTCGGGATCACAGTGCTATAACTGTGCAGTATGAAAGGATCTAGTATCGAAATGCCGTAAATAAATTGGGTTAATCTACAAAATACATTTACCAGCTGCATTATTGAGCTTTAGTACGGCTTTCACATCCACTATGTCCTTAGTTGTTATTTAAATGAAATGTGATTCTGCTTCCAGGGATTCCATCATCCATGCCTTGAAAATATCCCCACCCCAAAAAAACTTTGAAAAGCAAACTTTGCTTTTGCCATTTTATATGAGGAACATCATGTACTATGCTATTGTATATAACAGGACTTGAGCATCCAGAGATTTGTGTGGTGGAGGCTCCTTCTTTGGAGGCTTTTAAACAAAGGCTGGATGGCCATCTGTCGGGGGTGCTTTGAATGTGGTTTTCCTGCTTCTTAGCAGGGGATTGGAATGGGTGGCCCATGAGGTTTCTTCCAACTCTATGATTCTATGATTTTGATAGTACTCAAACCAAGCCCAAGCAGGTGTAAAAGACCCCACTATATTTTTTAAAATGTCAAAATGTCACATTAATAAAATATGGTCATTAAAGTATTTGAAAGTGTAGCATTCTTATAAAAAACTTTGACTGCATGGCAGGTGCTGAAGGTCCACCTGAATACAAGTTCCTTGACTGCTGATGGAAGGACAGTTGCAAAGCCTTAATGATTTGAGGAGGGAGATTTAGAGTCTGGAAATGACCCGATCTTTTCTTTCCTCTACTTTTTTCTCCCTTATGTTCTTCCCTCTCTTGTACATACTGTTTCCAAATTGTGGAATCTCAGTGTCATCATCCACAATACACTTTCTGCGATTGTTAAAAAACATTGTCCATTTTTGAACCCACAGCAGCCATATATTGCCAGCTATTGGTCAAAAGGGGAAATGCAATTATTTGTGTGGAATGGAATTCGTACAAGTGTGGGTGGGTGTATCATCAAGTCACCTTGAATTTCATAGGTTTTTCTTAGGCAAGGAATGCTCACAGGTGATGCACTTTTTTTCAAAAATACAGTCTACAGCACTTGCTATTCTTTAACAGTTCTCCTTCCAAAGATGAACCAGACCAGAATTTATTTAACATCCAAGTACAAAAGAAATCCGATTCCTTTAGTGTATTCAGGCTTTACAAAATGGGGGTTATGTTAAATACAAGTAAAAGTGAAACCAATAAGAGTCTTGAAAAAAGTGCAGAACTTGGAGAGTTCGCATACAAAATATAACACATTTCCATGTTATTTCACTGTTTGAAAAGTAAAATATTCCTACCATCTGCAACAAAGAGAAATTTTAATGGGTAACTACTTGTTACCTATATATAAAAAGAATTCGGGTTGATATGAGAATGTACTAAAATTGAAAATTTCTTATGAAAATGTCAAAATGCTCCTTCTCAAAACTTGCAGATACTTCTTAGCTCTCTAGTTAAACTCTCCTGGAAGCCAATAGAGGCTGCCAATTTTTGCCATAGCTATGGGGTCAAACTGTAGTTGCACAGAATTAAAATGTATTATATCACTTTTTCAGGCTTCTAGAATTATGATATCACTTTTCAAAGAATTTGCTTTACTAAGCCCACTGTACAGGTTGCTCATGTAAACTCAGTTAACTTTTCACAGATATTTTCAGCAGCCACACACAAATTATTTAAATATATTTTCAGCAATGCCTAAAAGAACTCTCTCCCCCTCCTGTTTCAATTGCCTTTATTTTGCCCCAATGGTAACATCACAAAGCCTACATAGTACCATGATGTCATTTTATTCACTACATGACCCTTGGTTGGTTCAGGCCAGTGTTTCCTAAACTCTAGTTTTCCAGGTGTTTGGGACTTCAATTCCCAGAATCCTTTATCACTGGCAAAGATAGCTGCGATTTCTGGGAGTTGAGGTACAAAACACTAGAATTTAGGAATCACTGCCTAAGACCATCCATGACTGATCCAGAAAGAAGACAGGAAAGGGCACCAAAGCAAAGAAAGCAAAAAAGAAAGTCATAGTTTAGATAGATGCAGGGGAGGGAGATATCCCCTACAACAATGAGTTTATGAAGCACTTTTTCTGAGGAGCCTGTAACTGCTATTTCCAGCCCCCAAAATCAAAACGAGTGACCATTCACACATTCCCTAAGTGCACATTGTGATTTCAACAGTTGAGAATACAATTAATTGACACTTACATTCAGTTGCTAATTTTGAGTTTGCCTAAAAAGGGCACAAAAAGACACTTACATCATCAAATACTCTTGAAACTACATGTTTGTCTAGACTCGGGATGTATTTAGTTGTGCGGGGAATAGCTGTGGGAGCCAAGGCATCCATGATGGTGAGCCTCTTTGCAACCAAGCCATGCGTCTTGAGCCATCGTGCTGAAGAGATATCTGAAAGGCTTTTAAAGAGAAGGGAGAGGCAATGAGGCACAGAGATTCACTAATAAGGAGTTCTTAAATATAAAAGCAACAAAAAAACCTATCCTCCATTAACATCTACTTACTCTTTATCCATCTTTTTGTCCATTTTTGGTGCCTTCTGCTCTGTGGATGAAATTTAAAAACAACATTATTATGCAGTTTTACATATTGCGGCACTGAAATATGGATAGTCAAGGAAACCAGAGCTTAGAAACATTACTTTTTGGGTCATAACTCTCAGAAAGCCTAGAGAAGTGAAAAATTCAGCGAGGTATAATTTTTTTAAAAACAAACACCAAAATGTTTTGAACTTAAAAAAAAACAAAATAGGATGTCTGTATCTGCACATACGAGCATGTACATAATGAGATATCTTGTAGATGAGACAAGATTTTAAATAATTTTGTGCATGAAATGAAGACCGTATACATTGAACCATCAGAAAAGCAAAGACATCATTGTCTCACTTACGTGAGTAAGTTCAGATTCTGGAGTATTTCGGATGTTTTGCAAATAGACCTAGGAAGAACTAAAAGCAGAAGGACAAGCAAATAGATGGGAAAACTACAGAAGTTTGGTACATGCTAAGCATCCCTTATCCTGAATTCCAAAATCCCAAATACTAAAAAAAACCTGAAGTTGTCCACATAAGTGAGATAATGCCACCTTTACTTTCTGATAGTTCAACATACACAAATTTGGTTTCACACAAAAGTATTGAAAATACGGTATCAAATTTCTTTCAGGCTATTTGAATAAGATGTATATGAAACAAAAATGAAGTTTGTGGTTAGATTTGGGTCCCATCTCCAAGATATGTATGTGCATACAAATACACGTATTCTAAAAATTGGGGGGAAAAATTCCAAAACATTTCTAGTCCCACCAAGCATTTTGGATAAGGAATACTCAATCTGTACTCGGAAAGCACTTAAGCCTTGGATAAGGCCAAAATCTGATTGCTGCCCAGGTAACAGATTCGGGCCTGATTCACAAGCATTTATACCTGAGCCAGACCAAAGAGAATCCATAACCTAAAAGGCTATAATAACCTTGATGGGATAATTTTTACAGACCCATCAGAACATAAATAAACATAATGTCTCTGGTGCTAGACCTGGCATGGATACTGTCCCAAACATGTGCACAATTCAATCATGACACAAGCACCAACATTTTGAACGACTTTTCAGACAACTAAAATTGCTCTCTAAGACAAGGATAATGGTTGGTTTGTGCACAGAATTCCTAATGCACAGCTGGACCACAGTGAATTCAGGATTTACATCACAATGGGGAGCATATTTTATTCTCTTGGGAGTACTGAGAGCAATTCAGGGCCCAGTTAGATTCTGCAATTTCTACAGAGATGTTAAATTGAACCAAAGGAGGAAATCAGTGCCCCAAAAATCAGTAATGAAAGGATGGGCAAAGTGCAGTGTGTGTGTACACACTCAAGGTCAGTAAGAGCCTGAAAGCTTCCAAATCAGATTTCTTCTTAACAGGTTGCAGATGTCCAAATGTCCCATACTATTTTAGCATTTTAAAAAAACACCTTTTTTTCAAAACCAAGATTAGACTGCTGAAGATCTTTTGTTTTATTTTGTGACATTTTGCCATTCCACATACCCTGTTTCCCCTAAAATAAGACATCCCCAGAAAATAAGACCTAGTAGAGCTTTTGCTGAATTGCTAAATATAAGGCCTCCCCTGAAAGTAAGACCTAGCAAAGAACATCGAACGCTGAACAGAACATCAGAGCATGCAGGATCGGTAAATGTATGTACCATAGAGTGTTGTGAATGGAAATAATGGTAGTAACAAGAAATTCTTGATAGGATTTACAGTTTGTCTGGTTATGCTGGTTTGTGATGACAACTACTGTACAGTATATAATAAATGTTCATTTTTTTGTTCAACAATAAATGTGAATTCTTCCTCATGGAAAAATAAGACATCCCCTGAAAATAAGACCTAGCACATATTTGGGAGCAAAAATTAATATAAGACACTGTCTTATTTTTGGGGAAACACGGTAGTTCCCAGAGTATTCCAGGGAAAGAAAATTGACTCCTGAACCCAGGACAGTTGCACGTCTTGAGACAGTACAGTGATATGCCCCTGCAGCAGAAGATAAATACTAGATGAATGAATGAATTTAATTCAGCATGCCAAATTGTTAGAATTGCTGTCTCTCTATATATAACTTCTCCCCAGCCTCAAAGCTTACCTTTTCGTTCAGGAGATATCCTTCCATTTTGACTGTGATCAGTAGATTTTGCTGAATAGCGTTGAGATCTAAGCATGCTACTCTTTGTTTGTTCTGTCAAAAGAAATCCACACAGGTCGAAAAACTGCTGTGACTCTCAAAATGACAAATTGCTTTTAATGCTTACAGCCCATTCAGCAAATACAGTCCCAGGAAGCTTCCCATGTATAAATGTACAATTTCTACACTTTTGGTTCCCTACCTTTCCAATTTCATAGTGTTCCATATGGTTGAAAAGTGCACACCATTTTTCAAGTACTTTAACTGTAGCTCATTCAACAGAGTTACAATTAATGATGCAACTACACAGTTGGCTGGACTGGAATAGTACTTGTATTTGAAAATCTGCACTTCAACTTTTGTATTCCAGGATAAGAAGGCAAATGGAGATAATTATGACAGTCTTCAAAGGACAACAAGTATTGCAGACAAAATCCTAAGGATATTTCTAGAAAGAAGGCTCCCGTAAAAGACATTCTGGAGCTGCTCTACATTTTCCTCCTAATTACATTTTGTTGGAAAGAAAATAAGATGGACACAGATGGGAAAACACAGAGCAGCTACAAGCAGAAGCTGGAGTCTAAATCCTTCAGAAAATCCCATCAATGCAGCAGGCCAACTTCATGAAAAAAGTAGCATCTGGATGTATCCAGACCAGATTCAATATATTTTCTATATATTTATTTTAGTTGAAGTGTGGAGGGGAGAATTTTCTTTTTATGTTATGTTTTTGGATGGCAGCTTCTACACGGCCATATAAAATCCACATTATCTGTTTTGAACTGGATTATATGGCAGTGTAGACTAAGATAATACAGTTCAAATCAGATAATGTGGATGTTATGCTTTGATAACCTGGATTATCTGAATCCTTTTTCAAACACTGGGAGAGCAAAATAAAATACACAGCAACATAACCCTCTATCTCAAACCTCTGGATTAAATAAAATAGATGTTTCAGGTTACAGATTAAATCGGAAAACTGCACACATTTCCATATCTAAATAAAATGATACTTATTAAGGATATCAGAGGTACATCAAAAGTCACAAGCAGTGTTAGCATTACTAAATACATGAAGAAAAGCCCTTTGAAATGTGTCAATCTGGACCTTTTTTTCCATCCTTGTTTTGTCCTTCCCTGGTATAATGCAGGAATTTCAGAAATACTAGGAGTGCAGTATCATGCATGCTGTTGGTGTGAAATAATGTGAAGTATGAAGGAGTTTGAATTGACCATACGTCAGATATGGGGTATGTTTTACTGAGTAATCTCCACAGTCTCTTTTACCTGCATGTAAAGCTTTCTTCTTTCTGTCTGGACTCTCAAAGCGTGCCTGCCATCCATCCATAATAGGTTGTGGTGAAGCCGAAGCAGGCTCTTCAGAGGCACAATGTGGCCTATTTGGGGATGGGGGATTCATTCCCTCAACTCGTGGGGTTACAGTGACATGCTGCCTGCGATGTCTGTTTAAGAAACAGACAAGTCACTATCTGTGACAAAGTGCACACACATATATATCAGGGAGAAGCCATTCTGATAAGTGTGAGGACTGAAACACTACATAGTGAAATATGCTGACTGTGTTTGTACACGGCGTGCAACAGATAATCGGTGCGTGATGTTCAAAAACAAGTGTACAATACTAGCTCCTGGATAATCAGTACCTGGACAAACATCCAACCAAACAAGAGGTATCTCCTTAAGAGCAACCATAGGTTTTTCCATTTGGAGTTGAAGGAATCTGGCCCAAACATTAATTTCTGGTCATATGTTTTTCCATGTGCAACCATATGTCTTAAACACCTTAAGCCAGTACTTCTCGAAGTGACATATCAAGGTGTGCATGTATTTGTCAGAAAAGAAACTTCTCCAAGAAGAAAACAACTAATGATGCCGTGTTGCTTTTGATCCTTTGGACATGAGGATCCCTCCTTGTGGCAAGAAAAGATTCTGACCAGTTTGGCAAGAGAAAACAATTCCATAGCAGTCCACAAAATACATTTAGAACATTTGCAATGGGGAGATGGGAAGACAGTGTTCATGAGGAGTTAGCTAAATTACAACCAGAGAGTCACCCAAAGCTAACTAAGATAACAGCAATACAGAGAGACTTGCTTGAAATTGCAGAAAAAGAAAATATAGCACTGACAAACAATACATACAGAAGGCCACAATATATTCCATCCTAAATTGGAAGCTTTCCCATTTTTTTCTCAGCTGAGTACTATTTTCCAATTCACCATTCTTTTACTGTATCGTTCCTAAATAATATCAACAAAGAAACCTTTAGCTTTTTTTCATTTTCACCCATAAAAATGAAGTATTTTGTTCCAAGCACAGCAGTTATTTTTTTCACCCAAATCTCTTGATTTCAGAGTGTAATATCTTTACTTGCAATTTAGCCCTTCTTATCCAATTTTCAGTCAAGACAAAAGTTGTTAACAGTCAGAAAAGCAGTGCAAGAAGGAAAAGCAATCTGAGTACATACTTATCGTGAGGATCTTTTGCTCCATTAAACAAATCCATCAATACTTTGCCAGTGCGGAAGGTTTGTATTTTCTTCAGTTCCTTTTCTCCTTGTTCAATTTCTTTTTTAAGTAGATATATATCCTCACACTGTCAAAACAGGAAAAAATGGGTCATGGAAATAAAATTGGAAACACATTTATCCCTGAAATGAACCCATTCTTTTAAATAAAAAAAAATCTGAACTGCAATTTTATAAAGGAAAAACAACTACTTCTGAAGTTTATCTCTCCTGCATCCCAAACTGTGAGTCTTTGTTTTTAGTGCCTATTTTTGCTTACGTTTCTTTTTTGGCATTCATTACATTTCACGTCTAGGAAGATCTTCTAAGTATTTTACTAGTAACAGTTTCCCCAAGTGCAATTTTAACTCAATCAACAATCTACAAAAACAAATACTGCAGAGCAGAAAATTCTTGTCTGAAAATGTAATACATTTCAGCTTTCAACAAAACTATAATGGATAATAGTGGATCCAATTTTTGAAGTATGAAAGATAAACAAAACATCATCAGTGCAGCTTATTGGGTCTGCAGTCTGGGTGTCCTCCTGGATTTAGCACTGACACTTGAAGCTCAGGTATCAGCGGTGGCTGGGAGGGCCTTCGCACAGTTAAAACTGGTAAGCAGGCTGTGACTGTACTTCGAAAAGCCAGACTTGGCCACAGTGGTCCATGCCTTAGTTACATTTTGGATGGATTACCACAGTGCACTCTGTGTGGGGCTGCCTATTAAGACGGTTTGGAAGCTTCAATTCGTACAAAGATCTGCAGCCAGACTGCTGAATGGGGCGGACTGTAGGGAACATACTACCTCCTGGCTAAAGCAGTTTCATTGGTTGCTGATTTGCTTCCAGGCCCAATTCAAAGTGCATTTTATCACCTATAAAGCCCTACATGGTTCAGGTCCTGCCTATTTACATGACCACATCTCCCTTTATGAACCTATTTGGTCCTTAAGATCAGACGGAGAGGCCCTCCTGTCGGTCCTGCCTCCTTCACAAGTGAGGTTGGTGGGGACGAGGGAGAAGGCCTTCTCGGTAGTGGCCCCCTGGCTTTGGAATCCTCTCCCCAAGGAAATTAGACAAGCACCCACACTTACAACATTTAGAAAGGAATTGATATCTTGGCTATTTAAGCAGGCCTTTAACCATGGCTAATTATAACAATCACCCTAATCGGACAGGTCTTAAATGGCTATTATAATTATAACTATAATCTGGATCCTCTAATGATAAGAATGGCTAGTTTTAAATGGCACTATATAATGTTTTATAGGGTCTTACAGTGTTTAAAAGTTGGTTATTTATTTATGCTTATATTGTTGAGATATTTTGTTTTTATTAACTAATATGTGATTAATTTTTATGTATACTACTTAATGTTTTTGTCTGGTTGTAAGCCACACCAAGTCCCTAGGGAGATGAGACGGGGTACAAATAAAGCTTGTTGTTGTTGCTGTTGTTGTTTTTGTTGTTGTTGTGCTATTCATTAGGGATTTTAAAAAAGTAATATAAAATCCACAGTGTTTTAAAACAGTCACAACAATTCTTGTTTTTCTCAATTTTTTATCACTAATAAACTCCAAGAAATTATCAATAAAAGCCTAGGCTTGTCACTGCAACATGACACATTTCTCTTATCAGTAAGGATGATGACACCAAATCTTCATAAAGTCATTTTGGACAACCTCCTTATATATCACAATAATTATACATATAATAATCATCTTACACCCACTTAACAAGTAGTCAGATGCTGGTTGGCCATGTGAATTGTGCTTTCTAAGCATGGCAGGGAGTTGGACAGAATAGCTTGTGTGGTCTCTTCCAACTCTATGATTCATGCTTGCATTGAGAATTTAACAAACACACACTAATTTTCTGCACTTCATCTTGGGACAAATCCATTTGCATCTTCTGCCAGTATCTTTGTAGACTGAATTATTATCCACAGGGTGTGTGTGTTTGCCTTCAAGTCGCCTGTTAAGTTATGGTAGCCCATGAATTTC
The DNA here is from genome assembly GCF_035594765.1 of Anolis carolinensis. Taxonomy (NCBI): domain Eukaryota; kingdom Metazoa; phylum Chordata; class Lepidosauria; order Squamata; family Anolidae; genus Anolis; species Anolis carolinensis. The sequence continues at coordinate 112,067,641 of NC_085843.1, forward strand.
AAGGGGTTTTCTTGGCAACAAATATTCAGAGGTACATTTGCCAGTTCCTTTCTCTAAAAAAGATATCTCAGAGCATCCAGTGTTCGTTGTCAGTCTCCCATGGAAATACTAACCAGGACTGACCCTGGTTAGCTTTCAAGATCTGATGGGATATGGTGCCTTTAATGTCATTAAGAAATATCTACGTGGTAGAACCTCTTAAAATCAGCACACATTCAGTCTGACATCATTCAAGAAGCCCTTCTGTTTGTCTTGTTTCTTCCATTTTTTTAAAAAATCAGGAAACAAAAGATGGAAGAGCTACATAATGCCTTTTCACATCTTAGTAGGAGTTGCAATTCTAGAAGTCTACAGAACAGCCTTTCATAGATCCTACAGCAATGCTAACTTACCGGGTCATGATTAGGCCTCCCTGCAACCTCCTGGAACATACCAATGACACGCTAAGAGGTGAGGGGGCCCCCAAACCGCTCCCCCCAGACTCCTAGCTCACCATTGGTACATTCCAGAAGGCTGCAGGGAGGCCTAATCATGACCCAATAAATTTTACTTTATTTTCAAGGCTTTGGGGTGGGGGGGGGGGGGGGTTGGGTGGCCCAATGCCATCCTGAAAGTTTTCGGTACAGCATGGGGGCAACCAACGGGCAAAGCCCATTTTTCCCCCTGGGGTGTTGGGTCTTAAACCCACTTCTGAGCGTTTTCTTAACCTCACTCCGAAGTGGGTTTAACTTATGTCTGGAAGCGCCCTCTGTGGAGCAACAGGGGGAAGGAAAATTCCTAATCTCTTGAAATAAATTTTAAAGACTTGCCTCAAAGGGTTTTGGAGCATCAGGGTCCCTCAAACGAATATGATAGTAATGAAACCGTCCACCTGTCTCACTAGCCACCTCATGTAGAAATTTATTAGCTCCGGTATCATCACAGTTAAAGGAAATGGTGTGAACTGGAATATTTCGTTGAAGTTTCAGTTGGGCTAAAATTGTATTTGGGGGCTGAAAGCAATACAGACAGCGAGGGAAATGTATTAAGACAGATATTTTGTTTGTTTGCTTCTTTATTTTCTTTCCATGCCAACTTTCTCTCATAATGGGACTCAAAGTAGTTTATAATATAAATGGAAACAAAACGTATAAAACCAATATGTTGGACAAAATTTAAAGAACATTAAACAAATAATCTTTCTTAAATACTACTTTTAAGGCATTAACTTTAAAAACAAATAAAAAGTATAGCACACATATTAAATTGTTGCATTATAATCTATAAACTAACAAACTGATTTAACAAAAAAAGCTGCAATGTTGCTGGTCATAAAAACATGTGGACTTGCTGTCAGCTAAACTAAAGGCTTTGCATAAGAGAACCAGAAATACTAACTGCCACTGTCTAAAACAGAAACCAAAAAAAAAAAAAAGATTAAAGCCTTAAGTCAATTATTAGCTGCCAACAATAACTATAACCAAAAATACAGAGTATTTCTTATTACAAGGAATTATATATCAGACTCTGTATATTTGCATTCAGCTTCCAATGCCCATCTCCTTGTCATGTTTTGTAAAACTAGCATCATGTTATGGTATCATGATCTTCTGTTTCCCCTTTTGTCTATATGTCACTAACTGCTACAGATAAAAGGCAGGAATATGAGGAACACCATTTAGATACTGTAGTTCAAAGGTAGAGTATAGATTTTGCATTTATGGAGTCATAGGTTTAAGTCCTGGCATCTCCAGGACCTCTGTCAGTGCCGACAATTCTGGGCTATATGACTTTACATAAGTCAGTGTTTCATGTTCCTATGGTAACACACATGAGCCCAGTTGTACTTGACATTAGAGGAGACGTAAATGCATCCTAGCTGTTTTTAGCTGCCCTCTTCCATTTTGTATAATATCTCAGCTTCAGCTTCCACCCTTCTCCATAACACACTGAAATCTGTTGTGCTTGCAGCTTCTATATCCTGAAAGAGAATCATGCAGCATTCCAGAATTTGTTGGACTGTGACTCCCAATATCCCTATCCAGTTCAGTTAAAAGGGGAAGGGGGAAGGTTACGGTTTCAGTCCAACCACATCTGGAGGATCATATGATTCTTACTCCTATTCTGTGTCGTTCTTCTACAATACCATGCCTTTACTGTGGCTTAGAATCAGCCAACTGGTCCCTGCATATGTTCCTTGTGCTATTTTCCCTCCTTTCCTCCTTTAGATGCCTTTCCTTCTCCCTATTTAGACATCTCCCAGGATCCACACACTTGCTGCTTCCCCTTCCCAAAATAATCCTGATGCCCGCTGATGACTCTCTTGCCCTATCACCATTGTTCCTGATGACTCTCTTGCCCTATCACCATTTCCCTTTCAACTTGCTAAAGCATCTCAGCGATGCTTCTTCTCTCCTCCCAGCCATTTTTGGTGGGTTTTTGTTTTGCTTTTGTTGTTGTTTTTAAAGCTTCTTACTTTGGAGGCAGAGAGATCATGCCTCCTCTGCTATCTCCGTCATCACTACCTCCTCCTCCCAACCTCTCATGGTTCCAATTGGAGGCTGGAACAGGAGTTGGTGAGGAGTCAAAGGCAGGTGTCTTCCTTGAACTGCCAGGTTAACCCCAGTTTGGCCACTTATGATCTATTCAAGGCTCTGCTTTGTCATATTGCCAGTGTTACATCATCATACTGCCCTGCCATGATTTACTTCTTCCATAGATACCTGGTCAGGTCTCCCATCAGTAAGAAGGTAAATGGCTTGAGTGTCAGGATCACAAAAGGCAACCTGAAGTGCTTGCAGTGTATTTGTAGAACCTCCAACCTAAACGATAGACAAATGAAAATGGACAAATTAGTACCAACGAAAGTATAGACTGTAAAATCTAGTTGTCAAGTGTGCTGATGAGAGGAACTACGTAACTTGGTCGGAGAAACATCAGATCCATTCTTTATACAGTCAACATAACATCATGGATAAAGAATTATCGTGTTCTCAAAGCCAGTTTTATTGATTACAGCTATTTAATTTTCTGACAAAAACTAAAGTCATTATCACATTTGACATTAAAAGTTCTTTGACATTAAGACTTCATCAACTGGCTAAATCAAACTATGGTAGTCCTTGCTTCATGGATTTGACTGAGTGTAAGATTTCCTGGTTCCTTAAACCACAGTTTACTGTTACATAACAACTAGAAACTGTGGTTTGAATATTCTTACAAAACAGATTTTGTAGGGATCATTCCATCCTACTTCCTAGTTCAGAAACTGCAAAAACCTATAATTATAACCAAGCCTGCAGACTCAAGAATAATTAGCAAAGTTATATTTCAACTTCCTTACTTGCAGTTCTTCTATCCAACTTAAAGCATCCTCCAAATTATGTTCATTAACTTCAGCCAGTTTCTCTTTCCAAGCTACTGCCTCAACATCGAATTTAACAAGGTTAAATTTTGTTTTGTTCTGTACTTGTTCCTGCAAGAAATGATCCATAAAGAATGCTGACAAACAATAACTACAGGAATATATTTCTTTCGTCTAGCACATCAGTGGTGATATTTGGTTTCCCAGTGGTGATATTTGGTTTCCCAAACCATATTTTAGTGGCAAATGTCACATTTTGCATTGAAAACTGCTTCCAGTGACTATAACCAATACCAAGTTGGATGGGCCAGTGGTACAATGCAGCTTCCTATATTCTTACTGGTGGAAATAAATACAATTTCTATGCATTCCTTTTACACTCACTTCAATGAGCTGGAATAGTTTCTGTTTCACTACTGGCAGTTTCTCCTTCATGGACTCAGATGTATCAATGAGAACATAGATGTGGTCCTCTTTAATATCTCCAAAGAGCGCTCTGCTCCCTTTCTTCAGTTCCTGAAGTCTACACAAAAATACTTTTGACATGAAATGAAAAATACCCAGAGAACTGTATGAACTGTTCACTTTGCAGGTTTCTTGTTCACATACACACACACCGATGCTTGTACAAAGCATTTTTATTCTGATTTAGGAGTCAAATAGGCCCCAGATTACTATTACAAAAACTTCCATATATCAACAGTAATTTTAAACGTCTAAAGAATAGCGATATAAAAATAATGCAAACTCCCCATCTCCATATCAACATAGTGAGAATGTCATGATATTATGAGAAACTTTGAGAAAATTCTTCCTCACTCTTCCTCTGTAACCGGAGGATTTTCCGCCCCTTCTCTTTTCAGACATGGGTGCAGAGAAAAGAAATAAATCTTCCCATTCCCACCTCCAATGCTGCTGGAGTCCACTATTCCAGCCCAGAAAGTCCACTATATTAACTGGAATGTTTCAGCATGATGGGGTCATTGGTCTACATTTCAACAATTCAAATTGCTTTTAAAATGGGATTAACATTGCTGAGGAGGTTGTGGGTGGGAGTTTTGGAGGGTTTGTGTGTTTTAAAATGCATTATAATTGTATTTATTGTATTTTAACTGTATGTTTAACCTAACAACATACAATACAATTTAATTGGTTTTTTTTAAAAAAAAAAACGTATTTGCTTTGTTTTAAATTGATCAAAATGTGTGACTGTTAGATGCCTTGAGTCCCCTCGGGGAGGAAGATGGGTATAAATAAATTTAACAACAACAACAACAACATGTTTTGTATTAGTATCCAGCAATAAATTCAATGGGTCCACTCTAGGTGAGACTAGAAATCAGGCTGAAGACATTTCTTGCTCATGGTCCATGAATGAGGCTTTTGGATACTGAACAATGCCTTACAATGGAGAAGTTTAAATCAGGGGTGAAATATTTACATCTGGATTTTATTTTAAATCCAATTGCAAATACTGGCAAAATGATAGTTTTTTTAGAATTATGCAATGAAATTGTATTGGTCACATGAATGAAGGAATATACTAGCTCTATACTTAATTATTCTCCACTTATTACTTGTACTGCATCTTTTCAAATGTTTATGAAAATATTATTAAAAATGAAAATTAAAATATCTGATTGTGGTTTGCAATGCCACCTGGGTATTTTGCAATGACATAATTATGCATGGGATACCTTCTCCATTGCTAAACACACATTGTGAAAATATTTCATTAGAAACCAATCCAACCTTCTTTCCATTTGATTGAGAGCATTCTTCATTTGCTCTTCATACTGCTTGCAACGTTCATCATCCAAATGTATGTGAATTATAGAACCATCCTCCAAAACTGTGTGAAGAAAACCATCACAGTATTTTGCATGGATTATCTTTTTATTGGCCTCCTAAAATGACAAAAGACTGCAGTGAAGAATTCACATTACATGATATTTAAAGGCAAAGTACCAATGGAGAAATAGCCTCCACAAATTCAGCTTACCAAAGGAATCAAGGAGCAGCCTACCCTTTAAAAGTAACATATTAACACTGGGGCTTAGGATCACCCTGAGCTCAATCTAACTTTTATAATAGGACTTGATAAGATTAAACCACTGCTTTGAGCCTTTGTACTATATCACCGATAGGAAAAAGCAAAAGCATAAAGAAAGACAATCCACAATCTTAAAGCAGGCTTCTTATTCAAAAATGCTTTCCTTGTTGGATTTCAACAAAATTAGTTGGATCCAAACTTGATGACCTTTCACACTACATAATTAAAGCACAACAATTCCACTTTAACATCCATGGCAACATCCTCTGAAATCCTGAAAGTTGCAGCTTAGGTAAAGGTAAAGGTTTTCCCCTGACATTAAGTCTAGTCGTGTCCAACTCTGGGGGGTGTTGCTCATCTCCATTTCTAAGACGAAGAACTGGCATTGTATGTAGATGCATCCAAGGCTATGTGGCTGGCATGGCTGCATGTTTTCGAACTGCTAGGTTGGGGCTAATAGCGGGAGCTCACCCCACCCACTGGATTTGAATTATTGACCTTTCAGTCAGCAAGTTCAGCAGCTCAGCGGTTGAACCCACTCCGCCACCGGGGGCTCCCTAGTTGCATCTTATTGTGGCGCATTTACATGTTTTGACCAAAGAGCTCTACTATTTCACCAAACTACAAGCCCAAAGCATGGAGCTGTAGCAGTTAGAGGGATCATAGTGATCTAACTGTACAATGTGAAACTGTTGTTGGTTAGTTTCTCTTAAGTGCCATTGAAATCAATGGAACAAGAGAGTTATGGCTTAAGAACCACAGATTTCAATGAAAACTAAATTTAGCCAACTTATTTGAATCCAACCCAATTCCCTTTCTAGCAGAGATCATTCAAAAGTTCTTCACCTTCAAAATGTATTACTACAGAGTTCCGGTTCATTCAGGAGGCCCTTGCTCTATAAGCTTGAATATGTGCTTAAGAGGCACTGCCATTCCCCAAAGATGTTTATAACACCCCTCATTTTCACTAAGAAGACAAAATTCTGAAAAAAGAATAAGGATTCTATAATGATATCAAATTAGTAAGTTATAGAATAGCAATATGAAACTTCACAATGTATAACATCTGTAAAATCTATAGGATGAAACTGCAGTCAAGAAAATAGTGGTTGGGTTACCCACAGCATCAGTCTGCAAAGATTCATCTTGCGGCTTGGTTTTTATGTCAACAATTCCATCTACATGACGAAATGCAGAATCAGCAAATGCTCTGGAGATGGTCAGTTTCTGTGCCTTCAAACCATTCTTCTGAAGCCACTCCTTGGAATTCACATAAATCTTGACATTTGATTCATGTACTGAGCTGTCAGTTTTGGAAACTGATAGAAAAATGTGACTAAATAAGCATTTCTTTGATAAATCTGATACAGTCAACCCAAAATATATAGAATAATAGAGTTGGATGAAACAAAAATAGGTAATATTTACAGGTGAAACAGGGGGAGACAAAGTGCAACTTGTGGCCTTCAACAGGATTCAAAAAATCCCCATCAATGCCACAAAAGTCTTTTGCAAAACAGGGACAATTCTCCTAGATTTTCAGCCTCCATAGGCCATTTTAGGCACAGAAGAGACTTTTTTTTAAGAAACCGAAAGTGAAAAAAGACCTTTCCATGGTCTTAGATGGTGCATGGTTAAAATACCACACACAGACCTAGAGGCTATGTAGGGACTGAATAAATGTATCTTTGCTTTAGTCAGTGCGTTTCGAGAGAAAAACCTATACATTTTCCTGAAGAACCAATGTTGTCTAGGTAAAGGTAAAGGTTTACCCCTGACATTAAGTCTAGTTGTGTCCGATTCTGGGGGATGTTACTCGGCTCAATTTCTAAGCTGAAGAGCTGGCATTGACTGTAGATGCCTCCAAGGTCATGTGTCCGGCATGACTGCATGGAGTGCTGTTACCTTCCCGCCAAAGCGGTACCTATTCACCTACTCACACTTGCATGTTTTTGAACTGCTAAGTTGGCAGAAGCTGGGGCTAACAATGGGAGCTCACCCCACTCCCCGGATTCAAATCACCGACCTTTTGGTCAGCAAGTTCAGCAACTCAATTGTTTAACCCGCAGCACCACTGGGGGCTCCCTAGAAGTGGACTAAACCACCCAATAAAAACCTTCAAGATCCATGGATCTGTAAATGTCCTGCAACATGGGGGGTGTAATGTCATTCTCATAGGTTTTATATGATCATTGGTCAGCTTGTCAAAGAAGGGTATAGTTACTTTTTGGTAACTAAAGGAGCACTGCTACCTACTTGTCAGAATTTAAGAATGTACACATAGAGTATACAAATGAAATACCTGGAACACATTCAGATTGCTCTAATTCTATCAGAATCCTCTGAACTTGTGTCAATGCATTCCTTGCTTCTTCCAGCTCCTTCCAGATCAGGTATACATCTTCTCTGACACCTGTTCCTGTATTTGAGGACATGGGAGATGTACAGAAATGGAGACAATGAAAGAATTTTCTGAATACTCGGGAATACTCTGAGGTTGTTTGTCATTGCCTTCCTCTGAAATATAGCCTACACCTTGGCAGCCCCTCATCCAAGTCCCTGATCCTGACTGACAAAAAGAGCTTCTCTAGGCATCCACTCTTTACAAAAGACAGTTATGAACAACTACTACAAATTCATTTGGGAAGTAAATACAGAAAGAATGTATTTCAGATTATGCAGATGAAACAATGCCACAGAAGCAAACCATAGCAGCTTTGGTATTATCAGAAACAGAACAAAGAAGTTGTGATTTTATTGGAATTTAAACAATCATGCCTTGATTAATAAAAAAGTATTTTGATCATAGGTCACTAAAGAGAGAAATGTCTCTATTTCTTCCCTATGCCTGCATTGTCTTATATCTTTGAAAAGTTATTCTGAAAGTGAGAGCTGTAGATAGAAACCAGGGGACATGTTTTCTCCTATTAGTTTTTCTCCAGCAGAAGCATTCAATTGATTTACTCTTTTATGTATTAATTTTTGACACGATATGTTTTACAATCTAAGAAATATGCATTCAAATAATAAAGAAACAGAAAGAAAAGAGGAAAGAAAAATTATACAACTAATTCACAATAAGGCTCCAAACCCACCCACCCCCCAAACCTCACTAATGAAAAGAAAAAGAAAATATACTATTGGGTCATTATAGATCCAACTCAATAATCCCACAAAAATTACTAATATCCATAAGTGCAGATTGTTACACTGATTTCATATTACTAAAAATAATCCATTAATTTCAAGAATCATATCTTTTAGACCCCGTGTTGATTTGGCCACTTGGCCATTTGGCCCGTGTTGATTTGGCAACTCAGGCTCCCTAACTATCGAGGCTTCCATGATCACTACTTCATTCCATTTCCAAGTTTGAGCAAACAATGTTTTGCTGCTGTTATCATATATCAAAAAAATAATCCATATTTACTCCCAAGATCTTTATCCATACTGGCCATCAAAAATAATTCCAGTAATTTCACACTGTAACTTTAATTGTTTTGATTAATATATCAATATTAGACAGTAACTTTTTGCCTTTTTAAATGTGAACCACATATGAAAAAGGGGTTCCTCTTATCCAGATATCTCTAATATTGGTATGAAACATCCTGGGATACTTTCAACAACCTATTTGGTGTTCAGTATCCCCTATACATCTGATACATCTTATCTAGGTTTTCTTTTAAAATACTGGCCAAACCAAATGTTCTATCTTTGGACCACTTTTTCATCCTACATCCAAATTAATATTATGCCCAAAACATTAGGTCCACCTTATCATACACCTTTACAGGCTCATCTGGCGCCCCAATGGTACAATGAGTTAAACTCTTGTGCCAGCAGGACTGCTGACCCAAACATTTGTGGTTCTAATCCAAGAAGCAGGGTGAGCTCCCATGTGTGAGCTCTAGCTCCCCATGCAGAGACATGAGAGAAACCTCCCACAGAATGGTAAAACCTCAAACACATGGGTATCCCCTGGGCAACATCCTTGCAGATGGCCAATTCTCTCACACCAAAAGCAACTTGCAATGTCTCAAGTCGCTCCTGACACGGAAAAAAAAAACAGGCTCATCTTCTGATTCTAGTTTCAAAAGCTATTTAAACACTTTTTCTATTACATAATCATCTTCCTTACACAACTCTTAATAAAACTCATTTTCTCTAACTTCCCTTATCTTGATTAAAGCTATCCATAGGTTGCATGTAAGCAAATCAATTAAAACTTTTGCCTTCTTTGAGAAGCATCTCTCTTGATTTAAACTTCCATGTTTCTTGTTCAGAATTTTTTTTAAAAAAATCATAAAACAGTAATCTCCATCTTTTCTGCAGAAAAAGTCTTCCTGCAGTTGGGGGGCTAATATTATTTTAAAGGAAAGCGTCTGTATTATACTGAACTCACGGGAGATCCTTTCTAATGACTTTTAAACTGAGAATGTGCCTTGACTTGATCATACCAAAGATAAGCACAGTAACCAACAACTTCCAAAAGTCTCACAGTTCTAAGCAATATCCATTTCTTCAGGCCTCAAATTCCAATTTGAGATTAGGGACTCCCAAACCGCTCCTTTCCTTAGCATTGCACAGTGTCCTGAATTTTATTCTGGACTTTTTTGCCTGCCAGACCAATCTGGAAATTTCTTTCTACCATTGCACAAATGGTATTCCATTTCTTATAAGAGGGATAGAAAGAAAAACAAAAGCCTTGGCAAAGCATTTGCTTTTATTACTGCAATTCTACCCATAAGGGATGCATTTAACTTTCCCCATTTTTCTAAGTTTAATTTCTTTCCAGACTTTTTCATATTTGTTTTGAAACAATAAACTGTTTTTCTTTGTGATTCTCAAAAATGTAATCCACTTTATCCACTGAAAAAAACTGGAGGAGCAATGGCTTCCTTATCCTCTTCTGAGGTCATGTTTACAGTTAGTCATTTTATTTTGTCACAGTTGATTTTAAACCTGGGGCATGTCCTAAGCACTTTAATTTTTTCCAAAGAGCTTTCAGTGAGTCTGATAGGTTATGTTTCACAAGATTATCTGCATAAACTCTCAGCTTGTTCTTTATTTGTAACCCTCTCCCCTCAGATTCTGTAATTTTGTCTGGTATCTCTCAGTAAAATATCCAATGATAAAATAAACAATAAAAGGGAACAACCTTGTCTGGTTCCCTTCTATATTTCAATCAATCTTGTAGGATCTCTATCCTCAAAAAAGCCCTTGATAAAATCCTTCATAAAAGAGAAAGTCAAAACAAGTCAGGATGGAACCAGGCTAACCTCCTTTGGGAGGGCATTCCCCAGTTGAAGCTTTGATAAGGAGAATGCCCTTTTTCTAATAAGTTATTACGTGTCTTACATTTATCTTCCCAAGCTCTGAGCTTGCAGAACTAGTGCTTCAGTTAGGTTTGATTCTGAATGGCTAGGTCAATTAAAAACAAGTGTGTTCTGCAATGGTATCCCCAAATGCAGTGAAGGCTGAGGGATATTGGCTCAATGGGGTGATGAATCTATCATGGGTTTTATCCAGGGTTCAAAAGCTGGTAAATAGAATCTGCAAATATATATATTTATTTATTTACCACATACATATACCCCACCTTTCTCAACCTCAAAGGGGACTCACAGGCAACTATGTGATGCCTTAAAACAATGTACATTAAAATAAAAATTTTAAAATAGATTTAAAACACATTAAAACATTTTTTTAAAAACATTCAAAAACAATACCTTCACTATTAACCATGCTATCCACAATCATAATCCAGGCCATTCCAGTAGTCATTGAACATAATTCCATATCTATCTATTGCACTACAATTGTTCTCCAAAGGCTTGATCCCAAAGGCTTGGTATTCAGCACCTTGGACGTCTCCACCAGCCTGGATTACCCAAATGAACCTTTTAACGTTTTCTTTGTAAAGGTAAGCAACAAGAAAAATAAAGCTCATAGTTGGCAACAAACAAAGAAGGAGCCCTTGGTGACGCAGTAGGGTAAACCCTTGTGCCGGCAGGACTGATGACTTGAAGGTTGGGTTGCTGATCTAAAGGTTGCCAGTTCGAATCCAACCCGGGGAGGGTGTGGATGAGCTCCCTCTTTCAACTCCAACTCCCCATGCAGGGACATGAAAGAAGCCTCTCACAAGGATGGAAAAACATCAAAACATCCAGGCATTCCCTGGGCAACGTCCTTGCAGATGGCCAATTCTCACACCAGAAGTGACTTGCAGTTCCTCAAGTCACTCCTGACATTAAAAAAAACAAACCAAGAAACAAAACTTCTTCTCAATAGGACAATAGGACCAGTTGCCTGCAAATTGGGAAACACTTCTGAGCCTAAAACTGCCCCAGAAGGTCCAAAAGGACCTAGCAGAATTGCCCCATGTCTCCTAGAGACATGAAGAACATGTTCAAAGAAAAAAAATCAGGAGATGTTGGAGTGATAAAGGCAAACATTCTGTTCTGTTTGCTCCCCTTTCTGCCTATACAATGTGATTAGAGTACTATATTCCACTTCATCTGCCATTCTGTAGAATCCTGGAATTTGCAGTTTCTTGAGAGCCATTTAGAATTCTCATCCAGAGAACTGTCCTGTCTCACCATTGGCTGGAACCCCAGCAATTGCAGGGGCATCACAGTGCAATGATTGTGTAATAGGAAAGGTCCCGGGACACTCTTGCAACATGTGGCCCTCACCAACGAGGATCCTACAAAGAAGGCCAATTGCTCACGTGAGCATAGCATGCAGGAATGTACCACTTCTCAGAGATAATGATCCTTAAGCCACAATTGCTTATGCAGCATCATCCCTATATCCACAGGATCAGTACCTGTGATTTCCTTGATCAACATCCAATAAAACATGGCCTTGCTCTCTCTCTCTCTCTCTCTCTCTATATATATATATATATATATATATATATATATATATATATATATGAGGACCTTCTACACAACACTATGGTACTCTGAGTCTGTAAATCCTCAATTTCAATAGAGTTTGCTGGTATCTGTGATTTCCCATAGCCGTGCCAAGTCTGCAGATACTGGGCCATACCGTACTATATAAGAAATCTTGACATTTGCCACAAGAGTGTAATATGATACTTCTCTGATAATCCTTCACCAAACATCCAACTCATTCTAATGCTGGACATTTGGCTCATAAAAACAGTGCAGTGAAGCAAAAATAAAAATAAAAATAAAAACAGCTGGTCAAAGGTGCTCTCAGGAGTCTTCATACAGTTATTCAGGAGACAAGGCACAACAAAAGACTGCAAAAACAAAAATTACTCTTACTGTTAAATATTGAAGAGCTTGTCCTATTTAAAATTAAATGCACCTGAAAAGGTACACATTTATTATTCTGAGAAAGCAGTAATAGCTTGGATCTCCATTATTAAATTTCAGGATCAGCTTTATTTGTCTGTAATATTAACTTAACTCAATTCAGCGCCAAGGTAATGTAATAGTTTATGATGCTGCAGTGACACTGCAGTTGCTGTAAACAATGTTAAGAATTTATTTTCCTGGCACAGCAAATAATAAAATGGCCACATGCCACACAGTCAATAGCAAAATGTCCCAATTGTGCTCCATTTTGTAGGAAGTCTTGGTTTAAAAAAAAAACCCTTATATCAAACACCAAGGGGAAAGGATGCCAAAACTGCTGTAACTGCGGTTCATCTTGGCTCTCTCACACTGCACAGTTGTAGCCCTATGATAACACTTTACTCACAAAGCCTTGATCTGTCATTTGGTGAGGTCTCTGGCAAAGAATCTTAAATAGACCTCCCTAAACTGCAAATTCTATTGCCTAAAATGGAATAACAAGGTTGCAATTCAGTTGTGTGAAAGGGCTCAGAAACTGAAACTACACAAACGCACTGTTTCTAATAATAACAATCACACTGCCCCCTGTCTCTCTCCCTATTATTGTGCCATTTTAATGTGTTATTGTATACTGCCATCTCCTGGGAATTTTATTTTTCTTTTAAATGAAGAAGAAAACTAACCTCCTAAAATTTAACTTGCTCATATACATTTTTAAGACAGTAATATACAACTGTTAAAATATGATGAAATCTCCATCTAGTCTTACTTATAAGCAAGGTATCATTCGCTAGTTGACTTTTTACTACCCAGTGATAACACTACAATAATTATGACAATACATTTGGATTCCTTCTCTCAGTTTTTAGGTTCTAAGCACAACGTACAAAATAGAAACTTAAAGAATTCACATTTCATGGACAAAACTCCCTATTGGATATTGTACCAAACATTTGGTCGGCAATCGTATGCCAATTTACTCAGGAGCAAGATTCCTGGAATTTCGTGAGAAATTTGTTTGTAAATAAACATAAGATCAGAATGACTGGGGGAAACCAAAAACTAGTGATAAAGCAATTTACTAATTTTATAATGACATGATAAACTTTTTAAAAGTTTATACCTGGCACCCAGTGAACCTTCTTGAAGAAGGTTTCTGATACGTGTGGCAGCACCAACACATAAAATATCCTTTCTACAAGTAGTACTTGGACAGCATATATGAATACTTTCCTCATCTCCAGCAAGGGGTTTCCCAGTTTCTTGGCCTATTTTGACATCCAGCATGGTAATACTAATTATTTTCAGGTGCATTTAATATAAAATAGATTAAGCTCTAGGAGTTTGATTTCAGTGTCAGGACTTAACTAAGTCAATTGTTCTCTTTTCACTGAAAAGTCCAGAGCGACTAACCCCAATTCTTCATTTCAGCAGCCTCATTTAGATGCTCAGAACTTAATTTTGTTGTCAAATAACTGCAAATCAGACCTACCACAAATCCCAAGAGTTCTGTGGATAAGGCCAGGTCTGTGCATTAGACAACTCTTTACGATAATAGGAAATTGGCCAGATATTTATTTATTTATTTATTTATTTATTTACAGTATTTATATTCCGCCCTTCTCACCCCGAAGGGGACTCAGGGCGGATCACATTATGTACATATAGGGCAAACATTCAATGCCCATAAACACATTGAACCGAGACAGAGACAACAGACAGACGCAGAGGCAATTTAACCTTCTCCTGATGGGATGTTCGATTCTGGCCACAGGGGAAGCAGCTGCTTCATCATCCACTCTGATGGCACTTCCTCACTTCCTCATTCCAACGTTGTAAATTAGTTAAACTTGCCTCCCCACTTTTATAAGTGCTACCTTATTTCCTACTTGATAGATGCAACTATCTTTCGGGTTGCTAGGTCAGCAACGAGCAGGGGCTATATTTTATTTTTAATTGAAGGGTGCTCACCCTGCCATGGGCTGGCCTCGAACTCATGACCTCATGGTCAGAGTGGTTTATTGCAGCAGCTGTTTACCAGCCTGTGCCACAGCCCGGCCCCATTTATCTGTGCAGTGCAACACAGATAAACGTTTTCTTGTGGCATAAGATATTGATGGGTCCATTGCTGACCCTCTTTCTATGCATGTATTACAACGAATTAATTTTGTACTAGAAAAAATGTTTAATACATGTAGACATTTGCTCCTACTATGTCTCTGTGGCTTGAAACTTAAGTGATGGTCAACAAGGCTAGATCTTACATGCCATTACTGTAGCAAAAGAATTTATACTCCATGAGTAGACAGACAAATGTTTGCTATCCATTGCTCGGTGGTCAAGGGAGATTTATCCATGTATAAAAATGTATTTCACTAGGGTTGCCATAGCTTTGATTTGGTTAAATTTTACCCAAATTCTAGGTATGCCACCAGTGCCCATTTGGGCTACTATGTGGCCTTCATTTTTGTGCCCTAGAATGCCCCTCTCACTTTAAAAAATGCTCTTCAGGAGGCATCATGCGCAAGGAACCGATCTCTGCATCACACTGCATTCTAGGATTATCACATATCACCACCAGCTGGTGAATCATTTCACATTGCTAAACTCATTTTTCCATCTTTTAACTACAATTGTACACCTGCTGTTGCCAAAACTATGTAATCAATGTGAACTGTGTTTCTTCCTCAACTATTTAAATTACTCCAGTCATTGTTGCATAGAAACAGATAACATCATCCATAACAATTGCTTACGACATCAATATCTTCATTATCCATCAACACCCATAATTACATCAAGCTATTACGCAGCTATGGGAAGCAACTTGGAGAACAGCAAGCTTCGCTCATGTTGGCTATCAAACTATTGATTATCCCTCTAACTTCTAGCATCTTGCCAAGAAGAGGCTGTAAACCAAAACATTATGCTGGAGTTGGCAGGACACCTATTAGCTCATATGCATACACCCCAGTTCTTAGCATGTTTTCTTGGCAGTGACTCCCATCAAGCAACTCATTTCCTCAGAAGTGCAGCTTTATAGTCCATCAGGGTACTAGCGGCAAGCTATGCTTGCCAGAGAATATAGTCACCCAATGTACAGGTTATTCCAATTGGTCTGAAAGATTTAGCTCAGTGCAGCGCATGCTTTTCCCACTGTTCTTTTGCAAAGCCTTGATAAAAACAACAGACTGAAAAGGTTTATTTTATCAGGTCTTAATCAGAGAGAGCAAGTCAAATATCACTATCTCATCTCCTTTGGGCATCTGCAATTTAACAGCAAACAAATCATACATTGGCCAGAATTAATTGGGTGTGAAAATGGAATGTTTAAACCTCTTTACTGTTCATTTAATCAACTGCATTGTTAGAAGAAAAACACAGAATGTGCAGCATAAGGTACTAGACTTCAATTTTCTTGCACATGCTGGATATGTTAGATCACCAATAAGGCTAGTTTTGTTCATGTTTTACAAATGCGGGAACTATCGTGGTATCTCCATCTAACCTCCGCTGGGAAAATCCTCGCAAGAATCCTTGCAAACCACCTTCTCCCTGTCTCAGAAGAAGACACCCTCCCAGAATCCCAAAATGGCTTCCGCCCCTCCAGAGGAAAAGTGGACATGATCTTCACTGCACAACAGCTCCAAGAAAAATGCAGGGAACAAAATCAACCTCTGTACATGGCATTCATTGACCTTGCAAAGGCATTCGACAGAATGAATCGCACCGCTCTCTGGACCATCCTCCACAAAATCGGGTGCCCTGTCAAATTTGTGAACATCCTGCGGCTCCTCCATGATGACATGACAACAACAGTCTTGGACAGCAATGGCTCCCAAAGTGACCCATTTAAGGTGGAATCGGGTGTCAAGCAGGGATGTGTTATTGCCCCTACCTTATTTTCCATCTTCATTGCTATGATACTTCACCTTGTTGATGGGAAGCTTCCCACCGGAGTGGAAATCATCTATCGGACAGATGGCAAGCTATGTAATCTCAGCAGACTGAAAGCCAAAACCAAGGTCACCACAACATCTGTTATAGAATTCCACTATGCCGATGACAATGTAGTCTGTGCTCATTCAGAAGAAGACCTACAAGCCACTCTAAACACCTTCGCAGAAGCATACGAGAAGCTTGGCTTCTCACTGAACATCGAGAAAACCAAAGTGCTCTTCCAACAGGCACCAGCTAATCCCTCTGCAATGCCAGGAATACAGCTTAACGGTGTAACATTAGAAAACGTTGACCATTTCTGCTACCTTGGCAGCCACCTCTCCACAAAAGTCAACATCGACACTGAAATACAACACCGCCTGAGCTCTGCGAGTGCAGCATTTTTCCATATGAAGCAGAGAGTGTTTGATGACTGGGACATCCGTAGAGATACCAAGGTGCTTGTTTATAAAGCCATTGTCCTCCCAACCCTGCTCTACGCCTACGAAACGTGGGCGGTCTACAGACATCACACCCAACTCCTGGAGTGTTTCCATCAGCATTGCCTCAGAAAAATCCTGCAAATCTCTTGGGAAGACAGGCGGACAAATGTCAGCATGCTTGAGGAAGCAAAGACCACCAGCATTGAAGCGATGCTCCTACGCCATCAACTCCGCTGGACTGGCCACGTTGCCCGAATGCCCAATCACCGTCTCCCAAAGCAGCTACTCTACTCCGAACTCAAGAACGGGAAACATAATGTTGGTGGGCAGGAAAAGAGATTTAAAGATGGGCTTAAAGCCAACCTTAAAAACTGTGGCATAGACACTAAGAACTGGGAAGCCCTGGCCCTTGAGTGTTCTAGTTGGAGGTCAGCTGTGACCAGCAGTGCTGCAGAGTTCGAAGAGGCATGAATGGAGGGCTTAAGGGAGACACGTGCCAAGAGGAAGGCCCGTCAAGCCAACCCTGACCGGGACCGCCTTCCACCTGGAAACCGATGTCCTCACTGCGGGAGAACATGTAGATCAAGAATAGGTCTCTTCAGCCATCTACGGATCCATCCCCAAGATAGCGAAGATGGAGGACCATCATCCTCGAACTACGAGGGATCGCCTAAGTAAATTCTGTTTTTTTCCTACTGCACAAAAAGCCAAATTGCTGGTCACAAGGAAATACGTCCTGCAACATGTATTATTTTGCATGTATTATTGTCACATCCTAGAAAGCAACAAAGGCAGCCTCACCAAGACACTGACTGAAGATACACTGGAATAGTCCTTGAAGTATGAAGTCGCTGTGGATCCAACTATAATTGACTAGTTTATACAATGGTGCAAGCCCCTTAAAACACTGGTGATAAAGAAGTACTTTGTAGGTAACAGTAAACCTTACAGCCACAGCATGAAAGGAGTGCTGGATGCAGTTGGCAATGCCTGTAGCAACACAACTAGATCCAAAGAAGCTAGACAGATCTTTAAATATGGATCCTCTTGATCATAGACAGAGCAGTCAGGAAGTTGATCCCAATACTATGCAATTCATATAAGGCTATAAAGACTAAAAGACAAAAAATAGGCATTCTAATTGTTCCTATTTCTCATCTATTTAAGAAATAAACTTGTTCACTAGGATTAAATTCATAATTAAATTCATAATTAAATTCACAAAATGTGTGGTTGTGCTCACATGGAGGCTGAAAAAGAAGGTCATAGAATCACAGAGTTGGAAGAGACCTCGTGGGACATCCAGTCCAACCCACTGCCAAGAAGCAGGAAAAGCACATTCAAAGCACCCCCGACAGACGGCCATCCAGCCTCTGTTTAAAAGCTTTCAAAGGAGGAGCCTCCACCACACTCCGGGGCAGAGAGTTCCACTGCTGAACAGCTCTCTCTCACAGTGAAGAAGTTCTTCCTAATGTTCAGGTGGAATCTCCTTTCCTGTAGTTTGAAGCCATTGTTCCGCATCCTAGTCTCCAGGGCAGCAGAAAACAAGCTTGGACCCTCCTCCCTATGACTTCCCCTCACATATATACATGGCAATCATGCCTCCTCTCAGACTTCTCTTCTGCAGGTTAAACGTGCCCAGTTCTTTAAGCCACTCCTCATGGGGCTTGTTCTCCAGACACTTGATCATTTTAGTCGCCTTCCTCTGGACACATTCCAGCTTGTCAACATCTCCCTTAAATTGCAGTGCCAAGAATTGGACAGAAAGACTTTGTAAAGAGCACAAGAAGTGACATTTAGGGATAGCCATTGTGTCAGTGAGGTAGGGCTGCTCAAGAACATTACTTTCTGTATCTGTATACATTTGTGAACACTGTAAGGTCAACAACTGCTACAGAGAAGAAAGGACTTTTCAAGATAGGTGGTCAAGAAGCCCTGCTTTGAGTCAGACCATCACAAATACTGGATTCCAACTCACATATCTGCACTCAGCTTTTTGTGATATAGGGAATGACCTTACATTAGCATTACCAGACTGAATACCTTCCGTGAAGCCTTAGTAGCAAACATTTTTTGTAAGATCCACCAGTTCTACTGAAGTCTACTAGTCTGCACTATCACTGCAACTCATGTTTGTGCACTTTAAAAATACATCTTTATTTCTCTCTTCTCACACACACTCACACACCTTTTCTTGCATGCAAAATCCAGCCACTATTTTAAAATAAAATAAAATCATCGGCTCAATACATCCTTTCAAGAAGAACTCTTATCAAAAGCCTGTATAAAAAGCAAGTCAAACATATCATCCAGTATCTTTTCTGCAGTCAATAATGCTCTCTTTCTCTTTTAAAGCATCCTGATGGATCTGGAGCTCTCTAACTGGTCAGCTATGACATCACAAGACCACTGCTATAATGCTACGTAAATGCCCAAGACTCATTGTGTTCCCTTTTAATGTGTAAATGCTGCTCTGTAAAAGCAATCAGACACGGCCCACAAAGCATTTCGTGGAGATTACTGCACTTCTGGGCTGATTAAAATCACTCTGCAATTCAGTGAAAGCATGAAGGGGCATCGGCATAATTTGAAGAGCCAAAGCCGCAGCAGCTTTCAGTCTGCCCATTGAAATAGAAACAGGATGCCTAGGGAACAGAATAAAGGAAGGTCCCTCCTCACAATGGAACTGAGTGGAGCTGGGTAAGATGTGAGCAATTACTACAATGCAGCTGAACTAAATTAAAGAGTAAGGAATTAAAAGAGCAACCCTCTTAAGAAACTTCACAGTCTGAGCCGACCTCTCAATAAAAATCAAGAGCAACTTCCAAGAAAGGAGGAAATACTGGCATTCTCCTTCTGCCAATATTTCATGTAATTTAAAAATATATATTTGTTATTTCCCAGCTTCTGCATGGTATTCCTGCAAGCCCCCAGCTTCGTCTTGACCCTACTCTGCTTCAAAGGCTTAAATTGATTTAGGTAAATATTTGGCTGACTTTGAGAGCAAGCTCTTGCAATAAAATCAGCTTACAATTAAAAGTATTTTTCAGAAACAAAACAACACAAAACGATGAAGCATACATTAGAAAAAAGAACACCAGATTAAAACACACATATAGTACAACCCTTGTATCCACAAGATTTACATTCCTGAACTTCCTGTGGAAATAGGAGACTGTGGATTATAGCGAATTCTATTGAAATGAACAACAACGTATCCTTTCTAGGAATTTGCTAGGTTTTCTATTGTGACTCTATAGTATCTTCCAACAGACTCATATAATACAATCACCTGGAGGGCTAGATATATAAATTAACCCTGATGAGGACCTTAGTAGACCAAAAGTGAACATCAGTAAGCAATAAGATTCAGAGAAAAATTCAAACACTAATTCCAAATGTGTTTCAGAGAAGGAAAGATTCAGTTGCAGGAGACAAGTTGTAACAAAGCTCTTCCTTGAGCACTTCTGTAATCCAGATGATGCTACAGATTACAACCATTAGCATTGCACCATTGAGAGCTATACATTGTGCAGAGCGGTCCATTAAGTGTATGGCTTGGATTCACATTGTCTGAAAAACCATAGCCCCTGTGTAAGCCTGGCTAAGTTTTAAGATCTTTAGGAAAAATATTTTATTGGTCTCTAGAGAAGGGTCCCGTAGTTGTGGAGCAATTGATATCACCTCCTCCTTCCCTCACTCAGAAGGAGCAAGATGCTGTCAATATCAACACAGTATCTTTCTCCTTCTGTCACAACTTTGGCATTCTTTCCTTTCCTCTCCCCTAGACGTGTTAAAGAAGCATTCTACCTGTCCATCTTTGCTCCAGTTAACTACATACCAGTTCTCCAATTTCCCCAATATTTAAAATCAAACTATTGAAATCTTGAATATTGTATGTAAGGACAACAAACAGCAATTAAATTCTTTTTGTTTTACCTATAGGCAGACTTCCTTTCAGTTTTCTTGAATTCTGGGCAGTTAAATACTTTTCATCCTCTTCAGTCACTGAAGTTTCCATCATGACCACATAATCAGTTCTTTCAGCAAATGCATGGAACCTGAAGGATAAATATTTTAGAATATAATCTAAGGAGATAAAAATCTATCCAGAGTGATATAGTAAGTTACAGTGCCAAACCAAGAGCAAGACGACCAATGTTCCCAATCCCACTGAGTACTTAGGTCCACTACATCGTAGACTAATCATTCACCATCTTCCAACCAAACACATGTGATAAGAAAAGGGAGATACTGTTGAGCAGATAAAAGGGAAGAAGAACCACATATCCCATCTTGAGCTTCTTGGAAAAATTAAAAGTTTATAAATAAATCTAATTACTTCAATCAGTCTTCAAACCAGCACTATCATGCCCATATGCATCAAAAGAAATAGTATTGTAAAATGTCCTAAAATAAGCATGCCAAAATACATGTTGAATATCTCTTATAAAAAATGCTTGGAACCAGGCATATTTTGGATTTTGGAGTACGTGTATTTGTATATATATACGTATATAAGGAGATATCTTGGAGATCCAAATCTAAACACCGAATTCATTCATTAATTTTTCATATATCTTATACACAAAGCCTGAATTTAATTTTATACTATAAATTTAATAACTGTGTGCATGAAATAAAATTTGTATACACTGACCCAGCAGAAAGCAAGTGTTGCTATCTCAGTTACCCGTGTGGAGAATTTTGGATTTTGGAGTATTTGGGATTTCAGAATTTCGAACAAGAGATGCTCAGTCTATAAAAATTAGAAAGTAATATTTACAACATTTACTTATTTTCTTAATTATGTGTGCTGTATTAGCAACATGGAACTTCTGAAAGTTTTTATAAGTCACAGCTTTCTCATCTGGCATACAAACACACTGGCTTCGTAACACATGAATGGACATATCTGGCAAGATGTTGAGAACTGTTCTTCAGGGGTCCCTCCAGCATGGTTTTCCCCACCCACACAGCCTCCCCCTTGAACTAGAGTTCAGAGGCAGCCTGATACATGGTAGATAGTTTAAGACTGCAATGCCCACTATCACTGGCTGGGGATCATGGGAGCTGGAAAGCAACCCAATTGCATCAGGCTGTTCTAATGGTTCACTAGAAGAGAAGGTGTAACAGTTTTTATTCTATCATCAGGAGCTCAAATATTACTCACTGTTGTTCATGTACCATAATTATTCCAGGAATGCTAACTCAGGGGTTACTGTTTTGACTGCAAACCTAAAAAATGCTTGAGGCCCCACCATTTTAGTTAACATTATTCACAGAGAAAGAGAGATGCACCAACAAAAATACCAGATCATCAAGCAGATCTCAAGAAGCCTACTTATTTGGACTGTCAGAATTCCCCAACAAGAAAAATCAAGGGATTTTGGAAATTTATGTCTCTTTTTTAAAGTAACTTTTCCAAGCCCTGCTTTGAAGTCATTCTTTGTCACAAACAATTTGCAATTTATGTGAAAATAATACCAAAAAAAACCCCCAGTGCGACTGTAAATATTCCTGTATCATTCTCCAAACATATTTATAGTTTGAAATTATTACATTTACCTCCTACCTGCCAGTGGTCAGTTGGCTCAGCTCCTTCAAGAAAGTGATGGTGTCTTCTTCTCTAGCATTGAAAGATACAGAATGGACCGGGCATGAGATCTGTGATATCTTCTCCAATAGCAAATGCCTTGTGCATTCCAGCATATCACCCACGACAAAATAGTAGACTGCTTCTGTCTGTGAAGGGAAAGGGAATCAGTAAACATCACAGCAGGCTTTCAGTCCAAAGGGTTGTATAAAAAGGTAATGGTAAAGGTTTCCCCTGACATTAAGTTCAGTCGTGTCCGACTCTGGGGGTTGGTGCTCATCTCCATTTCTAACCTGAAGAGCCAGCATTATCCATAGACATCTCCAAGGTCATGTGACCGGCATGGAATGCCATTAACTTCCCACAGAAGCGGTACCTATTGATCTACTCACTTTTGCATGTTTTTGAACTACTAGATTAGCAGATGCTGGGGCTAATAGCAGGAGCTCACTCTGCTCTCTGGATTCGAACTGCCAACCTTTTGGTCAGCAAGTTCAGAAGCTCAATGGTTTAACCCGCTGTGCCACTGGAGACTCCAAGGGTTGTATAATGAGTGCCAAACTACTAGGATCTCCCTCTCTCTTCCCTATACAGCCCCTTCCACACAGCTGTATAAAATCCACATTGAACTGGATTATATGGCAGTGTGGACTCAGATAATTCAGTTCAAAGCAGATAATGTAGATTATCTGTCTTGATATTCTGGGTTATATGCCTGTGTGGAAGGGCCCCTAAGTTGTCATGACAGCCAATAAATCAAAATGCAAGAAAACTTTGGAAATGGTTTCTGGCACAGCAGAGGCAAAAGCCAGACACTCTGTGTGTGTGTGTGTGTGTGTGTGTGTGCGTGTGCAAGTTGCCTTAAAGGCTAGCTTAGTGTGTGTACTTCTGTGATTGTCCAGCTGCCATAAACACCACAGCTACTTGCAGAATTCAGCTTACTAAAGATTTCAGCAAGCAACCAGCCTTTAGGCCTGTAATGAAAAATTTGAAAGCACAGGTGATTTGAAATTTGAATGTCAGGAGATTCCAGAGCTAGAACAGCAATGTATGCACATGTTTGCACAAACATTACTACATAAGATGACCTACAAGCACTGGTTTTTTTTGACGACTTCCTTGAATGTTCATAACAACTAAACTAGCCTCACCCACTGAATGCAAACACTGGGCTCTCCAGGACAAGAACGTAAAACTCTTCTTGCCTGGGATATAATGTTGCCTGAACAATAAGATTTTCCTAGAGGTATTAACTCTATGTGCATCCCTCTCTAACTCAACTGCTTCAATGTGCCTTCTGCCTTACCTTTGATAACCCAAAAGGTAATGCTGAAGTTATGCTGTCCATATTTAGGTTTTTTTTTGGATACACTCAAGCATATTAACAAAAGTTTCCTTTCTTGAAATAGAAATAGTATCTGACATATATACTTGAGAAGGACGACAAAGACCATGGTAATGCTTATCTTAGTTTACTAAACTAAGATATGCACAAGATGTTTTTTCATGCTTTGCATCTTATTTCACAAGGCTGAGAGCCACAGGCCCTGGGGCCCAATCCAGCCCTCTAGAGTTCCTCAGAGAGCCATTCCTAGCTTTCATATAGGTTTTTCCCCACTCAAAATGCACACTTACCCTCAGGAACCGCAAGTAAGAGTTTTCAGTGATAATACATTGATACTTTTGGTTCCACTGTTTGGGGGTCCTTCAGACGACTAGAATGCAATCACTGGGCATCATTTTGGAACTGAATTTGATCCTTGGGATGGAAGAAGACACTCGTCCTTGGGCAATATAGCAATCAAGCTAGGAAGTCTGTAATTTTCAACCATATTTTGAAATCCAAAATATTGTACTACTGTAGATTTAATATCCTGTGTGGATATCTGATCCTCCACCCACCCTTCCAAGCAGATTATAATAGTTTCTTGGCCTTGCTGGACAAAAACACGATTAAGTCTCCCGTTGGGGAGATGGTGGCGGGGTATAAATAAAGTTTTATTATAAGTACAGTCTTCCTACTTTATTTGTGGTTTGTTTGAAGGGAATGCCTAGGTATGGAAAAGGCTCATGCAGCACCCCACTTAAGAAGCTGGTACAGTAGAATCTCACTTATCCAACATGAACGGGCTGGCAGAACGTTGGATAAACGAATATGTTGGATAATAAGGAGAGATTAAGGAGAAGCCTATTAAACATCAAATTAGGTTATGATTTTACAAATGAAGCACCAGAACATTATGTTATACAACAAATTTGACAGAAAAAGTAGTTCAATATGCAGTAATGCGATGTAGTAATTACTGTATTTAATAATAATATAATAATAATAATAATAATAATAATAATAAGTTTATTTGTATCCCGCCTCCATCTCCCCCAAAGGGGACTCGTGGCGGCTTACAGCAAAATCAAAATACAAACAATGATAAAATATAAAACATCAGGACAAAAACAAAACCAATAAAAAATATACACAATAAGTTAAAAACACAACGCAGAATTAAAACATCAGGTTAAAAACAATGAGGTTGCAATAGTGGATAAGCAAAGTGTACGGTGCACATTATGGGTATCAAATTCATAAATAGATAAAGTGCATTAGAATCATTTAAGGTCACATTTACGAATTTAGCACCAAAATATCACAATGTATTGAAAACATTGACTACAAAAATGCGTTGGATAATCCAGAACGTTGGATAAGCGAATGTTGGATAAGTGAGACTCTACTGTATATGATTATTTGAACCTGGTCTGCTTTTCAAACCATCCTGGGAAGATTGAAACAATGTTTCTGTTTTTGGAATGCAATACTTCTATGCACATATGATATTGGTAAGCACCAGCATGCAGTATGACTTGAAAGAAATTCCTTCTAAAGAATGCCCACATTCTTTTATTAGCGTTTAGCACATTCATAATTCATCCCTATAGCATTTGCAATCTCCATTCCCAGTGGGATATCCTTAATCATAACGTAAGACTTCTGAAAATGTACACGAGATTACCATATCATCAAACAATGCCTCCAAGAGAGCTTCTGTGGGGCCAGTGTGGCAAACAGCTGGCACATGGTCCATCATCCAGAGCCACTCAATGGCAGCTTCTATGGTTTCCTCTGTAACAGGAACGGCACTGTCCTGCCACTTCACAAAATCTTGAGCCCCTCTGAAAAAAGAGAGGAGCTAAAATACTCCGAGGAAATACTATACTGTCTCGTAATGCAACACTTGTGAGTTAAGAGGAAGTGGATAATACATACACCCCCATCCAAGTAACAGCCCGACAATTCTTGGGATCACAGAAGAGAGTAGCTTTATCCAGCGTCTAGACTGACATATGATCTGGATGCCAAATGTCCAGAAAATGTCAGCAGACTTTCTCAGACAAAATCACTTGGATACACATTAAATGACAAAGTCCTCCTCATTCTCCCAGTCTAAAAGCGGACTATGAAAAAAGGAGGGGACTTTAGATCAAACACGTTTGTGCTAAAGGGTTTATTCTCAGATAGTTTATTCTAGGTTTCTTGCAAACTGTAACAGTGGCAATGTCCCCATCCCACCCCAGGTTTACTGGAGACCAAAGATGCATCTACACTGTACAATTAATGCAGTTTGACACCACTTTACCTGCCATGGCTCAATGCTATAGAATCCTGGGGTTTGTAGGCACCAGGACTATTTGGCAGAGAAGACTAAAGACCTTGTAAAACTATAAGTCACATTATTCCACAGCATGGAGCCATGGTGTCAAACTTCATTCTAGATACTTGTGACATTTAAACAATTTTTACTTTATGCTTCTCTAGCTTTAAAATATTATCTCACTGAACATCAAGCTTCAAAAGTCAGTGAACCTAAGGGAGAGTCATCATGTACAGTATACAACCAATATGATATTAATCCCCCGGTTACTGATTCCACAGTTACTTTCATTAAAAAATGGATCCCTCTTGTGTCATAGGCAAAGTATCTCAACCCAAGGCTACACTGTTGTGTCCCAAACAGTAATGACCATTGCCATACCCGTCAACGGTCCTGATTTGGCAGAGGCAGACCCACTTTTTTGCCCCACTTTTTCCCCACTTGTTGCCCCAAAATTATCTGTTTTGGTCTCTTTCTCCCACCTTTCTCCTTTGACCTGAGATTATGTCAATAACTGCAAACTGAGTTCAACATGCGAAACCAGCTAACATTCAATTCACTGAGGAGGAGGAGAAGAGAGGAGGAGATGCCATTTTTCCCTTTCCTGTAGGATCAGGCAAAAGCAAACTGCTGCAGTCTCTCATGGTTTACATGTATCCTTCCTTGTTGATAACTTTCAATAGACATATACATCTGTTGCATTTCCAGACTATTTGTCTCCACTGATTGCTTGTCCCCATTGCAGCTTACAGTATTCTAAAAAATTCAGGAATGAAGAATGAAAAACTTACTGAATGAGATTAAATTTGGTGATCTGGATCACTTGCTGTCTGATTACCATTGAAAGTGCTTCTCTGCACAGATCAAACTCAGCTCTAGAAGCAACACCAAAATCCATAACAATGGTAATGCTCTGTTCTTGAATCACCCCAAATATTTGCCGGCTTTCAGTGGTCAACCACTCCATTCTTTGTTTATATAGTTCAATAGCTTCAGTAAGACAATCCACAAAATCAACGAGTAGATCTTTTTTGGCTGTCAACTGTATTTAAATAAAAACAATTTCAAAAGCATGAGAAGTGCATACGTTGTCCAATCTTTTGATGTCTCAAGATGCGGACATCACTGATTAATATACCTAATAGATCAATGAGGGCAGAAGAAACTGGGGCCCTTCAAATGTTGATCTACAATTTCTATTAAGCCAAGTCATCTTGCCCAATGTCAAGGAATGGTAAAGAGTTGCACTCCAAAGACATTTGGAGTGTCAGTTTCCTAGTCCAGAATAAAAACTACACTGTGTTTCATGTAAATACTGGTGTAGACCATTTAGCGCAAATTTTATTTTCTTAAGCAAAATCCAATATGGAGTGAAACAGGAACTATTATTCTGGAAAAATGTTTCCTGACAATATACCAAAGAAATATCGAGATGGTAGAGACAAGAATAGACAACAGATCTCCAAAATTCTGGAACTGTGATTTCCATCTACCTACCACCTACTCAGGAGCCCCCAATGGTGCAGCGGGTTAAGCCGCTGAGCTGCTCAACTTGCTAACTGAAAGGCT
Source organism: Anolis carolinensis (assembly GCF_035594765.1). NCBI lineage: Eukaryota > Metazoa > Chordata > Lepidosauria > Squamata > Anolidae > Anolis > Anolis carolinensis. The sequence goes on from NC_085843.1 coordinate 112,095,568, forward strand.
GGCAGTTTGAATCCGGAGTGCAGGGTAAACTCCCGCTGTTAGCCCCAGCTTCTGCCAACCTAGCAGTTCGAAAACATGCAAATGTGAGTAGATCAATAGGTACTGCCCCGGTGGGAAGGTAACAGCACTACATGCAGTCATGCTGGCCACACGACCTAGGAGAAGTCTGCAGAAAAGGCCGGCTCTTCAGCTTAGAAATGGAGGGGGGAAGAGGGTGAGAGGAATGGGAGGAAAATATATAGAAAGATTTGGAAGGTAAATGTTAAAGAAAGGGAAGTACTATTATGATTATTATGATTATAAAATTCAATTAAAAAGGGGGGGATAAAAAAGAAATGGAGATGAGCACCACCTCCCAGAGTCAGACACGATTAGACTTAATGTCAGGGGGAAACCTTTACCTTTACCACCTAATCAGTATTTTGACCTAAACCTAAAATAGCCAGGATGCTTATTCCTGTGGAAACCAGCTTTCATCCCAAACAATAATTTTAAACCACAGAAGCCAAAAGAATAAGTTTCACTTTGATAAGAATCTGTGTCCACAGTTTTTTCCTGAATACTTTAAATGTCAGCAAACTAATTTTGGCACCTCTACTCATTGAGTCTGCATAAACCAAGTTGTTTATTGTTAATTCCACACCCAGTTTTGACTTGGCCTATTTGAAATTCAGAATCAAAAGATAAGTCCAATGTCAATGTCAAGAACACCACTGAATGATTAGTTCTGGTTTCTTAATTCTTTGTTGGGGCTTAAGATGGTAAGATTACATTTAAACAAGAAACTGCACACACTTCCGGGACTTTTAGAGATGGGAATTGCTATTGGTAGGGTGAGGTTTGGAAAGCTGGACAAGACCATTATAGTATAATCTCCATATCTGTAAAACCGGCACCTGTGGTTTTATTTATACACTTCCAACAAGGTATGTCCTCTCTAGACATTTTCTATGTCCTCCAGTGCTGCTCTATGTTATGTACCCAAATTATGATTATTATGATTATTATTATTATGTTATCCCGCTTTTCTGCCATGAATGGGACTCAAAGCAGCATACATAAAACTGCAAATACATAATACAAAACCCGTCATCCCACAACCCAACATATGGACAATAAATCAACACATAATGTCAACCCAAAATTACATAAATATAAATAAGCATAAAAATAACACATTATCAGTTTAAAACTCTACACCTCCAACCACTGAGATTGTCCTAACACATTAAAACATAAGCTGAACAGTTCAGAGCTCCATAACTCTGGCTATATGAGCCTTGAGGTCTTATCTGACCAAAGCGACTAGACTTGTGTGTTATCGGGGAAGGCCAGCTTCCATAAGGTCTTCACTCAGAAGTAAAAGGCCAATAATGAGGGACTGAATGTGCCTTTTTGGGGAGGGAGGTCCGGAGCCGTGGGGCCACCACCAAAAAGGCCTCTCCCTCATTCCCACCAACCATACTTGTAACGATGGTGGGACAGAGAGGAGGGCCTCTCCTGAGGATCTCAGGGCTCATTTAAGCTGATAGGAGATGTAGTCCTTTAAATAGGCTGGGGCCAAACCATTTTGGACTTTATAGGCTAAAACCAGCACCTTTTATTGCACCTGGAAACAAACTGGAAGCCAGTGTAGCTGCTTCAGGAGCAGAGTAGTTCTTTCCCTGTATCCCAATCCTATCAGCAGTCTAGCAGCTGACTTTTGTATGCAGTTTCCAAACACTCTTCTGGGGCAACCCCACATAGAGTATGTTACAATATTCTAGTGTGGACTAAGGCGTGTACCACCATGGCCAAATCAGGCTTTACAAGATATGGGCGCAGCTGGCCAACAATTGTTAACTGTGCAAAGGCCCTCCCGTCCACGGCCAACACCTGGGCCTCCAGGGTCAGCGCCAAGTCCAGAAGGACCCCCAGACTGCCAACCTGCGCCTTCAGGGTGAGAGTGACTCCATCCAGCATAGTTGCAACCCAATACCCTGATCAGCCCTATGACTGATCGTCATACTTGTGTCTTGTCTGGATTCAATTTCAATTTGTTCTTCCTCATCCAGTCCATCACAGCTGACAAGCACCAGTTCAAAAACATATCCCACCAGTGGACGTGGGAGTCAGACTGTATTACTATACTCCATTCAGTCAGTCAATGTTATGCTATGTTTCAAAAAGGAAAACTATGACTCTATCATACTTACTTTATACAGCTTGCCATCTGGCTCTGTCCTGAATTGGCGATACAGTCCATTTGCATATCGTGAAGCCACAAGTTTCCCCAAGATAGATACATAATCTAGAATAGACAGATGTTTTACATGTGTGACATACTGGAACACTAAGGTTGCTGACACAGTACAACCATTTGTCTTATTAGGAATACTGTAAATCATATGCAAATAGCCATAGCATTTGTTTATTAACAACACGAATGGTCACAGGACTCATGTTACGTATTGTGCTTACAGGAATACTGACTCACACATTTGAATTTTCCACTTTTTGTGATGTTACAACCTAGAATTGGAAATGATTTAATTGTCATTATTAACATTTGATGTATACAAGATACCCAATACTGTTAATGTAAAATGTTATTGTGGCACAAACATTAAGCAAACAAAAAAAAGCCATTTCAATCCCTTTCAATTCCAGGTTCTGACACAACAAAATGTGGACAAATCTGATCCTGAAAGCTAAGTAGGGTCAGGTGGTTGAAGGGAGAATATCAGCTAATGCCAGGTACTGTAGACTATATTTCAGAAGAGGGTTAGATCACTTCTGAAATTTTTCTGCCTCAGAAAATTCTATGAATTTCAAATCAACAGGAACCTAGAAGGCACATACAAACACATGTGTGAATACTTGTGGTTTTGTGTGAAATTTCTCTCATGTTTTTTTTTCTTTTCCTGAAACATGTATGCATTCCCTATAAGTTAAAAAAGAGGGGAAAGGGAAAATTCAAGGTTATTTTGCATGTACCATCTTTCTTCTACTGCATACTAGGTCATCTGCATGTTCAGGCCTCACTGACCACGAAACTATAATGCTATGCATATGCTATTGGATCTTATTTTTGCGAAAGATTAGGCTACACATCATGCAAAAGAGCTATCCATTACAGCTTTGCCTATAACATAACACCTTCTTTGTGACGAAATCCAATCTGGGACAAAATCTGAGAAAAGGTCATCTTATTCTTCTTGAGCCCATGAAGCTGGAGCCATTTTACAGAGGAGATAAGAGGTTGCACATCCAAATCCCACTGAATACTATGATTCCTTCTGTCTTTTTTTTCCAAGTCCTTATCGAAGGCAACAAGCGAATGAGACTTATCGTGGTCTTTTTTAGGCTTTTCATTCAAAATAAGTTCTGTCAAGAAAAGACATTATAAGCTTAAATATACAGCAAAACTACAGCCCACTTCCTTCCTCAGCTATCTCACCCAAAGTTCTCTTACTAATGCATACATACATAGGAAAATTAATAAACCGTTGTTATATTTTATATTGTACAGTAGAGTCTCACTTATCCAACATAAACAGGCCGGCAGAATGTTGGATAAGCGAATATGTTGGATAATAAGGAGGGATTAAGGAAAAGCCTATTAAACATCAAATTAGGTTATGATTTTATAAATTAAGCCAGACATCATGTTATACAACAAATTTGACAGAAAAAATAGTTCAATACGCAGTAATGCTATGCAGTAACTACTGTACTTACAAATTTAGCACCAAAATATCACGTATTGAAAACATTGACTACAAAAATGTGTTGGATAATCCACAAAGTTGGATAAGCGAATGTTGGATAAGTGAGACTCTGCTGTATTATATATTTTTATATTTTTATACTTTCAAATACTGTATCCAACAAGTAGAGAATATTTTGCAAATTTTTGTAGTGAATATTTTGCAAATAAATATACTGTTAGCTACAATTTCCCATTTTCCCTATGTATGGCAACTTTTGGGACACCCTGTATATTCATATGACTATTTCTTTATAAACACAAGTACTGAGAGGAGTTATTAATTTGAAGAGGATCAGTCCTAACTGCCTTCATCTGCAGAAGATACCTGAGAAAATGTTCACTGCAATTAGGCCAAGAACTTTTCAGTCACCTGCTGTATATGAGGGTTGAATGAAAAGTAATGCCTCCACCATCATTACTTGGGTTTGGATGGGAATATTTTAATAAACCAAATGCAGAAATAATCCTTAGAAGGTGCTCTTTAACTACCACTATTTACTTTTCCACATAATCACCAGACAATTGGATACATTTCTGCCAACGATGAACAAGTTTTCTTAATCCGTCACGGAAGAAGTCGACACTCTGTTTCCGCAACCAGCGTCTCACAGTACCCATCGTACACAGATCTTCCGATAGTCAAGCAAAGCAATAATGTGACCCACATGTTCTTATGAAATGCCAAGTATGCTTGAAATTTCTCTCTGATACGACGATCATCCTGAATCAATCTGTCAATCTTTTGCTTATGAAACTCAGTGGTTGCTGTCACAGGACATCCAACTCTTTGTTTGTCACACAAGTCAGATGTTCCCAGCTCAACATCTTTAAACTTACTTGCCCAATGACGCACAGTACTCACATCAACACAATCACCATAAACAGCTTGCATTCTCTGATGAATCTCCTTTGGGGTGACACCTTCTGCTGTCGAGAATTCAATGACTGCACGTTGCTTAAGTCGTACTGACCGACCGTCTGCACAGGGTTTCATACTTTGCACTTTAACAACACAGCCGTTCAATGCTAAGGCTTCCCGCCAAATGGAACTATAGAGGAAAGTCTACTGAACAAGCCAGTACCTGCCAAATACCAGTACTGCCATCTACTGAGGAGTTATGAAGGAGGCATTACTTTTCATTCAACCCTCGTAAGTCCTGATTCTAGCAGATAAACAATAGGTATTTCAACAAGCCATTCTGGCTTTCTTTCAAACTTTCCTAGCCATAACTCACACTCAAATAACCATCTACAGGGCAGAGCACCTATCTGTTGCTGGAGGTCTTCAAACAAAGGATCTTAACTTCCATTTGCTACAGGATGCTTTGACTCTGCCATTTCTGAATATATCCGTTGGAAGATAGTCCCCCAGCATTTTTATTCTATGGCTGGATAAACCATAAAGTTTGTTGCTCTTCCTCAATATTGCTCCGTGAAAATTATGGAAGCTCTTGTGTAGTGTATAAGGAGAATGCTATTTAGCACAGCAGGTTAACTGCCAGCTGCAGTAAATCTTGCCAACCAAAAGGTTGACAGTTTGAAACCCAAGTCAGGATGAGCTCCTGGCCTTTAGCCCAGTTTCTGTCTACCTAGCAATTTCGAAAACAGCAATGTGAGTAGATAAATAGATACCCCTTAAGTGGGGAAGTACTCATAAGGCACCCATAACGAAATGCCAGAAAAGTGCTGGTGATTCGATCAAGGAGGAAGTTTACGAACCAAACTCATCGGCAGGGAAAGGAACGACAGCACCCACACCCATGGCCAGAACCGAGCACAACCTCCAATAATAATAATAATAATAATAATAACAACAACAACAACAACAACTTTATTCTTGTACCTCGGCTCCATCTCCCCAAAGGGACTCAGGGTAGCTTACATAAGAAAAACAGTCCATAAATTTAAAACACAATATAATAACATAGTTATAATACAACGTAACATGACAATTATTAAAACCAAGACATCAATTGCTATGTACAGAGGGTGATTAGTGCAAAACTCTGAGTAAATTCCATGAGTAAAATAGAGATGGGTGGGGGAGGACAAGGAACCGATCGCATTATAGTACTAAAACCTATAAAATGAGGGGGCAATATTAAAGTGCAGCACAGTTTGAAAACACGATACATGGCTGGCGGCCTCTTCCTCAAAAGCGCACTGGAACATCCATGTTTTTAGACTCCAGTGGAAGGTAGAAGGCACCGAAGATGGAAAAGCCTATATATATACCTCTATATACTGTATGTACAATTGTCTGTCTTGTCAGTTTATAACAGCATTAAATATTTAATAATAATAATAATAATAATAATAATAATAATAATAATAAACTTTATTTATACCCAGCCACCATCTCCCCAACGGGGACTCGGGGCGGCTTACATGGGGCCATGCCCAGAACAATACAATATAACAAAATATAAAAACAACACATCATAACACAATTAAACAATACAATAGATAATAATATACATTACAACACAAAATCAGAAAAGCAATAAAAACCAGGGCGGGCCACATGAATACTAAGTTAAAACTCGGGGTGAGAAAGAAATAAGAATAAAAACCACGGGGAACAAGGACATAAGATAGTGGTACAGTCCCATATATTTCCCATATATGTGTTCTGTGATCTGCTCTGAGTCCCCTTCAGGGTGAGAAGAGCAGAATATAAATACAATCAATCAATAAATAAATAAATAAATAAAATCTTCATCTACTGACAGGTATAGAAATAAACATGTATCCTGTTTAAGCAAACTTCAATGTTATTTGGTAAATTTTAAGGTTCTCTGGAGAAGTTGGAATTTGCTAATAAATATTCACAGTGCCAAAGAGACTGCACAAAATATAGCACAAAATAAATGGAAGGAGTATTGCTTTTCATCATTAACGACCTCACAGAATAAAAGAAAAGTGACAATGGCCTTCTCTCCAACGCGTCAGCAAGTGACACCATGTACTCTATTTTCCATGTACTTAAGAGGCACCGTTAATTAATATACATGTGTTTATTCAAGTGTACTCACATCATCATAGGTATTTGCCTAGCCTCACTTTTCAATGGCTTTCCTTTTCAATCCATGTCTCACCTACTCACTGTTATTTCAACTCTTTGTTTTCAACCCCACTTCTTATTTTGTGTCACTTTGGTCTTCCTGCTGTCCTGCTAGATGTCTTCACTTGCTAAGAAACAATGCCTCTCTTGGCCTACAGCCCTCTGAATGTGGTGAGGTTAACTGCTTCTGTGTTTGTTATCCTGCTTCAATATCTACCTAAGTCCTATGCCCTTCTTTTGTTCAATTCCCCTTGTTTTCTTACTCTTCCTTTACCTTCTTGTTTCTACTCTACTACTACTCTTCCTTCAGCCCTCCAGACTATCTGCCCCTTTGATTTCCTTGTATGCAAGACCTCTATCCATTAGACTTCCATTTCCTAATCCTATCCTCGCATAATTCTTCTTGTAATAAAAGCCTGCTTGAAACAATTATCCCAGCCAAACAAACAATCTTTGTCTTCAGAGAAGTTGCAAATAAATAAAAAGGTTGTTGGCAGCTTCATTCAGAGATTAACTGGAGCATAAAGGAGCATCCCATGACATCACACATGCTACACAAATATCAATTTACTTTCATCAGTGCTGTGACAAACTACAGAGGTTTTGCTAACACTATTGTTGTTATTATTACCGGTATTTGCTTTTTACTTAAATAATCCAAAAATATAATGATAGTTATATATGCCCTAAATAGAAAAACAACTGCATTGGAGAGACTGGCAGCATAGTTGTCAAAACACAAAGCATGTTCATCAGAACTTTTGGCTGTGAATTACTTAGTGAAATCTCATCATCTTAAAATACTCACGTTCACTCCAGGTAAGCCGTTTACCCATTTTGCCAATCATTCTAAACACGTTGATTCTTTGCTTCCTTTTATGTTCTCCTTAAAATGAGAATGAAAAAATATTTTGGTTATACTGATAGCATCAACAAATACAATCAAGACTAGACCTGAATATTTTAGATACGAGACAAAGAAATTAGAGCTCCAACAATTTTATGAACTAGAAACTGAATTTACAGTACATCTACACTGTAGAATTAATGCAGTTTGACACCACTTTAACTTCCATGGCTCGATTCTGTAGAATCAAGGGAGTTGTAGTTGATGAGACACCAGCACTCTTTGGCAGAGAAGGCTATAGACCTTGTAAAACTACAATTCCCATGATGCCGTAGCATTAAGCATGGCAGTTAAAGTGATACCAAACTGCATTAATTCTACAATGCAGATGCATCCTCCTTGTGTCTGTGTGTGTGCGTGTGCACAGGTAGGTAGGTAGAAGGAGAAAATGAGAATTTCTGCTGTTTGACAAATGTCAAGAGAAAGATAATTGTAATCTGCAGTGCAGCTGCAACCCTAAGAAAATCTGAACATTTGGAAAATTGGACAGAAGATGCTGAATGCCATCTCCCTTACACAGTGCAGCATCTACATCAATGGTTCCCACTGCAGTACCAACTAGCAAGTCATGCATTTTGTCTCTAAGGAAACAGTTACCTCTAAATACTGATGACAGGTAATAAAGAAAAACTGATTTCACTGCTATTGTGCAAGACTGAATTTACTTTTCAAAATCCTTACAAAGTAATCACCTTTATACAACGATATGTATTAACTCCAGGTACTTCCTACATGGAATTATATAATTTAGGTCCCATGTTGAGAGAAAGCATAGTCTAGTCAGTCTGAGCATTGCACTATGGCCTCTTCTACACTGCCATATAATCCAGATTATCAAAGCAAATAATTCACATTATCTGTTTTGAACTGGATTATATGAGTCTACACTGCCATATAATCCAATTCAAAGCAGATAATCTAGATTTTATATGGCAGTATAGAAGAGGCCTCAGAGTGAATCTACACTATCCTATATCCCAAGATCTGGTCCCAGATTATCTGTTTATTCCAGATTATCTAGCAGTGTAGACTCATATAATCCAGTTCAAAGCAGATAATCTGGGATCAGATCCTGGGATATAGGGCAGTGTAGCTCAAACTTCAGTCTCTGGAGATCAGAGTTTACATCTTCACCTGGCCATGGAAACCCTTTGGGAGACCTTGGGAAAGCAATATTCTCTCAATATGAAAGAAGATAAAAGCAAACCTCTTTGAACAAATCTTGTGCAAAAAAAACCCCTGTGGGCCCTTCCACATATATCCCAGAATATCAAGGCAGAAAATCTCACAATATCATCTTTGAACTGGATTGTATGAGTCCACACTGCCATATATTCAAGTTCAAAGCAGAAAATGTGGGATTTTATTCAGCTGTGTGGAAGAGGCCTGTGTTAGGTTCAGCTCAGCTGGAGATGAGTTGAAGGCACATGACAGCAAAAGTCGGAGATGAGTTGAAGGCACATAATAACAAAATTAAATATATACATCAAATATTTTGAATGCTATTAAGCATTGAATACTATAGGAATCATAGAGTGAGATGGTTCCATATAAATGTCAATTGCAGCATGCCAATAGCATAACAATTCCTCAATGATATTTTAACTTCTGGTATTTCGGCAATGATGATAAAAACCTGGGCCGCTTCCACAAAGCTATATAACTCATAATATCAAGGCAGAAAATCCCACAATATCCGCTTTATCTGAGTCCACACTGCTATATATTCCAGTTCAAAGCAGATAATGTGGGATTTTATTCAACTGTATGGAAGGGGTCCTGGATGTATTCTACAAAAACAATTCCATACTGGTATTCTCTCCTTCTGCACATATAAACACAACTTTCCCACTTTTACTCAGGTTGATTTCTCTAACAGGAAAGATTGATTCCTGTGAAAACCTCCATAGAAAATTGTGCATGTGTAGTGTGCTCTGCAGGTTCTGTGCCAACAATTTTAGTCTTTTTATTCATTTCACCATCAAACTGTTAGACAGAGAGAGAGAAGGCTAGAAATCACTTGATAATATGGGATTAAATAAGTGTCCCCAAGGGGAACAAGACAAGGGAGTAGGTTGGAGCAAGCTGAAATATATGTCGTCGAAGGCTTTCATGGCCATAATCACAGGGTTGTTGTGTGTTTTCTGGGCTGTACAGCCATGTTCCAGAAGTATTCTCTTCTGACGTTTCGCCCACATCTATGGCAGGCATCCTCAGAGGTTGTGAGGAACATGGCCATACAGCCCAGAAAACACACAACAACTCCAAGCTGAAATAGATCCACCCCTCACATATTTTTACTAATTTGTAAATAATATATTTTAGCAATATTGTTGAGATTACAATGGACATCACTACTTTTTCTTCCAGGAGCTGACCATTTAAGCCAGGATGTACTGGAGCGACCAATATGGAGACAGGACTCACACAGCCAAACATGCTGAAGCACCACATTAGCATCACTGGACCATCACTTCATCTTCCATGTCAATGCCATGGCTTCTGGCTAAATACAGTGCTCTGGCCATCACCTATCATGTCTGCTGACATCATTATAAGGTGTTCATGTGACCAGCAAAGAATGGTAAATCAACCCCTTCCTTCTTGTGATGATGACAACCTGGAAATAAGTCAACCCTTTTCCCTGTGCTAATCAGCACATTCAAAGGCTGATTCTGTAGTGTCCGTCTAGACAGGGCCAAATTAGGCTAGCTGTCTAGTCCTAATTTTGTTGGGAACAATAATAGGTTTATTAAACAGAGCTTGTCCACAGAGGAAAGCAGATGAAGAGGAACATGGCCTCTGAAGACGTTATTCTGTCATGAAAAAAAACATATGATTGTGTTGTCGAAGGCTTTCAAGGCCGAAATCACTGGGTTGCTGTGATTTTTTGGGCTGTATGGGCATGTTCCAGAAGCATTCTAAGAAAATCCAACAAATGTACATTCAGCAAAAGACAAGAGGGATCCTCTCACCTTTGCAGGAGTCTACTGTATATCATGCAGCTGTGGACAAGTCGAATCCACCAAACACACTTTGCCCAAACATGAATCAAAGAACATGAAAGGCACTGCAGACTAAGCCAACCAGAGAAGTCAGCCATAGCAGGACACTTAACTTCACTTCGGCAGAAAAAATGGAATGCAAAGATACAGAATGGGGCACGCCTGGCTTGACAGCAGTACGTGTGAAAAAGATCTTGGAGTCCTCGTGGACAACAAGTTAAACATGAGCCTACAATGTGATGCGGCAGTGAAAAAAGCCAATGGGATTCTGGCCTGCATAAATAGGGGTATAGCATCTAGATCCAGGGAAGTCATGCTCCCCCTCTATTCTGCCTTGGTCAGACCACACCTGGAATACTGTGTCCAATTCTGGGCACGCGGTTGAAGGGAGATGTTGACAAGCTGGAAAGCGTCCAGAGGAGGGCAACTAAAATGATCAAGGGTCTGGAGAACAAATCCTATGAGGAGCGGCTTAAAGAGCTGGGTATGTTTAGCCTGCAGAAGAGAAGGCTGAGAGGAGACATGATAGCCATATACAAATATGTGAGGGGAAGTCATAGGGAGAAGGGAGCAAGATTGTTTTCTGCTGCCCTGGAGACTAGGACACAGAACAATGGCTTCAAACTACAAGAAAGGAGATTCCACCTGAACATCAGGAAGAACTTTCTCACTGTGAGGGCTGTTCAGCAGTGGAACTCTCTGACCCGGACTGTGGTGGAGGCTCCTTCTTTGGAGGCTTTTAAGCACAGGTTGGATGGCCATCTGTCAGGGGTGCTTTGAATGAGGTTTTCCTACTTCTTGCAGGGGGTTGGACTGGATGGCCCTTCCAACTCTACAATTCTATGATTCTATGACTTGATGAACCAACCTGGACACAGCATATTATTTGAGAACAAGAAATGCTAGACCACTTTAACAACCACTGTGTCAGACTACACAGAGAAGCCACTGAAATCCACAAGCATGTGGACAATTTCAACAGAAAGGGGGAAACCATGAGAATGAACAAAATCTTGTTACCAGTATTTAAAAAAAACTCTAAAATCAAGACAGTAAATAAAGAACAACACTCAGAAAACAGTAATTCAAGACAGGAAAAAATCAAGGCCACCGAATACCTCCTAACAAAGGATTCCCCCAGACAGGAAGCAGCCGGCTTTGAATCTGCCAGGCTATCCAATGCTAATCAAGCTGACCAACTGCAACATTCAGACTTGCCTCAAATAGACAAGAGTTTTTTCTCCCACCCTGGACATTCCAGATATATAAACCCCATTTGCCTAGTTCCAACAGACCTCACAACCACTGAGGATGCCTGCCATAGATGCAGGCAAAACATCAGGAGAGAATGCTTCTGGAACATGGCTATACAGTTCGGAAAACTCACAACAACCCAAAGCATATGATGACTCTGATAACTGCAAATTTTATCTGTAAAAAAATCAGTTATGATCATCTTTTACAAATTAGCATCCGTTGCTTGGATCCCTTGGTCCCAACTGTGTTTTTCATCAAATCTATTCCTTTAATATCCACTGGCCTTATTTAGTGGGACAGTGGAAGACAAGATATAACACTCCCACAAAAAAGAAAGAAAAGGTGAAAATAGCCTGTAGATAAAATTAGGAACACTAGAAAATGGTACATCATGAAAGAAAGGAACATAAACCCAGAGAAGTAGTGAAATATAATTCAGAATGAAATGAAATAAAACTATATGAAGCTGTATGGGATGTCCAGCAAATTGTAAAAACTAATAGTGAAAAGATGAATCTGAATCCTCACTTGTCTACCTCAGCTTCTCTGTCTTCTGAATATCAATGTAAATGGCAAAAAAAAATAGGAGTCATTCTCTGAATTCTCTGGAGAGAGAAAAGCCAGGGTATCAGTTTTTCCCAGATTGGGATGTCTTACGAAATAAAGCATGAATTGAAGGACTATGGTTTGCTTAGCTGCTCACACTCCAAACAGGACTCAACTCTTACTGAAAGTGGCATCCAAGCTCATCCACGTTGGACACACATCTGACATCTAATCACACATAATGTGTTTACATGGAAAAAGCAAAACTCAGTCCACCCTGGGATTAACACTGCAAATTAAACAGTGTTAAAACGTTGCCTAGTGTAACAAAATGCCATGTTTCTTTACAGCTGCTCCGGGCTAAATTTATTGCAAATGGAGAGAGGGGGAATGGGGGGAGGGGGTACATAATGGTTCTAAAAGGGAACAAAAATTACTAGAAACTCTGAATGGAAAGCAAACTTAGACTTGAATTTAAAGAGTCCAGAGTTCAACAAGCATAATTTTACAAATATATATAAATCTATTAGATCTTTAAAATGCCACTTAACAGTTAGTTGTTTTGCTTCAACAGACTAACATGGATATTCTTTTGAAAATAATTAAAAAGATTATCTTAAGCTTCATAGTTTAAGCTACTGTAGATTCACTTGAAAAGTTCAGAAAGAGTTCATTCAGCCAGACTTCTCCTTCGATTTGGGAGAATGTGTACAAATATCCCTTGAGCCTGAGCTTGTACTGAATGCTAAGATTTTAACAGATGCAGCCATCTGTGCAAAGAAAGCTATATGCCCCATAATAAATGCATGGATTTCTCAGAAAGCTTAGAGGCTTAAAGATTCAAGGCAAGAAACTGGCAAAGGTCCAAACAAAACACTGAAACCTGGGAGGCTGCCTACATATAGCTTTCTGCATTTGACTTGGGGGAAGGGGGACCAGTTTAGCTTCGTTTCTAGTTTAGCTTAATTTACTAAAGAAAACTATTCCACTATGAAACACCAGCCATCTCAGAGCTATAATGGATTTAGCATTAACCTCATCCAATTCTCTGCTGTAAGGTTGCATGCTTTGTCTTATATGGGAATATATCAACATCACCTCACACTTTAATCTAGAAGAGAACATGATCAGACCCGACAGCCTGTTCATAACTGCATTTCTGCCTGATGCACTTGCAAATGTATAGGAGACACAGGAGATCGGTGGGAGGCACACCACTTCACTTTGCCTCCAAGAGGCCACTGTTTCCTTCAGATACACCTAGATCAGACCATAATATATTGCTGCCTGAGGCAAGACAAGATGGCACCCTCCTCCTCTTCATGTAGAAAATCCAGCCTGATTAGCAGCTCAATCTTTTGTTGTTGATATATGCCTTCAAGTCGAGTAAGTTATGGTGGCCCTATCATAGGCTTTTCTTGACAAGACTTATTATTGAGGGGACTGGCTTCAGGAAAGGAAACCCGCTTCATAGAAAATCTGCTACAATACTGGAGTGTTTTTTTTTTTGTTCAATTCCAGGGGCAGAGAAGCAGATAATGAAAACAAAAAAAATGGCCTCCCTCAGAGGAGTGTGCTTGCTCCATCAGTGTTTAACATTTGCACAAATGATCACCCACTGCCAGAAGAGACAGAGAGTTCCATCTATGCTGACGATCGTGCCATCACCGCCCAAGCAGGAAATTCTGAAATAATTGAACAGAAGCTCTCCAAAGCGTTAGGTGACCTTACTACCTATTACAGGGGAAACCAGCTGATTTCTAATCCATCTAAAACACAGACGTATGCTTTTCACCTTAAGAACAGACAAGCATCTCGAGCTCTGAGGTTTATCTGAGAAGCAATCCCACTGGAGCATTGCAGCACACCAAAATACTTGGGAGTTACCCTGGACCATGCTCTGACTTACAAGAAGCACTGTTTGAATATCAAGCAAAAAGTGGGTGCTAGAAACAATATCATACAAAAGCTGACTGGCACAATCTGGGGATCACAACCAGACACAGTGAAGACATCTGCCCTTGCGCTTTGCTACTCTGCTACTGAATATGCATGCCCAGTTTGGCACACATCTCACCACGATAGGACAGTGGTGAGACATGCTGCATTATCACAGGATGCCTACGCCCCACACCACTGGAGAAATTATACTGTTTAGCCAGTATTGCACCACCTGACATCCGCCAGGAAGTAGCAGCCAACAATGGAAGGACCAAGGCAGTGACGTCTCCAGCCCATCCCCTATTCAGATATCAGCCAGCACACCAATGCCTTAAATCAAGAAATAGCTTTTTAAGATCTACAGAGATACTCCCAGGAAGACCTCAGCAAGCAAGAGTCCAAAAGTAGCAAGCTAAAACCCAGAACCTCAATCCATGAGTTTGCATTGGGCACACAGAAGACTGGGTGACATGTAAAGCATTGAACAGACTGCGCTTTGGCACCATGTGATGCAGAGCCAATCTTCAGAGATGGAGCTACAAAGTGGAGTCCACGACATGCGAGTGTGGGGAAGAGCAAACCACAGACCACTTACTTCAATGAGATCTGAGCCTGCCACATGCACAATGGAGGGCCTTCTTGCAGTGACACCAGAGGCACTCCAAGTGACCAGATTCTGGTCAAAGGACATTTAGTATAATGCCAAGTTTTAAACTTTATTTGTATTATTAAATATATTACAAATGTACCCTCGGTTTCACTTCTGATAAATAAATAAATAAAATACCAAGAGGGAGCGGGGGTTCCATTGCCTTCCTCCAAAGATGAGAGAGTATGACTTTGCTCAAGATCACCCAGTGGTTTGAACCCTGTGTTCTTAGTCCCTCTCTCAAACCACTATACCACATTGCTTCAGTGCTAATCTCTGATAACATCCTCCACTGTACACGAGTCTAGCAGACAATCTTGAGCATTGGGTATTCAAAAGCACTCATAGATTTTGCCTTCCAACACTTCACTGTCATAGACCAATATCTGCTACTTGTGGCAGCAGCCTCATCCTGTCTGGTGGTAAAGTTGGCCTTGTTCCCTTGAGAAGAGAGTGATATCTGCACTATATCTACACTGCGCTATATCCCAGGATCTGATCCCAGATTATCTGCTTTGAACTAGATTATAGGTGTCTCCACTGCCATATAATCGGGGATAATCTGGGATGAGATCCTGGGATATAAGGCAGTGCAGAAGGGGTTTGGGTTGGTAAATGGTGCAGAGGGAAAGTTAGATATGTCTTTCTCCATCACTGCTGCAAACAAATTCAGTCCTTCCCCTATGCTAAAATCTTAGTTATTGAGTGGATTGGTGGGACTCAGAAAAGTCCATGTCAGCTGCACGATTCTGAGAATTATATTCCAAATATATATTTTCAAGCTGTAGTCTTTGAAAGTACTTTTATTTTTCCTTTATCTTCCCCAAAATGGATTTCTTTGATGAATATAAATTTTCCGTAAGAACCCATGTGTAACCACATATTAAAATGTGAAATCCTTTTCAAACCACATGAAAACACAGTTCATGAGGGTGCAACCACTGCATGTTTTTAATCATCTACTTAGACATAATTATCATTAAAACCATATTCCCTCATATGGGCAGTGTGGTGAAAACTATTCCTGCTTCCAGAAACCTCATACATACTGCTTCCCATTCTCTGAAGAAAGGTTCACTGGAATGTGCAAATGGGACTAATAGTAAATTAGGCTACAATCCTGTATCCATTAGAAAAAAATGATGATTGTTAGAGTTGAAAGCAGTGAAAAAAGAAGAAGACTGTCTTACAGGTGGATAGTCTCAATGAAGAAAGCCACATTCCTGGGACTACAGGATCTGAGCAAGGCTGTTGACGTTGGGGACTTTTGAAATCTTTAATTCATGTGATGGCCATACGTTGAAGCTGATTTGAGGAAACTGAAAATGATAACTTAATTGAACTTAATAGAATTAAACACAATAGAATTTGCTTCAAAATAGGCAGGTATATGATCACACTGTCATTGTGACTTAAGGCACACCTACACTATAGAATTAATGCAGACTGACACCACTTGAACTGTCATGGCATAATGAAAAGTGGTACCATAAATCCTGAGATTCAGCATGATATGGTGCTTTACATATTTGTTACAATTATCCAATAGAAACCACAGCTTTTCAGGGGTGGATTTCATGGCCATGGTAATTAGACAAAGTTTGCCCATGCCTCATATATATGCATAAATACATTTCTTTGAGCATGATAAATGTTTGCTTCAAAAAGTTTGAGAACCCCTGCTGTAGGGTATTTAGACGCTACCTATGATAAAGACGCTAACTATGATAAGTAAATAAAGAACATCACTCAGAAAACAGAGGAATTGCAGATATGAATCAGTCAGGGGCAGCTAACACTTCCCTGCAAAGGATTCCCCTAGGCAGAAAGCAGCCAGACCTTGAAGCTGAAAGGTTATTCAATGTTAATCAAGGTGGCCAATTGAAACATTCACACTTGCCTCAAACAGACAAGAGTCCTTTCTTTCATCCTGGACATTCCACAGATATATAAACCCCACTTGTCTAGTTTTCAACAGACCTCACAACTTCTCAGGATGCCTGCCATAGATACAGGTGAATTGTCCGGAGAGAATGCTTCTGGAACATGTCTATACAGCCCAGAAAACCCACAGCAACCCAGTGATTCTGGCCATGAAAGCCTTCGACAACACATATGCCTTAGTCTTAATTGGTTCATATTTTTAAAATTCTATCAATGCATAAGCAAAATGTATGCATTTTTTCCTTCCGGAAAGGTGTGATTAATGACATTAACATAATATTTAAGACCAAATATTAAAATTAAATACAAAGTGCTATAATTAATATTATATATTAGTTATGTAATAATTGTTTTATATCATGACCATGATGATAAGAGGAGGCGGAGGTAGGGAAAAGGAAGAAAAGAAGAGGAGGGAGGAGGAGGGGTAAGAAGAGGGAGAAGAAAAAGGGAGGAGAGTAGGAAAAAGAGGAGGAGGGGGAAAGAGGAAAAGAAAGGAGGAGGAGGGGGAAGGGGAAGATGAAAAAGAGGAGGAAGAGGAGGAGAAAGAGAAAAGAAAAAGGAAGAAGAGAAGAGAAAGAGGAAGAAGAGGAAGAGGTGGAAAAAGGAAGAAATGGGAGGAGAATAAGGAAGAAGGAAGAGGAGGAGGAGGAGAAAGTGAAAAGGAAAAAGGAAAAAGATAAGAGGCGGGAGAAAAAAGGGGAGGATGAAAAAGAGGAGGAGGAAGAAGAAGTGACGAGTGGAGTGCCGAAGGGTTCTGTCCTGGACCCGGTTCTGTTCAATATCTTTATTAACGACTTAGATGAAGGGTTAGAAAGCACGATCATCAAGTTTGCAGATGACACCAAACTGGGAGGGATGGGCAACACTCCAGAAGACAGGAGTAGAATTCAAAACGATCTTGAGAGATTAGAGAGATGGGCCGAATATAATAAAATGAAGTTCAACAGGGACAAATGGAAGATACTTCACTACGGCAGAAAAAATGGAAATCAAAGATACAGAATGGGGGACGCCTGGCTTGACAGCAGTGTGTGCGAAAAAGATCTTGGAGTCCTCGTGGACAGCAAGTTAAACATGAGCCTACAATGTGATGCGGCAGCGAAAAAAGCCAACAGGATTTTGGCCTGCATCAATAGGAGTATAGCATCTAGATCCAGGGAAGTCATGCTCCCCCTCTATTCTGCCTTGGTCAGACCACACCTGGAATACTGTGTCCAGTTCTGGGCACCGCAGTTGAAGGGAAATGTTGACAAGCTGGAAAGCGTCCAGAGGAGGGCGACTAAAATGATCAAGGGTCTGGAGAACAAGCCCTATGAGGAGAGGCTTAAAGAGCTGGGCATGTCTAGCCTGGAGAAGAGAAGGCTGAGAGGTGACATGATAGCCATGTACAAATATGTGAGGGGAAGTCATAGGGAGGAGGGAGCAAGCTTGTTTTCTGCTGCCCTGCAGACTAGGACGCGGAACAATGGCTTCAAACCACAGGAAAGGAGATTCCACCTGAACATCAGGAAGAACTTCCTCACTGTGAGAGCTGTTTGGCAGTGGAACTCTCTCCCCCGGACTGTGGTGGAGGCTCCTTCTTTGGAGGGTTTTAAACAAAGGCTGGATGGGGGTGCTTTGAATGTGATTTCCTGCTCCTTGGCAGGGGGTTGGACTGGATGGCCCACGAGGTCTCTTCCAACTCTAGGATTCTATGACTCTAGAAGAAAGAAGGAAAAGAAAAGAGGAGGGAAGGGAGAAGAAAAAGGGTAGGATGAAAAAAAGGAAAAATGGAAAGAGGAGGAGGAGGAAGGGGAAGGAAGAGGAAGGGTGATGGCATGCAATACTTGTAACCATGGGCATCTCACTCATTTTTGCAGTGTAGGTGAAGAGGGAGCTCTGCCCTCTCCGTCTTGCCGCTTGGCCCAGGTGCCAGCCAAGAAGTGCCAGCCTGCAGAGCAAGAAGGGCCAGGGGCATTTACAGGCGGGGGCGGGCAATGGCCCCCAATCCGGGAGAGGGGACAACCGCGAGGGCCTGTTGGCGCCCCCTACAGGCCAGGCCAGGCCAGGCGCCCCCTCCTCCTCCTCCTCCTCCTCCTCCCCCTCCTCACCTGATTCGACCCGCTCTCGGCTTCCATCCCATTGTGTCTCAACAGAGGCGCCAGTTCCGCTGCTTTGGCTCCATCCAGCCACTCGCTTTTGTTGACGCTGGAGACGGCGGGGTTGCTAAGCCCAGGAGAGGCGCGCCTCCCTCCAGCACCGCCCTCCAGGGAGGAGGAAGAGGAGGAAGAGGAGGGCGGGCGCAGGGAAGGGGTCTGGAGGTAGTACCTCCGACTAACTCTGCCAGAGAAGTCAGCCAGAGCAGAGCCCTTGATGAACCAACCTGGACACAGCGTACTATTTGAGAACACAGGAATGCCGGACCACTCTCACAACCACCATGCCAGACTACACAGGGAAGCCATTGAAATCCCAAAAGCATGTGGACAATTTCAACAGATAGGAGGAAACTATGACAATGAATAAAATCTGGCTACCAGTATTTTTTTTTTAAAAAAAAACCTCTAAAATCAGGACAGTAAATAAAAAACAACACTCTGGAAACAGGAATTCTAGACAGGAAACAGTCAGAGCCAGATAACACCTCCCAACAAAAGATTTCCTCAGGCAGGAAGCAGCCAGGCTTTGTAGTTACAAGGCAATTCAATGCTAATCAAGTTAATCAATTGCAACATTTACACTTGTTCTTTCTCCCATCCTGGACTTTCCACGGATGTATAAACCCCACTTGCCTAGTTTCCAACAGACCTCACAACCTCTGAGGATGCCTGCCATAGATGTGGGTGAAACGTCAGGAGAGAATTTTCTGGAACATGTCCAGAAAACTCACAGCAACCCAGATCTGTATGTAGTTCAGCCTTGCCTGGGGGCTTTCAAGGCACTGCTGACTTACAGTGACTTTATCATGGAGGTGCTGCATAGGGGGTCGTGCCATTGCTTTCCTGTGCGCCTGGTGCCTCCCTCACCAAACTTTGCACAAACCTCAGGATTCCATAGCATTGAGCCATGGCACTTGAAATGATGTCAGGCTGTATTATTTTTACACTTTAGAGGTACTTCTTGGACTGGAATTACCACAATTGTAATCACTGGCTGGTTTTGTATTGATAGTAACAACATTACATTTTTGTACTACACAGTTTAAAATTTTGAAAAAAAAAAAACAAGTCTGCCTTTCTATGTTTGTTTTGGAAAAACAGAGTTAAAACAAAGAGGTCTTGGAGGTCACTGGCAGTGGAACCACTGTGATGAGAGTTAATAAATGCCATCTTCTGCCTTCAGGTCATTTCTGATTCATGCCAACCCTGAAGCAAGCCTATCACAGGATTTTCTTGGCAGAATAAAAATACATATTTGCAAAGTATATTGCTATTTCAAGAACCAACAGATGCAAAGAATTATTTGGACAAATCTAATAGGAAAAGGTGGTGGCCCTCAATGTACTCCTGTGTATTTTAATATTGTGAAATTTGGGGTGTAAAAGTTTGTGTGCAGTGAATCACATCTCCTAATGACCCAGATGCACACCAAGCAAATACGAGGATTAAAGTGCCACATCAGCACCCTAAACAATGATAAGCTATTGGGCTAGCATACACTTAAAGGAATTCTATCCTAGGGTGCATCTGCACTGTAGAATAAAAGCAGTGTGACACCGCTTTAACTGCCATTGTTCAATGCTGTGGAATCATGGAAGTTGTAGTTTTACAAGGTCCCAGGCCTCCTCTGACAGTGCGCTGGTGCCTCATCAGCTACAAATCCAGGATTCTGTTGCACTGAGCCATGGCTGTTAAAGTGTGTCAAACTGCATTAATTCTTCAGTGTAGAGATGCATCGCTAGATGCCTGAAAAAGCAGTAGAAAATGATATTTTACATACTAGTACAGGCAGTCCCCAAGTCACAAACAAAATAGGTTCTGTAGGTTTGTTCTTAAACTGAATTTGTATTTAAGCTAGAACAGGTACATTTCCTAAGTGTAATTCCAGCCACAGATAGATAGATAGATAGATAGATAGATAGATAGATAGATAGATAGAAGCTTTGGATATCATAGGGAAGGGTTAACACCCCTGTGGGGTTTGTTTTTCTGTCTGTGCTCCTGTTCAGAAGATTTCAACTCATTTTCTGTCCCTGTGATAGTTGGATTTTGAAAAATGTGGCTTGTTGTGGAAACAAGGATTGGTGATAAAGTTTCAGTGGAGACACCTTTTCCTTGAATAACTCTTCCAGGAGTGAATTCTCCTTCCTAGGGGTAGATTTGTCTCACTTCCTGTTGTCTCACCTCCATTCTTAACTATGAGTCATTTGTAAGTTGGATGTTTGTAACTTGGGGACTACCTGCCACATATTGCACATGTAGGAGGTGCCGTAGCTTAGTGGTATGTGCAAAATACTTCCTTGTTGTTAAGTGCCTTTAGGTTGTTTCAGACTTGAGATAACTTTGGATTTTGGACGTTTTCAGATTTTGGAACGTAAGAGATATCTTGGAGATGGGTCCCAAGTCTAAACATGAACTTCATTTGTGTTCGAAATACACATTATAGACACATCTTGAAGGTAATTTTGTTGTTGTTGTTGTTTCAAGTCATTTCTGACTTATGGCTACTCTAAGACAAATCTATCACATGTTGAAATTGTGTGGCTCTCCCAAGATCCCCCAGTGAGTTACCACGATTGAGTAGAGAATCAAATCCTGGTCTCCGGAGTTATAGTCCATTGCTTAAGCCACCACATTATGCTGGTTATAATTGTATACATAATATATATTTTTTATAATTGTGTGCCTACAACAGAGGTAATGTACCCTGAACCTTCAGAAAGTAAAGGTATCTCTAAGTTAGACACACATATGGACAATCTGGGACTTTGAAGGATTTTAGATTTTGGAATTCCAGATAAGGTATGCTCAACCAGTATCAACAAGAGGAAGAGGAAACAAACTGAAAAATGTGAGCGCCGCAACCCTAACAATATCAATGCAGTTTGGTCAATAGTTGTGGCATTGAATTTACTGATCCAGCTACAAGTTTTATGATGGCTTGCCAACAAGTGAACTTTATTTGTAGGAGAATGAATCTTATATATTCAACATGATTTGTTTATTTTACTAAGAACGTAATAATATCAAACAATGCCATTGTTTTTCCCCATAATTAGCAGCCCAGGAAACACAATGGGATTCTATATCACTCTTGAAAATCTTGAAGTTAAACAGATAAATAACCTCATGTCAGCCCAGCAGTTAATTATGGTACGATAAATATAGCAGGGAAAAATATAGCTCAGTCCCATTGTAAATCGAAACAGCCAAGTGAGAAAAAGAGGAGTGAGCATTTAGCTAAACCTAAAATTAAAAAGCTTGTGACTGGTCGCAGAATGGGTGTGGAGAGGAGGAGGAGGAGAGGTTTGCAGTCATTCTGATTAGGGAAAGAACTTTTCCTAAATTTAACTCCTTGATCTTTGAGTTTTATTTTCTCTTTCAGAACAGCATGCAGATTGTCTTCTTTGAAAAAGCTTTCATGGCTGAAAAATTTCTGGGAAATGCAATGAGGAAACTGAAACTGTGTCGTGCTGTACACGTTCCATATGAGCAACTTCTTCATTTCTCTGTTTGTATCCCAGTATGACCTCAATGGTGTACATCTGTGTAAAGCTTTGTTGCAACACAGCACTTAGTTTCAATTTCCACTTCAGTCTTTTCATCCCTGATTCATTCATTCTTGAATTAAGCCAGTTCAAAACACAAAAACTGAAATCCTCTGAATGCTTATTTTGAACTTTGAGCTGCAGGGTAGAACCCAGTCAGTCTTGGTAGATCTAAATTGCATTGGTCTTGGTGGATCTAAATGTTTAAATCTGATTCTATTTGTGGTGATGTCGGGTAGAGAGGAATTTATCTTCTTTATTCTTCTTATTTACTTTAGATGGTATTGTAACTTAGTTTTGAATATATGTGATAGAGACTTGGATATGGAAGAACAAAAAATAAGTTTATTTCAGGCACAGAGCTTAGTGGTTACAGTAACTTCTTTATAGACACTTAGATAATGGTTGCAAAGATATTAACTGATCACTTTGGATCTAACTGGGATTACTTCCCCTTACTACTCAGACTCTACACATAAACTCAAACAAGTCTCCTAACTTGCTTAATTCAAGTATCCCTAACCTGGAACCAGTGTCTTCCCTGTGACCAAAAATCACAGACTAAACTGTTTTTTAAAACATTCCCTCCTTTTCCTTCAAACGGCGGTTGGCTCCACCCTTGTTACTATGGTAACCTGCCTCAGAATGCTGAGCTGGTTACCATCCCCCCCCTCCCCCCGCACTGGTAACTAATACTTACTCTTTTAAACATAGCCAACATGACTTTTACAACGAAATTAAACAAACATGACTTCTATAAATCAAAATAAAAACACACTTCTTTACACTATTCTATTGTGTTCTATGTAAAGTAAGGTGCATATAGACTTTGGTTTCCAGTGCCAGTGGAGAAATTATTTGAGATTTGAGCATGTCAGTTCACAAATTATGTATTTGTTCCATGATGCTTTATGTTTCTCTGCAAGCATTTACAGAGGACATCAGCAATGGCATCACTAGGGTTGGCGTGACTCAGTATAATATCCGTGGTCTCAGCCCCATGCTGTCCAGGACCTGGGATTTGGGGATCTCAGGCCCCTTCTATACTACCGTATAAAATCCAGTGTAGACCCATATAATCCAGTTCAAAGTAGATAATGTGGATTATCTGCTTTGATAATCTGAACTATGTGGCAGTGTAGAAAAGGCCTCAATGTACCACCACGAAGACCTGGACCATCTAGCTCCGCATGAGTCTTGACCAGGAGACTGCACACACAAAATTATAGACTGTCATTTAGATGCCACCTCCATGGACATTTTTCCGTACAGAAGATGAAATTCCAGGATCCTGGTCTACCACCACAGGAGCTTGCCCTCAAAACATCCCAGCCTACCTGCCTGGATTCTCATGCACAAAACCAACATGTCTGGACAGTATACTGCACACATGTTTATAGAGAGTAATTTTAATGTTGCCCCTTTTGGTGGTGCCATCCAATGTGGACTGCCCCTGTCTTAGGCCCCAGTGACACCACGGGACAGCCGTTTTTTCCATTAGGTTGACATTTCTCACAGATGGTGTTGTCTTTGACTGAGTCTATCTGCCATGGTGAAGACATCCCAAAAACAGGACATACAACTAATTCACTAACCCGTCCTGCAGGGTATGTGACACCAGGGCAAGGCAAACACTTCCTATCCCCCCCCATTGTACCAGGGACAAGCACAATTTTTGTCCTGATTCATTAACTGCAACTGGGCTTTTTTTCCCCTGAAACTTCATAAGGTATCAGAAGCCAATGTCTGAGGGACCTGCACCAACCCTGAAACCACCACTTTGAGCAAAATTGCTCTAAACCAAATGGATTGAATTCATGGACTAAGGACTCTCAAATCCACAAGGACTGCAGAAGTTTCCAGACAAGCAGCCACTGCTGTCATGCAAACTCAGCCAGTAGCTTCCCCTCTGCAACCCTCGTATATTGTTGAAATATGTATGGTGGTGTTTCTTAGCTGCCAGCTATGTTTATCAGTCTCTTCATCCATATATTTACAGACGAGAGTGCTCAAAGACTAGCTAGGACATGATACATCTTCTTTGATTACCTAGAAATTTCCCCAGAGGGAAAGAAAAGGCGTATAAACTCAGCCACGAAATATTTCCCCATTATATCATGTTTAAAAGCAAGAACTGAATGTACGATAGCCTGCTGTAAACATAAAATTAGCTTCAACAGCACAGCGGAGAAAGTGATGAAGGGGGACAGACTATTTCAGAGATTTGTTGTAGTCCTGAATGTGTCTGTCTATAACTTACAAATAGGTTAAAACTTTTTTAAAGAACAACATTGAAATATTTCATTTGCATTTGTTATTTCCTCTCAACAAAACTAGAAAACAAAGGTTTTCTTGGGTGGCTGTGAGTTTTCCGGGCTGCATGACCATGTTCCAGAAGCATTCTCTCCTGACGTTTCACCCTTATCTATGGCAGGCATCCTCAGAGGTTGTGAGATCTGCTGGAAACTAGACAAGTGGGGTTTATATATCTGTGGAATGTTCAGGGTGGGAGAAAGAGTCTGCCTGAGACAAGTGTGAATGTTGCAATTGGCCAGCTTGATTAGCATTGAATAGCCTGGCAGCTTCAAAGCCTGGCTGCTTCCTGCCTGGGGGAATCCTTTGTTGGGAAGTGTTGTTGGGAAACATCAGGAGAGAATGCTTCTGGAACATGGCCATACAGCCTGGAAAACTCACAGCAGTCCAGTGATTCCAGCCATGAAAGCCTTCGACAACACAAAAGCTTTCTTTTTTGGATTTCATAAAACTACAGGTAGGGCTAAGTAGCAATGATCTGGCCTGTTTCATTTACTTTCTCCAAAGTGTTACATGTGTATACAAATTCTGCGGAAAGATCTCTGAACTGCTCTTAACTGTGTTTATTATTTTGTGGTTGTGGTGTAGGATTCTATTATTTCTATGTTATTCCTGCCTCTGGCACCAAATGCTCAGGAACACATGTACTTTATTAACAAAGGTATATCTGTACTCCAAAATAGTCAGTTTTCTGGCTTTGCTTATCTGGCTTGGCTCTTGCTCCCAATGTGTTATGGAAGCTGGAGAAGAAACAGGACTTCAGATGGTTATTGATGGTTGTATTTTATTCTTTAAACATTTGTTATATACCCTGCTTTATAAAAAGCCCCGTGCACTTTATCTGAAAATTTCTTTCTGTATTATTGGACTGTTACATAATAAAAGTGGCCAAGTGTATGGAGATTTTCAGCAACTCCAGAATTTTCTACTGTAGTTAAATGAAATGTGTGTAGTCCTTCAAGAAGGCCCATCAATAATATAAGGCCTGAAACCATAATATTGTTTGATAAATTAAAGAAAAATTAGATTGTCTGGAATAAGCAATAGTGCAGGAGATAGGGGGTGGTAATTAACTTTTTATTTATGTTTATGGCTTTTATTTTCTAACACGCCAAATATCAGTACATTCCCCTTTATTCTAGTCTACCTTACTCCAGACTATGAAGTCTGACAGAAGTGATGTTTGTTAGACCTTTTACATTACAAGAAAAATTGGGGTCTTCCTCACTGAGAACCACTAGTAAACAAGAGCCTGAATAGCTGTAGTCCCTTACTCAAGGCATGTCTAGGCACCTCTAATTTAGGGACTGTGTCCTCTATGTTTCCACATTTCTGTCCCTCATCTAACCAGACAAGAGGAATGTCTCAGCTGTGCTAATTTCCTGCCAGTCCAGGCAGCTGTTGAATGACATGGAGTGAACCTGGTAGTATTATTTTTATTTATATTCAATGTTTGTATCATTGAGGTGTTTCCTCCCCCAAATTCAAGCCTGAAGAGGCAACAGGAACCCTGCATCCCACAATTCTGTCCCTATTCTTGTTTTGTCTGGCCAATATGCTTGCTCAGCTTTTGCAGCCATTCAGAGGAGGAGCAGAATAGCAGTAGCAACTACATGAATGCTGCCCCCATGTAAGAGATGCTAGTGCAGGGACATAGTCTACAGCAGCTGCAGCGTGTTGAAAATCCCAACAAGCTTGACAGCAGCCTTGCCCTAAGGAAGCATTTCAAATGAGCTTGAAAAAGCTACTGTTTTGCATTTCTGATTGAAAGAGTCTGAGAGTTGTCATCCAAAAAATGTAACTTTTCCAAACTCTGTACGTTGGTCTGCCTGAACATCATCACTGACTTAAAAGCCCATTCAACAAAACTCCTTCCAAAGGAGACTCTGGTGTGTTTGAATTCATATGTAGATGGGATAGTGCCAGACTATAGCTTCTTAAAGACGCTATATAAGCTCAAGGAAATGGAATCAAGGGTCCTTATTAGTTCCAGTTCAGCTATTTCCTGCTGAGAGACTAAGCCCTGATAAAGGGATTGTATTGTATTGACCTGTGAAGGTCCTTCTTTTGCATTACCTTTAACTGAACTGTCACAAACTACTTTCTGAATTTCATCATAGTCAGACCTCTATATCCATGGGTTCTGCATCCAGAGATTTAACCATCTACAGCTTGAAAATACCCCCCCCCCCGTCTCCATCGTGCCCCCTCAAATAAAAATCTAAAAAGCAAATTGTGATTTTGCCATTTTATTTAAGGGATACAATTTTCCTATAGCATTGTATATAATGGGACTTAGACTTCCATGGATTTTGGTATCCACTAGGAATCCTGGAACCAAACCCCAGTAGATATGAAAGGCTCACTGTATTCATTGACCTGCTCCAATCCAGGGACTAACCAGGGTTGACCCTACTTAGCTTCCATGATCAGACAGGCTTTTTGGGTATTTAGGCCCTACCAATGATGCTTAATTTGAGGGGATTTTTTCATTCTATCAATGCAGAAGCAAAATGTGTACATTTTCCCTCCATGTTTTCATGTCTGCCACAAGCACAGCTTTCTTTCTCCAGGTGGGCAAAGTATGGGTCTCCAGGCGGCAGCTCCCAGTTTTCACCATTGAGACATCTGGCTTTTGGAAATTGCAGTTCAGCACTATCTGAACTCATTAAATAACGGATTTGTATTAAAGACTCAGTATGTAAGCTCTATACATCTTATTGAGCAGTAAATACAATAAGCTTCTCTCCAGATGGATCTTTGGTCTTGTTTCTGAATTGGCCTGAAATTGAGAAGTGAATTGTGATTGACATCGTGCCACCACTGTTTTTGGTGCATTTCAGAGGAACATGCGCTAAAGAGACAGAAACTTGTTTTGAGAATCTTCCAATTTAAATTTAGAAAGCATTGGTAGTAACAATGTAGAAGTAGGGAAGGAAATGACAGAGTAACAGAGAAGGGGGGAATGGAAAAGGCAGCAATATTGTAATAAGAGACATATGGGTGAGCATACAGTTGCAAATAATCTGAAATACATAGCATACTTACTATTTTGCTTAAAATAGTTGTGATGATTTTCACTGACTAGAAGTTAATTCAACATTCCTATGGAAAAAGCAAGCTTCAAGAAAGTGTGGGCTATGGTGTTGAAGTTGAGCCAAGCCCCCTCCCCCCAGCAAAAATCTTCATTTGGACCATGGCGAGAGATTCAAACCCTGCCAACTGGAGCCCCAAGTCCCGATGGCTTGCCGGAGGAAAACTTGCAGCATCTGCCAGCTCCGAAGGATACATTGTCTCCAAACACCCTTTATGAATTACAAACTACAGTAGAGTCTCACTTATCCAAGCCTCGCTTATCCAAGCTTCTGGATTATCCAAGCCATTTTTGTCGTCAATGTTTTCAATATATCACGATATTTTGGTGCTAAATTTGTAAATACAGTAATTACAACATAATATTACTGTGTATTGAACTACTTTTTCTGTCAGATTTGTTGTATAACATGATGTTTTGGTGCTTAATTTGTAAAATCATAACCTAATTTGCTGTCTAATAGGCTTTTCCTTAATCCCTCCTTATTGTCCAAGATATTCGCTTATCCAAGCTTCTGCCGGCCTGTTTAGCTTGCATAAGTGAGGCTCTACTGTAACCCCTTTAATAAACGGACATCCCAGTGTCCTATTGCTTTCATACTTGTTTCACTGTAGCCTTCATTGTCTCCTTTTTGCTTTCCTTTTTGCTTTCATCATCTGCCCCCAGGCCTGTAGTGAGGGGGGTTAGGGGTTCAACCCCCCCCCCCCCGAAATTTTTCAAGTTATAAAAAATATCTCGTTTACTCATGAATTTTAACTGGTTAACCAAATCCTCATGCTAAGTCTATGAGATGCAAAACATTAAGAGTCCCTCCAGGCACTATCTCAAGCAGATATTGACAGGTTTGTAGCGGGGAGGGGTATGTGCTAGGGGTTCAACCCCCCCCCCCCGAAATTTTCAAAACCCCTCCCAAAAAATTTTTCTGGCTACGGCCCTGCCTGCCCCGGTTACCATGCAGCCCCTCCATGCCAAAAAGGGCTTCTCTCCTCACTTTTTTCCCCATTTCCACTGCCCTTTTCCATGCTCCAACCCTGGTTCTACTTCCATGCCCCAAAGATCCTGTTATCCACTGATTAGGTGATACGTATTATGGATTGATGATGATAAATGGAAGTCCACGATTCAGAGTCACCCACAGAAAAATAACATGCCACTCAGGTTTGCAGAACAAACATGCAGGAACTTTACTGATTCCAAAAGATGAAAAAACAGTAGTACACTTATCCAAACTAAACGGGCCGGCAGAAGCTTGGATAAGCGAATATCTTGGATAATAAGGAGGGATTAAGGAAAAGCCTATTAAACATCAAATTAGGTTATGATTTTACAAATTAAGCACCAAAACATCATGTTATGCAACAAATTTGACAGAAAAAGTAGTTCAATACACAGTAATGTTATGTTTTAATTACTGTATTTACGAATTTAGCACCAAAATATCACGATATATTGAAAACATTGACTACAAAAATGGCTTGGATAATCCAGAGGCTTGGATAAGCGAGGCTTGGATAAGCGAGACTCTACTATATTTACAATGTTCCACAAATCTGATTCAGAGAAGGATACAGTCCTGGTTCTTCTCCCTCTTTTCCGAGTAGCAAAAGTAGGCCTCAAAATAGCAAGGCCTCTTTGATTATACTGCTCTATTCACCAACAGTTCACAGTCAGCAACTGAAAACTTGACCAAAATGGTTCTGCAGCAGCAGAACAGAAACTGTATCAAACCAATTCCCAGGTCTTTACAGGCTCAGCCAATCGGCTTTATGCACTTCATTTTCCAATAACACACACAGCACAGTGCCTTTGCAAACCATGACAATACGGGACCCCAATGTGTGTGTGTGTGTTGTAACATTTTGTGTTTTATACTTTCATAAAATATCTTTGGAACCATGAAGCCACTGCCATGACCTTGGGAACCTTTTACAAGCACTCCTTGAATTGGGATTCCCTTTGTGTCTCCCTGGTCTTCAGCTCAACAAAGGACTCAAGCACCCATCATGTTTGGAATCAATCCATCTCTGTTGATTCCAGGTTGGACTGACTGCACAAAGAATGACCGGACCCTGGATTGGGCTAATCTTGTTTGGGCTAATCCTGATGTGTCATTAACTGAACAACCACTGAAACAATAATCCTGAGGGACCTAATGGCCCCGCTTTGTTAATCCTGAGGTTGAGACAATGTAACCCATTCATAAATTATATTCTCCTTTGTTTTTCCTGACCATCCTGTCCCTTGCCTGCCATTGGAGAGCAGGGAAATCTGCATTGGAAGCAGGGAAAGCTCTCTAATTGGCTGCCGGGTGCTGCAGCCCCTCCATGTAGAGGGAATCCTCCCAGCTGATTATGACATCAGAGCCAGCTCTGCCAATCAGTGTGAAGCTGACCCCAGCTGCCGTGCACGCAAAAAACAAAAGACTGAATTGTATATAATGTGTGTTTTATCTGTACAATGTATGTCAGCTTCTTTGAGCAGCTTACCGCTGGCTGTCATCCTTTCTGGCCAGATCGAATAAATCACATTGGTGGCTTCTGCTTCAACTGGTGAGAATTCTTTGATTGGGGAACATTGGGTTTTAGCTTTGGATCTCGCCAGGCACGGATTCTGCAGCCCAGAGCCAGATCTCATTATCCATGTATTGGGTCTCGCTACCCACAGTCTGGATCTCGCTATCTGCAAACTGCTCTGAATTGTTCGATTTCAGTGTTAACTAGAAAACCAAAGGTAATCTCATTGTGCACCTTCAAGACAAACCTATCACAGGGTTTTCTTTCTTTCTTTCTTTCTTTCTTTCTTTCTTTCTTTCTTTCTTTCCAACATTTTTACCCCGCCTTTCTCACCCGAGGGGACTCAAGGCAGCTTACAACACCTAGCAAGATTCAATGCCAAACAATCAATAATGCCAATCTTTGCCAAGAATTGTTCAGAAGAGGCAAGATATTCACTAGGAAATGAACTAAGAAAATCTCCGCATCATGGTCTAATTGCATGTTAAAGCATCGCAGACTCAATCTCATACAAAGCTGGAAAACTCTAGCATAGCCCTTCTTTCTATCATACAGTCCCCCTAATAGCATTGTATGAACACAGACTGTGCTATTTTATGGCTGAACTGTCTCATAACTACTCAACCTATGATTTGTGCTTCCTAGGCCATGCCCCCTTTTTTGACTAAAAGGACTACAATTTCAAGTTTTGGGGTGTTATTACAAGATTCTACCATTTCTTGTTTAAACTACTGTGTCATTTCACAATTGTGCAGTAACACAGATCTGAATTACCACATACACATAAATCTCTTTGTACCACACCCACTAATCAAAACAAGTATGGATGACATACACATTAATTTATGTTGCTGGGGATGGTGTAGTTATCAGTAGCAAACCTTGTTTAGGGGTTCTAGTGCCAGAACTCTGGGGCTGCCAACTGGTGACTAATCTTACCAATTGTTACCTGAATCCCTTTGGAGAAAGAGGGCGGATTATAAATAAAGTCCTATTATTATTATTATTATTATTATTATTATTATTATTATTATTATTATTATTTGACTCCAGCACACCACATCACAATAAAAGGTGTGTGTTCACATTCAAAGGGCAATCTTAGTTAACAAAGTAACACTGGTAGTACATACATGAATTTTGTTGAACATACAAAACAGTAATTTTTTTCAAAGATACCTCAACAGTATATCTCCTATGAAGGGAATGCTTATACAACTAAGAAAAACCACAATAGTGCCAGAAAAGAACTGGGAGATTGTGCAGTTTGTGCAGTGAATTTCTTTAAAAAAAAATAAAAAGAAAATGAAAAGGGAAAGTAATGGCTATGTAACCAGGGGGACTCTCCATTTGCTTCCTGGAAGTTGAATGGATACAGCTCAAGAACAGGGAAGTACTGTAAATCATGTAGATTCCTCCAATCTCAGTGTGGCACCGTGCTAGTGACTTAGCAATGCTGGAATGAAGTGTTTCAGAAACCTATTCATACATTTCCCCATGAATGAAAAGGCACAACCAAGCAATGAGGAGAAACCTGGAATGTCCCTGTTTTGAAACATCATGTGATGATCAATGTTAACCAACCACAAACACACATCCCAACCCTCGTATGATAATGTCCTAAGTCAGAAAGGGTCAATGGCCCTGAAAAAGAACTCCCAATGACTCCCACACCCTTCTGTGACTTTCTGAAAACAAATACAAACTCTTTGGTGAAAGATTCCTAAAGTGAAATGTTCTCGGCACACCATGAGGCTTTTCCTTTTTTGCACAACTAGGTATCTCACAGTCAGATCTTATGCTGAGATAAAATGCTAAAGGGACCGGAGAAACATTATGTCTCATTTAGAATCATAGAATCATAGAATCATAGAATAGTAGAGTTGGAAGAGACCACATGGGCCATCTAGTCCAACCCCCTGCCAAGAAGCAGGAAATCGCATTCAAAGCACCCCCGACAGATGGCCATCCAGCCTCTGCTTAAAAGCCTCCAAGGAAGGAGCCTCCACCACAGCCCCGGGGAGAGAGTTCCACTGTCGAACAGCTCTCACAGTGAGGAAGTTCTTCCTGATGTTCAGGTGGAATCTCCTTTCCTGTATTTTGAAGCCATTGTTCCGTGTCCTAGTCTGCAGGGCAGCAGAAAACAAGCTTGCTCCCTCTTCCCTATGACTTCCCTTCACATATTTGTACATGGCTATCATGTCTCCTCTCAGCCTTCTCTTCTGCAGGCTAAACATGCCCAGCTCTTTAAGCCGCTCCTCATAGGGCTTGTTCTCCAGACCCTTAATCATTTTAGTCGCCCTCCTCTGGACGCTTTCCAGCTTGTCAACATCTCCCTTCAACTGTGGTGCCCAAAATTGGACACAGTATTCCAGGTGTGGTCTGACCAAGGCAGAATAGAGGGGGAGCATAACTTCCCTGGATCTAGACGCTATTCCCCTATTGATGCAGGCCAGAATCCCATTGGCTTTTTTAGCAGCCGCATCACATTGTTGGCTCATGTTTAACTTGTTGTCCACGAGGACTCCAAGGTCTTTTTCGCACACACTGCTGTCAAGCCAGGCGTCCC
This sequence comes from Anolis carolinensis, assembly GCF_035594765.1. Taxonomy (NCBI): domain Eukaryota; kingdom Metazoa; phylum Chordata; class Lepidosauria; order Squamata; family Anolidae; genus Anolis; species Anolis carolinensis. The sequence goes on from NC_085843.1 coordinate 112,128,810, forward strand.
CCATTCTGTATCTTTGATTTCCATTTTTTCTGCCGAAGTGAAGTATCTTGCATTTGTCCCTGTTGAACTTCATTTTGTTAGTTTTGGCCCATCTCTCTAATCTGTCAAGATCGTTTTGAATTCTGCTCCTGTCTTCTGGAGTGTTAGCTATCCCTCCCAGTTTTGTGTCGTCTGCAAACTTGATGATCGTGCCTTCTAACCCTTCGTCTAAGTCGTTAATAAAGATGTTGAACAGAACCGGGCCCAGGACGGAGCCCTGCGGCACTCCACTTGTCACTTCTTTCCATGATGAAGACGACGCATTGGTGAGCACCCTTTGGGTTCGTTCGCTTAGCCAATTACAGATCCACCTAACCGTAGTTTTGTCTAGCCCACATTTTACTAGTTTCCTTGCCAGAAGGTCGTGGGGGACTTTGTCGAAGGCCTTACTGAAATCCAGGTACACTACATCCACAGCATTCCCTGTATCGACCCAACTCGTAACTCTATCGAAAAAAGAGATCAGATTAGTCTGGCATGACTTGTTTTTGGTAAATCCGTGTTGACTATTAGCAATGACCGCATTTGTTTCTAAGTGTTCGCAGACCACTTCCTTAATGATCTTTTCCAGAATTTTGCCTGGTATTGATGTGAGGCTGACCGGACGGTAATTGTTTGGGTCGTTCTTTTTTCCCTTCTTGAAGATAGGGACCACATTCGCCCTCCTCCAATCTGCTGGGACTTCTCCCGTTCTCCAAGAACTCTCGAAGATAATTGCCAGTGGTTCTGAAATAACTTCCGCTAGTTCCTTCAGTACTCTTGGGTGTAGCTGATCTGGCCCTGGGGACTTGAATTCGTTTAGAGAGGCCAAGTGTTCCTGGACAACTTGTTTCCCTATTTGGGGTTGGATTTCCCCCAATCCTTCGTCCATTCCGTGTTGCTGAGGTTGAAGATGGCTTTCTTTTTCTGAGAAGACCGAGGCAAAGAAGGCATTAAGTAGTTCTGCCTTTTCCCTGTCCCCTGTCGCCATCACCCCATCTTCTCCTTGCAATGGCCCTATCGCCTCCTTTTTCTTCCTTTTTCTACCAACGTAAGCAAAAAAGCCTTTTTTGTTGTTTTTTATGTCCCTGGCAAGCCTGAGCTCATTTTGCGCTTTAGCCTTGCGAACCTTTTCCCTACAGGTGTTGGCTATACGTTTGAATTCTTCTTTGGTGATTTCTCCCCTTTTCCACTTCTTGTGCATGTCACTTTTGAGCTTTAGCTCAGTTAGAAGTTCTTTGGACATCCATTCTGGCTTCTTTGCACTTGTCTTATTTTTCTTCTTTGTTGGCACTGTTTGCATTTGCGCCTTGAGTATTTCACTTTTGAAAAACTCCCATCCATCCTTAACTCCCTTGTTTTTTAATATCGGCGTCCATGGAATGCCGCTCAGTAATTCCTTCATTTTTTGGAAGTCAGCTCTCTTAAAGTCCAGAATGCGTGTTCGACTTGTCTTAGTTTCAGCATTCCTTTGTATTGCAAACTGCAGGAGCACATGGTCACTTGCCCCTAAGGATCCAACCACTTCAACTGTATTGATCAGGTCTTCCACATTTGTTAAGATTAGATCAAGAGTTGCTGATCCCCTTGTTGCCTCTTCTACCTTCTGGACCATAAAATTATCTGCAAGGCAAGTGAGGAATTTGTTGGACTTTGTACTCTTGGCTGAGTTTGTTTTCCAGCAGATATCGGGATAATTGAAATCGCCCATGACTACTATATCTCTTCTTTGTGCCTGTTTGGTCAGCTGTTGACAGAAGGCTTCATCAAGTCCTTCATCCTGACTCGGAGGTCTGTAGTAGACACCCACGACAAGATCTTTTTGAGTCCCGGTTCCCTTGATTCTTATCCAGATGCTTTCAAGCTGGTTTCCCGGATTACAGTCTTGCATTTCTTCTGCAACGTAACTGTTTTTGACATATAAAGCTACTCCCCCTCCTCTCCCCTTTGTTCTATTTCTGTGAAAGAGGTTATAGCCCTCAATGGTTAAATTCCAGTGATGGGAGTCATCCCACCAGGTTTCAGTGATGCCTATGACATCGTATGTGTGGTGCTGTGCTAGGAGTTGGAGTTCGTCTTGCTTATTTCCCATGCTCTGAGCATTAGTGTAAAGACATGTAAGCCCCTGTGACCTCCCCTCGAACTGTTTATTTGGGATTATTGTGCTCTCTGTACTTGGTCCTTGCTGTGTTTGTGCAGCCCTCCGTTTAGCCTTTCGGCGGTTCCCTGTGGTCGTGGGTAATATAGTGTTCGCCAGGCTGTTGTTCCCCTCCCCCAGTGGATCTAGTTTAAAGTGCGCCTGATGAGGTTTGTGAGTCTGTGTGCAAAAAGATGTTTTCCTACTTGTGTGAGATGCACCCCATCGCTTGCCAGTAGTCCATCCTCTTGGAAGAGTAGACCATGGTCAAGGAAGCCAAAATGCTCCTCTTGACACCATTTTCTGAGCCAGTTATTGACCTGTACTATTTTTCCGGCCCTTGTAGAGCCGTGTCCTACAACAGGGAGGAGGGATGAAAAGATCACATGTACATTATACAGTTTTAGCTTTGTTCCCAGAGCTCGAAAATCATTTGTGATCTTTTGAAAAGTATGCCTAGCGGTGTCATTGGTACCTACATGAATCAACATAAGGTGGGGAGGGTGATGGGGCTTTAGGAGCCTGCTGAGCCTCTGAGTGATATGGTGTATTTTTGCCCCCGGGAGGCAGCATGTTTCTCGAGCCATCCCATCTGGTCTGGAAATGATGGCTTCCGTTCCTCTAAGGAGGGAGTCACCTACTACCAAGACCTGTTTCCTTTGAGGATTGACAGGGTCCCTTTTGTGCAAGACAGTGTGTATGTCCCCTGAAGAGTGTTCCTGTTGAAGTGAATCATGTAGGTGTAAAGTGTTGTCCTCCTCCTCAACATCCCCAGTGCATTCATCAATGACAATCCATTGAGATACATCCGAGAGCCCATTACTCTCCCAAGGATGTTCCTGTTGCTCCTGGTCTATGATTGGGGATGGAGCATTTGCATGATTACATAAGTGTGACTGTGGTGATGCACTGTCCCCGTCAGGGCTATCCCCTGCGCATTGATCCAGGGTGGTCCACTGAGTGGTATCTAAGAAACTGTGGTCCTCCACAAGATGTGTTTCCTGATTGTATGTTAATGATGTAAGAATTTCAAATCTGTTGTGTAAATGCAGCTGAGCAGAGGAGTTCTGCGGAGGCTGCCTGGTCCTGCGTCTCCTTCTATGGGTGACCTCCTTCCAAGCCTGAGGGTTGTCTACCTTTGAGTTGATCTCCCCATAAGGTTCCTGATCATGGTCTTGGTGGTGTTGGTGTGATGCAGGCTGCTGATCTACAGCAGCGTGTTGTGCAGTGTCCAAGAAGAGCTCGAGTGCCTGAATGTCCTTAAGGGTCTTAATATGGTGCTCGAGCTGTTGGATCCTCTGCTCCATCAGAGTCATCTGTTTGCATTTGGAGCAGATGTAGTTGTCTAGTTTTTGTGTGAAAAAGCGGAACATGCCACAGCTGGTGCATGTGATGGGAATGTTTTGCTTTTGTTGCATCTCTTGGCGAGCGTGGTGGCCAAGTGGGATCTTTGTACAGTTAAGTAATATGCACGCACTTTATGTGCAAACTGTAACAAACCACCTCTTTGTGTATTTGTTTATGTTGCTTTGTTTCCTGTATGTACTGCAAAGGATAGTTAGTAAAGGTGCCTTTTTCTGTCAATCAACTTAAGTACCTGGCTCTCTTTCAACACAACAGTCACACAACAGTTAGACTTTGACCACAGGAGCCAAGCCCACACTCAGTTTAAAATCTTAGCCAAATCTTAGCCAAATCCTACCTGAAGCCAGGGAGCAAAAATGTCCTCCTGCTGCCTCTGCTTCTGCGAGAACCAACTGCCCTTCTGGGATCAGGCTCTGGCAGAAACTCACACTGGCAAATAAAGCTTTCCCAGAAACTCAATTAACAGGGGACAATGCCTGCTGTCAATCAACTTAAGTACCTGGCTCTCTTTCAACACAACAGTCACACAACAGTTAGACTTTGACCACAGGAGCCAAGCCCACACTCAGTTTAAAATCTTAGCCAAATCTTAGCCAAATCCTACCTGAAGCCAGGGAGCAAAAATGTCCTCCTGCTGCCTCTGCTTCTGCGAGAACCAACTGCCCTTCTGGGATCAGGCTCTGGCAGAAACTCACACTGGCAAATAAAGCTTTCCCAGAAACTCAATTAACAGTGGACAATGCCTGCTGTCAATCAACTTAAGTACCTGGCTCTCTTTCAACACAACAGTCACACAACAGTTAGACTTTGACCACAGGAGCCAAGCCCACACTCAGTTTAAAATCTTAGCCAAATCTTAGCCAAATCCTACCTGAAGCCAGGGAGCAAAAATGTCCTCCTGCTGCCTCTGCTTCTGCGAGAACCAGAAGTTGTGAAAGATATATTAACAGCAAGCACAATCATTCCAAAGCTAAGAAGGACAAACATTTTCTTCATAGATTCTCAAGAATTACCCCAGTCCCCTTGAAGCAGGAAGTTTCTTTCATCCACCCTCTCATGCAGTCCACAAGTGAACTGTCAAAGGATGATGTTAGTATCTTGTAGGGCTAGTTTTAAAAAGACAACACACCCCATCAAAGCCTTTTGGAGGATTTTTCGCCAAAGGTAGCCCCTAACCAAACATAAGTGCTACAACTTGGTGGCATATTTTCCTCTTTCTGTTCCCAGGTATAGGTAAAGGTTTTCCCCTGACATTAAGTCTAGTCATGTTCGACTCTGGGGGTTGGTGCTCATCTCCATTTCTAAGCCAAAGAGCCAGCATTGTCCATAGACACCTCCAAGGTCATGTGGCCGGCATGACTGCATGGAGCGCCGTTACCTTCCCGCCAGAGCGGTATCTATTGGTACCTTCCCGCTGGAGCGGTACTCACATCTGCGTGTTTTTGAACAGTTCGGTTGCCAGAAGCTGGACTAATAGCGGAAGTCCACCCCGTTCCCTGGATTCGAATCACCGAACTTTTGGTCAGCAAGTTCAGCAGTTCAGTGGTTTGACCCACTCCGCCACTGGGGCTCTATTCCCAAGCCTCCCAAATCCTTAAAAATAGAACCAAACCCAATCTCAACATGGCATCATATCAACTTCTCTTCCAGAAAAATGTACAAGTGTGGTCCACCAGGGATTTGCTGAAGGAAATATTTTCCTGTCACCAGCACAATTGGTTATCATAATGTTTTTGTTTTACTGAAATTTGTTTTCAGACCTGCATCTCCTACTTGGAGTTTCATTGCTGAAAAGAATACAGTCAGTAAAACACATTCACAGACTGCTTATGATTCTCCATCTGCCAGAAAAGCATTGTTATCAGAAATGAAAAGTATTGGAAACATTGTCCTAGATGTAGCTGTCAGTCACAAAACAGAACCTCTCCTTATGTCTTTTTAAGGAGAACTTATCTATGGAAAAATTTTAAAATGTACATAATTAGGCTTATAAAATCTACCTTTCAAAGCTCTGTCCCAAGTATAGAGCTTCAGAACCACCTCATTTCCCATTGAATTGTTTCAGATCAGATCAGAGAATTCGGAGATGGTCTGTATATCTCAGGATTTAGCCACCTGACCTCAGAATTTAAACTTTCCCCAAAACAGCTGCATACACCCCTGGTAGCTCACACTTGAGCTTTACTGCCAGGAAGCAATGAACCCAACTAAAGATGCCTTATGCTGCACTGAGTAATTCCATTGATTGTAGCAAAGATATTCACTATGCATTATTATTTGCCATAGGTATCTGAACAGCCAGACTCCTGCTGTTTACCTGTTGGATATCACCAGAAAGTTGTAATCAGAAACAGCAGGTGTTCAGTTTTATCACATTCTACTTGCTGGTGTACTTAGATTTTAAGAGCTAATTGAAGGGCATAGATAGAACTTGCAACGCTTGTAGAGCTCAGCAAGTAAGAAATTGCCACTTGACTAATATGTGTATCTTTCAATTTCAAAACTGGTATTAAGGGTTTGTAAAGTATTTATTTTGAAAAGATTCAGTTTTGGCTTCAAACAACTGAAACAGGATAAATATTCTGCTCATGGAACGCAACTTTAATGCAATAATTTATGCCAAGTATTCCAGGCTTCAAGCCAAGAAAATTGTCATTGCATAAACAAATACATATACACCCTGGATTTCATGCTTAATGAAAGAGGCATTCCTCCCACCCAAGAGCTTGTATTTGCTCTACATTCTGTGTGACATACATGCAAATTTCAGATAATTGCTGGTATATTTTTCCAGTATGGTCAAAAATATAAATATTTTGCATCTGTTTCTTTTTCTGCAGCACAATCATTTTGGGAAATGATTCTGTGTAAATGTTTCTCGTGCTATTAAAATTCATGCCTGTTTTAGCATCATTGTTTGAAATTCATTGCAATGTAGGATGTTTTTTTTATAGATTTTTAATTAGATTTTCAATTAAAGAGCTTACAGTGAAAGTGTGAGAACAATAGTTTCCAAGGAAAGAGGTGAAAGAAAGAGAATAGACTTCAGGAAACAAACAAAAAAATAAAAAAGAAAAAAAGAAAAAAATAATAAAAATAGTAATAACCATAATAATAGTAATAAGTGAAGAATAAAAATGAAAATTATATTAAAAAAAAGAAAAAAAATTAAAAAAAAGAAAAAAAATATAATAAAGACTTCCATCCCATACACAGTTATTTAGTAAAGTTTGTTATTCTTCTTCTTGGTCATTTTTACTTCTTCCTTCAACTAGGTGACGGCGTCTTCTTTACCTTCACTTTGTATCTACAAACCTTCTATATAGATTAAATTAGTACCTTCGTTTGTATTTCTATCAAATAGTTTTTTACCGGATCCCAATTTGTTTGCTTTCTTGGAATTCCATAGTTATTTTTAGTAGGTATGTCAATTTGTCCATATTCATTATTTCCAAAATCTTTGTTAGCCAACAACTTAATTCGGGGATTTCCTTCTTTTTCCAATATTTAGCATATATTATTCTAGCCGCCGTGGTGAGGTAATTAAAAAGAATCTCTTTATTTTTATCGTTTTGAATATTAAGCATCCCCAGGAGAAAATATTTTGGATCTAGTTTTATTTTAATCTGCAACATCTTTTGTATTGCCTGGTGGATCTCCTTCCAATAATTTTTAGCTTTTTTACAAGTCCACCAGCAGTGATAAAACGTTCCTACTTGATCCTCACATTTCCAACATTTATTTGAAATTTTTTTATAATAATTTGCTAATTTTTGAGGGGTCAAATACCAGCGATAGAACATCTTAATCCAATTTTCTTTCAATTCTATTGCATATGTGATTTTTAATCTGGAGTTCCAGGCCCTTTCCCATTCCTCTAAATAGATTTTTTTACCCAAGTTTTTGGCCCATTTTATCATACTATCCTTTATTGGTACCGTTTCAGTCTCCCATTCAATTAATTTTTTATATATTATGGATATATATTTTCTTTCTGCTTTCATCACCTTATCCCAGAATTTTTCTTTCTCCTCGAATCCCAATTTTTTGTCTTTATTATAATACTCTTTTAGTTGTATGTATTGGTACCATTCCACATTGTGAAATTTGTGATTAATCTCTTCCTGGCTTTTCATAATATAAGTCCCATTTTCTTTAGTTAAAATATCCTTATATCTCGGCCAAATTTCTCCTCCTGTTTCTCTCCTCTGACATGCTTCCAAAGGGGAAATCCATCCTGGGGTTTTCAAATATAATTTCTTTTTATACTTATCCCAAATTTTTAGTAGTGAAGATCGCACAAAGTGGTTGCCAAATTTTTTTTCTTTTAATTTTTGGTCATACCACAGGTATGCATGCCATCCTGCCCTTAAATCTATTCCTTCTAGTGCTAAGATTTTGGCATTCCCCAATGTGGACCAATCTTTCACCCAAGCAAGGCCGCACGTATTGTGGTAGGTTTGGAGGTCTGGAAAATCCAGTCCTCCTCTTTTCTTCTCATCTATAAGATAGATTCTTTTGATTCTCGGCTTTTTCCCCATCCAGATAAACTTACTTAGTTCTTTGTTCCAAGTTTTGAATTTTTGTACATTTCTAATAATCGGGATATTTTGAAATAAAAATATAAACTTGGGCAAGACTGTCATTTTTATTGCCGAGATTCTTCCTAGTAGTGATAATTTAGCGTATTTCTATCTCTCTAAGTCTTTCTTTATTTCTTTCCAAAGAGGGTCATAGTTATTTTCTAGTATTTGTGTGTTATTCGCTGTTATTGATATACCTAGGTATTTTATTTTCTTCTTCACCTGGATCCCTGAGACTTTTGTTAGTTCTTCTTGTCTTTTTTTGTCATGTTTTTAGGTAATAACATAGTCTTATCCATGTTTAGCCTCAATCCTGAAGTTTCCCCAAAGTCTCTTATTTTGGCAAGCCAGTAATGTATTGTGTTTATTGGGTCATCTATCACACAAATCAGATCATCAGCAAAAGCCCAAAACTTGTAATTGTATTTTTTTATTTTTACACCTTTTAATTTGGGGTCCTCTCTAATATTATTTAGGAGAATCTCTAATGAGAAAATGAATAACAGAGGAGACAACGGGCAACCTTGTCTGGTACCTTTGCATATTTTGAAATAATTTGATTCCTCTGAATTTATTTTAATTTTTGCTTCCTGTTTATCATAAATTTGATTGATCGCATTTATAAATTTATAGCCCATGTCCAATTCAGTCATTAAAAATTTAAAAAATTCCCAATTTAGATTGTCGAAAGCTTTCTCCATGTCAATAGCGAGGAGAGCCAATTCATCTTTGTTTGAAAATTCATAATATTCAATTATATCAATGATTTCTCTCACATTGTCTCTCATATGCCTATTTGGAAGGAAGCCCGTTTGGTCCTCTCCTATCCACTCTCTCAAAAATTCTTTCATTCTTTCAGCTAGGATATATGTAAAAATTTTGTAATCAGAATTTAATAAAGATATTGGCCTGTAAT